>NC_051155.1:38635192-38935192 GCF_013339745.2 Dermacentor silvarum | reverse complement strand
GTTGAAGATTAGCAACTTGCATACCGAAGCAATCGGGTGACGCAGGCATCTGCTGCCGCACCCAACACAGCAACATAGACTACCGTGCGTTTTAGCATTACCTCCTTTCCAAGCTGCTCGTTTATGTTTGTCTATCGGGGCCGCTAATATGTCACTGACACTCGGTGCCCCATTTTCTGTCTTTATGCACAAGTCGGTTTCGTGGGCATCACCTTCGGAAGCCACTTTTGCGGGCCTTTCCACCCAGTTGGCTATCAACTACTTCCGACCATGTAAGCACGTATGCCAAATTGCGGCTCAGGAAGCCCAGAAGCACAGTTTGCCCACGGCTGCAGCAGGAAAGGACGGAACGCGGAGCACCAATCACGGTGCGTGTAAATTGGGAGTCTATGTCGCTGCGCGGACTGCAGGAGGCGGTGCCTACCTCGAGAGACCGCTTCCCAATGCAAATTACCAGGCCACCACATCCAAGAAACGTAATACAGCGACCATAAACAAGTGAGATAACAGCAAAATGAGATTCGGCATTCAATCACCGCATAAGGTTCAGACAATACACTATACATTGGCTAAGATCCACATGGTAACAGTGAGTAATGACGTACACGGGTCACTTAGGCTCATTCAGCAGTCCAACTACAGGCACAGTGCTTGTGCTTGCTTTCGTTGCACATGGTGGTCTGGTAACAAGCGACAACAAGAAACGCAAACCGATTGGGCAGCATATCCCACCTGTTTGCACCGACAGTCATCGTTGAAAATAAACAACTTGCATTGCGAAGCATTCGGCTCACGCAGGCATCTGCTGCCGCAGCCAACACAGCGACATCGACTACCCAGCATTTTAGGGTTAACTCCTTTCAAGCCTGCACGTTTCTTTTCTTTCGGGGGCCGCTAATATGTGGCTCACACTTGGTGCCCCACTTTGTCTCAATATGGACAAGTCGGTTTCTTGGGCATCACCTTCAGCAGCCACTTCTGTGGGCCTTTCCACCCCCCAGTGGCTATCAACTCATACACTTCGGACCATGTAAACATGTATGCTGCTCTGTGTTGACGCCAAATCACGGCCAACGAAGGCCACAAGTAAAATTTACACACGGCTGCAGCAGGAAAGGACGGAATGGGGAGCACCAATCATGGTGCGTGTAAATTGGGAGTCTATGTCGCTGTACGGACTGCAGGAGCAGGTGCTTACCTCGAGAGACTGCTTCCCACTGCAACTTACCAGGCCCCCCAAATCCGAAAAAATGTAACACAGCAACCACGACCAAGTTTCTGCAATCAGATTCTGCAATCAACCACTACAGTGTAGCTTGCACAAAAACCCAGGCTATTGAGCAAAAAGAGCAGTTTTGAACGAGGCCAAGAATTAAATATGGGAATGAGAAAGCTTGCATTCAGCAAGCCACTCTGCTCTGCAAGCAGTGACGGCCAATAACATTAAGAAAAGTGAAATGCTACATGCCACACGGTGCAAAGCTTAATGCAAGACACATGCAGACGCCGCATCTGCTATTTCAGGAGAGGAATTTAACATGGCAACGTACAGTAGAGAATACTGCTACAAAGATGTTATGGTAATAGACAATGACGGGCCTTAAGTATGAGCAAAGAATCAGTTCACCTTTATGTTTGGATAAGAAAGAAGAATGATATTTAGCAAGAACGGGGAATGAAAAAGCTTGCATTCATAAAGAAAATTTATACTTGGCACAAATTGACTTTGACAAGGCCAGGAAGCTGATTAAGGAAGGGCAAACTGATGGAACTCTTGTGGCTAGCATAGTCCATGCTTGTTCAGAGGTTGCAGGCGCATCTGAACACGAAGAATTTCTTTTGTTGAGGTACCTGGATGACTCTGCCAATATGCGTGCTGGTGGAACGATGGCTGAGGCGCTTTTCAGTCTTGATACAGTCCTACGTAGACTTGGTATCCCATCCAAATACTTCTGGATCCGCTTCTTTGTTCGTGGTGTAAGATCCTTGTGAGTTCGGCTCCAGCCCCTTCCTGTTGGTGTAGATATATGAGGGCTCCTGTGATGAGTGCCAAGATGTGCTTGGTGCAGACTAGAGCAGTGCACGGGCTCGAGCTTACCCGAAAACCCGGGCCCGGCCCGGCCCGTGGGCCGGGCCGGGCCGGGTAGAGGAGTTTTTTCACGGGCTCGGGCCGGGCTCGGGCACGGCGTGTGCTTTTTGACCCGGGCCCGGGCCGGCCTAGGGTGTTTTTGACGCGGGCCCGGGCAGGGCTCGGGCTTTCTGCGAGTTATTCTCGGGCTTCTCAACTCTGAAAAACATGTATTTTTTGATCTCGGGCCGGGTTGGGGCCGGTTTCGAGTCGGGCTCGGGCCGGGCTTGGGCTTAAGGTAAAGGGGTGGCGGGCCGGGCCGGGCGGGTACCGTAGATTATTTCCGGGCCCGGGCCGGGCCCGGGTCTTGCCATAAAAGTTTTGATCGTCTTCGGGCGGGCCGCCCAATGTAAAAACGGGTCCGGGCCGCAAAAATCGGCCCGTGCAGTGCTCTAGTGCAGACTCTGTTGGGGCAGAACAGTAACACATGAGACACAGCAGAGGTTACCCAAACTCGTGTAGTGCTTTCTATGTTTGAATCCATTATGCTGCACCGTAAATATGAACAAACATTGATATCATCTGCTACAAACAAATGACAATGTATCTCAAGACTAGCAAGCCAATACAGCGTATATCAAGCATATTTATTTCTGAACCCGGTGTTGTTTACCTTGTAGTAGCAGCAAAAGTCCACACGATGACCTGGTTGTAGCAGGCAGTAGCTTCTCTTTAGTGTGTGCAGTGTGTTGCTTTACACTGGTGCCGTCCGCTTTACTTCATGTCTGGAAGAGAAATTTTGACTGCATCAAAAATTGAAAAAAACACAATTTCACAATATGAAATGCAAAAATCTGTGATATATATATATATATTGTAAGGCAGCAGCACAGTTGTCTCGTCGCCTTTATTCGGCTGAGCCACGCGCTGAACGAAGACGACGCGCACAGTGATGATGATTATGTACAGGTGAAGAAGATGAAGGATTAATATTTTGCTCACACTAATTACCCCCTCGCGCGAAAGCGGCCAACCTGGCCGCTGGTTATAGCGGTGCGGTACGTCGTTGGAAGGGCTTTAGGCGCGAAACGTGGACAATTTCTGTGCCACGGTAGCGGCCATCGGAAGGCGTGACAACGGGAGTGACGCGGTAGTTCACTGGCGAAGTTTGCTCTACAACAGTGTAGGGCCCTATAAAACGCGACTGAAACTTTTCGCACAGGGCAGGAACTCGAGTGGGTGTCCACAATAACACTTCATCGCCGGGGCTGAACTGAAGGACGCGGTGAAATGCATCGTAGCGAGTCTTCCTATCCTGTTGACTTGCCTCGGTGTTGAGGCGGGCGCGATGGCGACACGCGGCAAGGCGAGATATTATCTGCTCACTCACTGACGCCGACGATTTCACGGGGGCATCAAAAAAAGAGACGTCGAGGAGAGAGGCCGGTTGACGCCCGTAAACTAGAAAGAATGGTGAGTAGCCAGTAGTGCGCTGTGCAGCGGTGTTGTAGGCAAAAGTCACGAATGGCAGGATGGTATCCCAGTTGGTGTGGTCAGCGTTGATGTACATGGAGATCATGTCAGAGAGAGTTCGATGGAAGCGCTCTGTGAGGCCATTAGTCTGAGGATGGTAGCTGGTAGTCGTCTTATGGATGGTGTTGCATGTGCGGAGGACGTCCCCGAGTATCTTCGACAGAAACGCCTTGCCACGGTCACTCAAAAGGACGCGTGGCGCTCCATGTCGTAGAAAGATGGCTTCCAGGAAGAAAGTAGCAATCTCCTCCGCGGATCCTGAAGGTAGCGCAGCTGTTTCGGCGTACCTGGTCAAGTGGTCAACTGCAGTGACGACCCATCTCTTGCCGCTAGCTGATAATGGCAGCGGTCCGTAGAGGTCAATCCCGATGACCGCGAATGGAGCGTCAGGACAGGGAAGAGGTTGCAGCAGTCCAGCCGGAGGTGAAGTGGGCCGTTTGCGGTGCTGACAGAGCGAGCAAGACGCGACGTATTTCGCTACGCAGGTGGCAAGTCCAGGCCAGGAAAAACGACTGCGGATGCGTTCATAGGTCTTGTGAAAGCCGAGATGTCCAGCCGTGGGATCATCATGAAATGTCTTCAATATCTGTTCCCTGAGTGATCGAGGAGCGACAGGAACCCAACGCTGTCCTTCGGGGTGGAAGACATACCGGTAGAGGATTGATTTTTCACACTTGAAGTCCTTTAACTGGCGACGGGCTCGCGCGTTAGGAGGACGAGATGAGCCGTGAAGGCGTGCCATAATTGAGTGGCAGTAAGCGTCGTCGCGTTGGTGGGACGCGAACGTCTCAGGGTGGAAAGAAGGAAGACCGTTGAGAGCGGCGAGTGAAAGAACTGCAGAGGACGCGTTTACAGGCTCGGTGACGGATGGAGGCTGGCCGGGAACGTCGGACTGCGGTGGTAACGGACAGCGGCTGAGAGCATCTGCATCGTTGTGTTTCTTGCCGGATTTGTACGTGACGTCGAAGTCATATTCTTGCAGACGAAGTATCCAGCGACCTAAACGGCCAGATAAATTCTTTAACGTCGACAACCAGCATAAAGCATGGTGGTCGGTCACGACCGTAAAGTGGCGGCCGTGTAAATACGGTCGGAATTTTTGGATGGCCCAAACAACGGCGAGGCACTCTGCTCAGTGATTGTATAATTTTTCTCGGCCGATGTTAGCGTCCGACTTGCGTATGCGACCACGCGTTCCTCAAAACGTTGTCGTTGCAAAAGAACAGCGCCGATTCCATGGCCGCTGGCATCAGTATGGAGTAGAGTGGGTGCGGACTCATCGAAATGACAAAGCACGGGCTCAGACGTGAGGGCATGCTTTAAAGTGTCAAAAGCCGCTTGGCACTCGTCTGACCATACGTATGGAGTTCCTGAAGGGAGGAGTCGGTGAAGCGGAGCCGCGATGGTAGCAAAGTCACGTATGAAGCGCCGGAAGTAAGAAGCCAGGCCAAGAAAGCTGCGAAGTTCTTTGGAGCGTTGGGGCCTCGGAAAGCGTAGGACGGCGGTAATCTTTTCGGGGTCAGGCCGAATGCCGTCTTTGCTTACGAGGTGGCCCAGTACTTTAATAGTCTTGCTGGCAAAGTGGCACTTTTTGGTATTCAGCTGAAGACCAGCAGCAGAGAGACACGTCAGAACTTCATCGAGGCGCTGCAAGTGGAGTTGGAAGGTTGAAGAAAATATGACTATGTCATCAAGGTAGCACAAACAAGACTTCCACTTAAGGCCCCGCAGAACAGTGTCCATCATTCGTTCGAAGGTTGCTGGTGCATTGCAGAGGCCAAAAGGCATGACGTTAAATTCGTACAGTCCATCTGGTGTTGCAAAGGCAGTTTTTTCCTTGTCGGCCTCATGCATCGGAATTTGCCAATAACCCGAGCGTAAGTCAAGACTGGAAAAGTATTCCGCGCCTTGCAATGAATCTAAGGCGTCGTCAATGCGAGGCAAAGGATATACGTCTTTTCGGGTTATTTTGTTCAAGGCACGGTAATCAACACAAAATCGCACTGAGCCATCTTTCTTGCGCACCAAAACGACGGGTGACGACCAAGGGCTGGCGGAGGGGCGGATGATATTTCGCTCGAGCATGTCGGCAACGTGCTTGTCGATTATCTCGCTTTCGGCGGAAGAAACGCGATATGGTCGACGGCGGACAATAGAACTTCCATCGACGTGTATGCGATGAGTTGCCGCTGAAGTCTGTCCCAAGAGAGGTGAGTGTACGTCGAAGGAAGATTTATGTTTCGACAACAAGGCCAGTAGTTGATGTGCTTGCTGTGGAGTCAGATCCTTACTGATTGCGCTGGCGAGAGCAGTAGCAGGAGCAGCAGCTGTAGGTGGGCGTGGTTCTGCAGTACCAGTACTCGAAGCCATCACCGAGACAGGCTGTGTGTCCACACCGCAAACCACGACAGCACCTTTGGGAAGCAAAATCGGCTCATTTGTGACGTTGAATACTGTGAGAAGGGCCGTGCCGTTGATGAATCGAACGAGACTCGACGCTAGTGCAATTCCTTTGGAGAGGCAACGGGCTGATGGGGTGACTAGAACATCGCCATTGTCAATTACGTCGGAAGCAATCACAAGAAGTTGCTCGTGGCCAGGTGGGACCACACAATCGGCTACGGTTCGCAGACGGTGGCGGGACTGAGGCCCCTTGTCGGTGTCATCGGTCTCGCGCATGTGGACAAGGCGCTGTCGGCAAGAGATGAAAGCGGCAGCGGCAGAAAGAAAGTCCCAACCAAGAATGAGCATATAAGCGCAGGAAGGCAGCACTGCGAACGGAATATGGTGGCGAATCCCATCAATAAAAACTCGAACGGTACACTGTGCCGATGGCCGTATCGTAAGGTTATTCGCGCTACGTAAAGGAGTGCCATGGTAAGGTGTAGTGACCTTGCGTAGACGAGAGCACAAATCGGCATGAATAATAGAAATAGCGGCTCCCGTATCAACTAATGCTCGAACAGGCACACCTTCAGCATACACTAATAACAAATTGGCCGGGCTCTCAGGAGGTGTTGTTTGTCCGAGCGATGCAGCTTCCCCTCCAAAAACTGCACCATCTAGTTTTCCGAGTGGTAGTCGGCATGGGTGACTGGCTGGAGAGGCGATGTGGAGCGTCGGAGAGGGGAAGGAGAGCGGCGGCGTCCTGGACGGTAGTTTCGAGGAGCGTCGGATGGAGCGGGTGGGGAGAAGGAACGTGTTGAAGGGCGGCGCTGGTATTGGCTCGGAAAGGAGACCAGATCCCTCTCGTATGCATCGTAGCCGCGGCGTTCGTCCTGCTGGCGCTTTCGACAAAACCGCGAGATGTGGCCTCGAATGCCACAATAATAACAGATTGGGCGGGAGGAGCGCCAGGGGGCGTAAAATGCAGGTACAGGTGCACGTGGTGTAAAGGCTGCGATGTCGTTCTGAGGAACCGGAAGGGCACGCTGAGCGACGGAAGGCTGCATGGCAGCAACTTGGGCGTACGTGAGTGGCGGATTTGGTGGTGTTGGAGGGTCAGGGCGTACAGCGGAAACCAAGGAAGACAGCTCGTCCTTGATGATGTCTCGTAGCCCAGTGGACGTAGAGTGAGCTGGAGGAGCAGCAGAGCACGACAGGCCTTGTGCTTGAAGCTCTTCGCGGATCAGAGCCCGAATCAACGTGCGCAAATCGGCATCCGAAGAAGGTCGCGTGTCACAGACGTCTGGTTGTAACCGGATGGCTTGCAGGGTATCCAGATGCTGGCAGGTCGCGATGACGTCGTCTACGGTGGTGGGGTTTTTAACTGCTAGTGCGTTAAACGCAACGTGTCCAATGCCTTTTAAAATGTGTCGAACGCGATCGGTCTCGCTCATTGCCGAGTCGACGCGGCGGCAAAGGGAAAGGACGTCTTCAATGTACGAAGTGTACGTCTCCCCTGGTTGTTGCATGCGCGCATCGAGCTGCCGCTTTGAAACTTCAGAACGGATGGATGGCGTTCCGAAAATCTTCCGGACTTGGTGCTGGAAGGTGGTCCAATCGGGCAAGGCCCTCTCGTGGTTAAAGAACCACGTCTTCGCGACATGGGACAGGTAGAAGGCGACGTGGCGAAGTTTCTGAGTGTCGTCCCAGTGGTTGTACTCACTCACCCGGTCATAGTTCTCCAGCCAGTCCTCGACGTCGTCGCGCGGGAGACCAGAGAATATAGTGGGGTCACGCTGCGGGGCGGTAACGGTCCATACGGAGGAGGCTGCTTGGGGGGCAGCGGGGGTGATGCCGGAGGCTCCGGGTTGCGGTACTTGGGTCATGGTAGTGGACAGGCGGAGCAAACGGCGACCCGAACGAAGCTCCAGTGGAACTCGACGGCGTAGAGGTCTAGGGGATCGAAAGCAATCTCCACCACTTTGTAAGGCAGCAGCACAGTTGTCTCGTCGCCTTTATTCGGCTGAGCCACGCGCTGAACGAAGACGACGCGCACAGTGATGATGATTATGTACAGATGAAGAAGATGAAGGATTAATATTTTGCTCACAATATATGTATATATATATATATATATATATATATATATTGTAATGGTTTCTGATTGCACAACACATGTAAATGTACACCGTTTGTTCTATGGAGCTTAAGCAGCATGTTAATTAACCAAATATTGCTACTGTCCATAAAATTGATGTCTGCCTAACTACAATGCGTCTGAACACATGAAGTATTATTAGGATCACAAATGAGAACGTTTTTGCGCTCATTTATACACTAGAAGAGATCACACTGCTGGTTCCACAAACAAACGCATGATAGACATGAATTTCATGTATTACAACTGATGCATTCTTTTTCTGCACGACCGCGATGCACCGCTCCACTACTGCAAACATAAATGCCCTAAGGTAAACCAAACTTAACAGCAAGAACACTTGGAACCAACAAGACCGAAATATGGGTTAATTATTATGCGTGCAATTATTTAATACATTAAATTCAGTACTTTCACTTTAGTTTACCAAAGGGTTAATCGGTTTTGTGGACGAAAGAAGTTGCCAGCGGACTCGAAAAAAAAAACCATTGATAGGGCTACTAAGTCGCCCAAGGCTACTGCTACAACGAGATCAAAAACTTGCTGCGCGTTCCGATATCGCTCTCTATCTTTCGTGATTGTGTGTACAACGACGGTCTGGCAACTACAGGTTTATTTCAGAAACGGCAACGTAGGATCCCGACTACCCATATGTAATGCAGAATTTGGTTTGTTAACTTGTCGACACCTGTGAATTAACGAGACGATTATTAAATAACGGTTCAAACAGCAATGTTAAACGACTCACCGATATTGCCATCCTCAGTCGCAGCAGAATCCGGCTCCCGTTTCAATGCATACTTTTTCCGCATGGTTCACGACCAAAACCTAGCTTTCGGGCTTACATCTCAGCTGGCAAACACGTCACTTCACCCCAAGTTAAACAACGCGTGGTGTCGAAGCGTAATAAAGTGGTTTCAGCACAAATAAGCAACTAGCATATGTGTACCGACCAATGAATCCGTGCTTTCCGTGTCCCGAAAATACCCGTAAAAATTTTAAATCCAGGCGAAAGGTCACGTGGAAGGTCGATGATGATGAACGTTCTTTTGCGTCTATAATGACAAAGAAACAATAGTGTTACTACTAAAAGTGGGACGTATAATTAGGAATAATAAGTATGTACTCTTTTTCATAAAATAACACTTCGATAAGCGTGGAAGTAAGTTTGTAGGTTGAAATTGCGCTTACTACGGCGCCTCTTGCGGAAGACGACGGAACTCACCGGGGCCATTATTTTGAAAACGCACTAGGCTTGGTTTATTACCCGCGCCCGCGCGGTCGATTTTTTCGCCCTCTGTGGCCATTTGATGAACTTGAGAGTGTGAGAGCCCTGGCAGCGCCCCTAGCTACGGACGAGAAAGAAAGAGCGCGCGTCGGGAACGAGAGAAAGAGAACACGCGTCGGGAACGAACGCCCTTGTGCACCGCAGCGCCCCTAGCTACGGACGAGAAAGAAAGAGCGCGCGTCGGGAACGAGAGAAAGAGAACACGCGTCGGGAACGAACGCCCTTGTGCACCGCAGCGCCCCTAGCTACGGGCGAGAAAGAAAGAGCGCGCGTCGGGAACGAGAGAAAGAGAACACGTGTCGGGAACGAACGCCCTTGTGCACCGCAGCGCCCCTAGCTACGGACGAGAAAGAAAGAGCGCGCGTCGGGAACGAGAGAAAGAGAACACGCGTCGGGAACGAACGCCCTTGGCCAGCGGCTAACGTGCACAGCGGGCCTCTAACAATGACTACGCTTCGGGAGTGAATGATCCACCAGCTGTATGTATGCAGTTGTCTTACAGGTTTCACTGACTAGTGAGCTACCGATCATTCGGCGGAAGCGGTCCGTCGATAATGAGGCTAGTGGCTTCGCTCGCTTGCAGGAAGCCTTGCACTACTCCACAGATTTTTTCTTTTTTTTGCGTACTTGAGTAGCGCGGCAGCGGTCATCTTACAGGTGTATGAGAGGCTGCTTTTGCGGATCATATTGCCGCTTGCATGTGCTGCGCGCGGGTCCGAGAAATTCTACCGTGCGTATTGTATCTACTATCTTATCAAATGCAGAGCAGAAACGATGAGTTAACATCCAGGTTTATCCTGGCCACTGACAAAGCCACGCAGGAATGAGTTAACTCTATAATCAAGGGCGTTGCAATGTGGATCGCATTGCTGCCAGCATACGGTAATGTCTTTGAAGTGCACGGTGTATTCCGTTTGGCAGGCGGCTTCCTTGGCTTCAGCTGCTTCCGATGAACGAAGAGCGATGGAATGGCTTGACGCTTCAATTTTTTTGTGCCACAGCTCTGCAGAATCGCCGGCTCAAATTGATCATCCGTGAAGTGATCCTGCGCAAACGGGAAATCAGAAAACAAGGTCACCGTAAAACCTCTCTCCTTCAAGTATAAGGCGTAACACAACATTCCCGGCACAAGTTATTATCGCCGGGAAGTCTTGTATACGGTTTTCCTTTTTTAGCTCGCCGCCAGCACAGGTACTTATCTCTTATTCTGCTACATATCGCCGGGAAGTCTTGTATACCGTTTTCCTTTTTCAGCTCGCCGCCAGCACAGGTCCTTATCTCTTGTTCTGCTACGCGATACATGACTAGATTAGCACACTTTTCACGCGCAGCATTTTCTACCATTTTCGAGATAGTTATCGGTCCTCGAGGATCTAGGACGATAGCGACAAGTTTTAGCGACAAGAACATTGATCTTCGCCGACCACCGAGTTGAGTTTTTGCTGAAGGCGCAAAGTCGCCCTAACTAAATAGCCCTAATCGTCTTTCCGCAGGTAAGCGCCCATTTTTCCCTACGTACCGTCACCGCTTCGTAACAGCTGCGATACACTCAAAACGTGCCGTTCCCATACATTCAGGCCACACAAACACAACGCCATGCATTGTATAACCGAGTCAATAAAAACCACGTGCGTTTGAGGACAAGATGAAATCCGGCCACGAAAGTTGCAAATGCAGCGCGAACATGCAGCGGGAACAGTGCGGCACTTAAGAGGGAGAAAAACTAATGAAGCCTCACACAGCAAGTGGCAGCATGTGAGATTACGGATCATTGAAGAATCTCTCGCTTACCTCACACAGCCGGGACCATTGTGTTGGGTTGAAATCAGCGCGGCTGATTCTTTGAAGCCAGACCTTCCTCTGCGCCGCGTCTCGCTTCGCTGATGCAATCCGGAAGAGTCGCTTGCCGTCTGTTTTGCGGGTTCTACCGAGCGCCCCTAGCTACGGACGAGAAAGAAAGAGCGCGCGTCGGGAACGAGAGAAAGAGAACACGCGTCGGGAACGAACGCCCTTGTGCACCGCAGCGCCCCTAGCTAGGGACGAGAAAGAAAGAGCGCGCGTCGGGAACGAGAGAAAGAGAACACGCGTCGGGAACGAACGCCCTTGTGCACCGCAGCGCCCCTAGCTACGGACGAGAAAGAAAGAGCGCGCGTCGGGAACGAGAGAAAGAGAACACGCGTCGGGAACGAACGTCCTTGTGCACCGCAGCGCACCTAGCTACGGACGAGAGAGAAAACGACGGAAGCCTTCTCCGGAAGCCGGAAGCTGGCTTCCGGAACCGGAAACGGAAGCGGAAGTTGGCGTCCAGTTATACTATACATATACATATATATGTATATATGCGTATACATACATGCCTAGCGGTCTCCATGCCAATGAGAGCTACGGACTTCTAGTGAACACTTCATAAAATTACATGCGGCGTCTCTTTCACGTACGGGCACACAACGCCATCTATTGAGCAATTCATAAACTAGAGGTGGCTACATACTACTACTACTACTGCTACTACTACTACAGAGGAGCGAACGACCCACACCCTAAGGAGCTTCGCCCCTAAAGACTGTGACACATCAGGTGGGCTGCCCGCTGAAAATTCGAGTCTTTACGCAAGAAAGATATAGCTCCTTTTTAGAAAGGGCGACAGATGGTTGTGACACACAGGTGTCACCGAACGTGCCAATCAATTCCGCTTCAATGATTTCACGGGTTAACCGATTAAGATTCTTGCTAACAATTGAGCAGGCATTGAGCCTGCTCAATGATAAGAATTTGATAACATGAAATAGCCTTGTCAGATTTCTCGAGCTTTTTTAGAGTTTGCATCGTGCCATAGTCCTGGCTTCACAAGCGATAGGCTTGCAGCCGCACTGTGTGCAGTGTGGCGCCAAATTTCAAGCTAGCTGAAGCATATTGCGTATATGCGTTCATTAACGTGGCGGTAATGCGGCGGCCAGTCAGCCCTATGTATGATTTCCCACGCTTGAAAGAGATCTTGTAGGTCACCAATATTGTCTACTTAATTGCGCGCTTTATTTCGCACCTATTCATGGCTGGTTTTTGTGAGGCGTCAATAGCTATTTTCCATAAGTTATTTTATAGAGCTAAAACAAAGAATCTGGCGTCGCGCCTTTCGCAATCTTATAAGACCACGCGAAATTGTGTGCACGATATCTCATGTGCACAAATTACCGCTCTCTTATGCTCGTCAATTTTTTAAGCAGTTTTGTCTATGTGACATGACTAAAAATTTTTCAGCTATGGACGTTATAAGCTCCTCTGTCTACAGCTGCAGAATGTCGTTCATCCTATAGTCGGATAACTTTCTCATAGCTCAGTTCAGAAAAAGGTCTCCTGTATTTAAAGGAGCCGACATTTTTCATTCGTCGTGATATACTCCCAGAATATGGGACATGCAAATTTGAGGCACTCGGTATCTGGAATTTACAACGTAGGCCCCAGGCCCTAGTGTGCGCCGCGTAAACGTTGATGAACTTTTTGTTTCCGTGACCACTTCGAACTTGCGATGTAGAAAGCAAATGAAACAATCGACTGCCGAGCAAAACTTCGTTCGGCTCCGAGGCTTCTTTCTAGGTCACCCTGAAGGATCGTGTTCTCTTTAGCTAGAAATACATTACTTCGCGAAATGCTGGAGTGAAGCTTGACCATATACATGCAGCTTAAGCCCCAGCCTCATATCCCGTCTTTCTGCAGAAAGAGTGAACCAACGCATTTAAGATATTCAAAAAAAGAATTAAGACTCAGTTCACCATGATTGTGGAACTTCCCTGTCCCATAGGTGTCGATGCATTACTCGGCTGCTCACAAGGCTGCTTCTTGTGAAACAGTTTAGAAAGGAATGGAGAGAAGACACATCGCCCATACCTCATTTTATATAGTGACAGCAGCGCAGAAGGAATGACAACGCTAGGCAGAGAAGTACACAGGACAGGTGCTGAGTCCTGTGTGCTTCTCTGCCTGGTGTTGCCGTTGTTGTGGCGTTGCTCTTACTATTAAGATCAACCTACTCACCCAGTTGTACACTCTATTGCATTTCATTTCGTACATAGCTTGATAACGTTATGAATGCTAAAGAGACTGCTCTCACCGTTGGCATTCGCGATCCGAATTGACAGCGTCAAACATGAATATAGGTAGGCGCCATGTAGTTTAGTGAAGCATTAGGTACGATGTATTTGTGTGCCGAAATATAGCCCTAATATTGGGTGGAAGGCATCTGTAATCAAAAGCTCTTTTGCACTGAACCAACCGAGTGCCACGTTTTGCGAACAGCAGCCGCAGTGCACCGCCTGCGCTCGCATGGTATAATGCATGGTATATCACATACCGAAAGTGAAAACTTACACAAATATCGTAGATTCAGAGTTACGCTGCCAAGTTATAACAGGACAAGATTGAAAAAGAAAACAGGAAAAAAACACACGGTTAGAAGTAGGTTGTGTTATTTGGCTCCCTTGGTCATAACTAGGGTGCACCGTCACCGTTTCTCCACAAATAAAACTTCCTTTGAGATAGCATCAACTGAACAAGTTGTAATTGCTAATTAAGTATTGCGCAGAAAGCTTCGCAGGTCGAGAGCGACTGTACTGGGAGACTTGCGCAGAGAGATTCGTATGGCCTCGTTGATTGCGTACTTTCTTCAGCGTTGCCTACAATGTTTGAAACGACGTATTGATATTTCAGTTGGTCGCATTCTAGGAGCCGTTATTGGGGTACCGGGAAGTAAAATTCCGCCATCCAATACATACGTTCTCTTTAAATTGTCCCTAAAAATTGGACAGAACACCGCGAAACCTGCTAAGTGCACCAGCCCTACGACTGCCACTTCAAACCGCATGATAAGAAGAAAGTTTTGGCTTGCGATGAAGGACTATGCCATGTGAAATGAGTGTATTGGGAGGAGATTGAGGATGGTTGGAAGGTAGGCTACGCACTATAGCAGTGCACGGGCCGATATTTTCAGCCCGGGCCCGGCCAGGGTCCATTTTTACGTTGAGCTGCCCGCCCGAGCCCGATCAACTGTTTTATGGCGAGACCCGGGCTCGGCCCGGACCCGGAAATATTCTACGTTACCCGCCCGGCCCGGCCCGCCACCCCTTTATCTTAGGACCGAGCCCGGCCCGAGCCCAGTTCGAAATCGGCCCGAACCCGGCCCGAGACCATTAACGACCACCGAGCGGCATTAAAAAATTAAAATAAATAAGTGAATGAAAGGAATTTATTCTTAAGGCATAAATATATGTCATATGCAATTATGAATACCATTTGAGCGGTCTGAACGCAAATACCAGTGCGCGAAGTAGTACGATAGACCCTGCCGAGCATTATCGCCAGCAGTTTCCAAAGGCGCGACCTTGATGCAGCCCAATGAACTTCTATTGCAGCTCCGCCACAGTTTTTTCCCACGTCGGGCGCCTCACCGCAAAGCGTGCGCCGCCCTGCAGCCGCTCGTACCACTCTGCCGCATCCTAGTACACTATAACCGAAGCACAGCCACGACCGGTCGTGAGAGCAGCGCATGGATGGAGTAAATGGAGAAAGAAAGCTTCACGTTCCTCCATGATGCACCGTAATGCGCTGCTGTTAGGCGGCCGGTTGAGAATATGCGTGCAATCATGGATGGACGCAGTACCCTATTTCAGCCACGTGACGAATTATCTTATCTTACCAGTCATCGTTTTACCAATTCGCCTTTGAAGAATCAGCAAGTCGCGAACGCGCTTACACTGCGCTGAACGCATTAACTAAATTGATTTAGGTAAGGAATACAATGGCATCTTTGGTTTCAGGCGACTTCGGTTTTTCTGGACTTTTACATTCTGTTGGTGGTGGTGGTGGTAAAACTTTATTTCCCAAAGAAGGGGTCCTGAAGGACACTTGGCTAGGCGCCAGGTGTAGAGGGCACCTCCCACGTCGGCACAGAGAGCCCGAAGCTCTCCGCCGCCTCGCGGGCCTTCTGGACAGCCCGAAGTTGGTCGTGTAGTGAAGCACTTTTTAGCTCTATGTCCCAATGTTCCTTGTTCTTGCCGTAATCGTCACTCGATGCACAACCACACAGCATATGGTTCAAGTCAACACGTTCACTGCAATGTTCACACACATGTTGTCCGTCGTAGTCTGGGTCGATGTGCTTCATGCGCCAGGGGTTGGGGTATGAGTTCGTTTGGAGCAAGCGTAGTGTGACTGATTGGCTGCGCGTTAATTTCTTATCCGGGAGGGGGAACTCTCGTCTGCTTAGATAAAAGTGTTTAGTGAGCTCGTTGTAAGTGAATAATTGATCCCTGTACTCGATATGCGGGGTAGCGGGGGAAACTGGAGGGACGCGGTCGATGAGTCCTCGCGCCGCCTCGTGTGCGATCTCGTTGAGATTCCGCAGGCTGCCCCCTAAGCTGCCCATGTGAGCCGGGAACCAAATGATGGAGTGATCGGTGATATTACTTCCGCCTAAGATTCGTAGCGTCGTCTTGTCTATCCCGCCCTTGGCGAAAGCTCGAGTGGCTGCTCTAGAGTCGCTGTATACAGTTGTGAAGCTCGAGTCTTTGAGCGCTAGTGCTATCGCTGCTTGTTCGGCTACATCTGGCTTCTTAGTGTAAAGCGTGAGTGAGTTGCGCGTTCGCCCGTGTCCGTCGATTACTGCTACCGAGTAGGCGTGCTTTCCCGGTATGTACGCAGCATCGACGAAAGCTGTCTCGTCGGGAAACCTTGTCGCGTCTGCCGCGAGTGCTCTGGCGCGGGCGAGTCTTCTTCCTTGATTGTGGATTGGGTGTACGTTTCTTGGGAAGGGGAGCACTTTAATTGCTTCTCGCATGACTTTAGGTAACTGCAAGACGTTGTCCCTTTCCGCTATGGTGTTCAGGCTGAGCTTGACGAGAATCTCTCTGCCCGCTTTGGTGCCTGATAGGCGTGCGATCTGTGCCGTGTGCTGAGCCTCGATGATTTCGGCAAGGGTATTGTGCACTCCTAGCTGTAAGAGTAGATCAGTGGAGGCATTATCGGGGAGCCCCCACGCTGTCTTGAAAGCTCGTCGTATGTGTACTTCGAGCCTTTTCCGGTGTTCTTTTTTCCAGTTGAGCATCGCAGCCACGTATGTGATGTGACAGAGTACAAAAGCGTGGACCATTCTAATGGCGTTGTCCTCGCTCAGTCCCCTGTGCCTATTCATGATGCGCCGAAACATTCGGATCGCGTTCGCAATCTTGATCTTGATGCTGTCCAGCATCACCCATTTGGAGCCGTTACTTTGGATGATTAGTCCTAGGATTCGTATTTTGTCAACCGTATATATGCGATTTCCGTCCCTGTCGTGTAACTCAATGCATGGAGTGTGGTGTCTGCGCCAGTCGTTGGACGGGCGCCCTGGTCTTGGGGGATGGTAGATGAGTAGCTCGGATTTTCTGGAAGAGCAGCGAAGTCCCATTGGGGTGAGATGGGCTTCAGTAACCGAGATGGCTTCTTGCATGCGAGATTCTAATTCCGCATCACTGCCACCAGTGCTCCAGATGGTGACATCGTCTGCGTATATGGTGTGCTCCACGTCGGCAATTTCACCCAGTGCGCGAGAGAGCTTTGTCATCGCCAAGGTAAATAAGAATGGCGAAAGTACCGAGCCTTGCGGTGTTCCCTTATCGCCCAGTTCAAAGATCTCCGAGATGTGCTCGCCTATCCGGAGAGTGGCCGTTCGATCCTCCAGAAACGCCTTGACGTAGCGGTAGAAACGTGTTCCGAGATTGTGTTCAGATATGGCTTTGAGAATGGCTTGATGTTGGATGTTGTCAAAAGCTTGCTCCACGTCAAGTCCTAGTAGCGCCTTGGTGTCTCGTGTGGGGCGATCCAGCAGAGTTTTCTTGATTCTTAGCATAGCGTCTTGCGTTGAGAGACCCGGCCTATAGCCTATCATATTGTAGGGGAAGTACTCCTTTTCCTCTACGTATTCCGATAGTCGGTTCAGGATGACGTGTTCGGCTAGCTTTCCAAGGCATGACGTTAGTGAGATCGGCCTCAGGTTTGGTAGCCCCAGCGGCTTGCCCGGTTTTGGGATGAGGACCGTGTTGGCATGCTTCCACTCTGCAGGTAGATGGCCGGTTTTCCAGGCTTCGTTGATTTGTTGCGTTAAGAACATGACCGATGTGTCGTCTAAATTTCGGAGAGTCCGATTTGTGATACCATCGGGGCCTGCTGCAGAGTTACTGTTCAGGTTGTGAATTGCGAAGCGTACTTCGCTTTCTGTGAAGTCCGCATCTACCTCCGAGTTTGGGACACCGTCGTAGTTCTTCCTTTGTAAGCTACGAGATTGCCCCGATTTAAGCGGTAAGTACCGTTTGGCAAGGTCTTCTATAAGTGCTTCGGCAGTACTGCTTTGCTTCGCGTGGTGTACTAATTTGCTTAGCCTGATCCGTTGCATAGTTTTGGACTTTGTTCCGTTTTCGTCGAGGAGGTGTTTTATGAGCCTCCACCCACTCCCTTTGCGTATTTGCCCGTTGAGGGAGTTACAGACTTCGTCCCATTGTTGTCGGGAGAGAACCACGCAGTATTCTTCAATGGTCTTGTTGAGTTCGGCGAGTTTCCTTCGTAGTCTTCTGTTGAAACGTTGACCCTTCCACCTGGCTAGTATGGATTGTTTGGCTTCGAGTAGATTCGCTAGCCGACAGTCCATTGTCTCTACCTTAGCGTCCGTCGTAATCGTTCGTTCCGAGGCTACGATGTCTGCTTTGAGCTGTTTGGTCCAACTAGTTATCGTATGCTTCGTGTTTGCTCCTGTTGAGTTGGATGACTGCGTCCGTATTGCACGAAATTTGTCCCAATCGATTAGTTTGTACTCCCTTTGCTTCTTTCCCGGTAGCTCTGCATCAATTCGGAGAATATAGTGGTCACTGCCAAGGTCTATGCCCGAGTTGTGCCAGGCACATTTCTCTACGCCCCGGACGAAAGTGAGGTCCGGTGTTGTGTCTCGACATGTGGAAGTGCCACATCTAGTTGGGGTTTCTGGGTCTGTGATCAGCGTGAAGTCGAGATCGGAGGCTGTCGTGTGAAGACGATCTCCCTTGCTAGAGGGATACGCGTAGCCCCACGCCTGGTGTGGGGCGTTAAAATCCCCACCTACAATCAGCGGACTATCTTTGGCGAGGCGCGCGATCTTGCCCAGTATGCCTCTGAATGCTTGCCTCGTGTCCTTAGGGCTGCCTTACAGATTAGTGAGAAAAATGCTTTCCTTGTTCCCTACGTGGTCATTTGGTATGATCTCGATCGTGAGGTGTTCTAGATAGCAGGCTGTGTTGCGGATTTCATGCCGAATGTACGGGATCTTCTTTCCAATCAGAATAGCGACGCCTCTGCCTTGCTCGTTTCTGTGGGCTTCGGCTTTATATCCCGTAAGGGCCAGTTCAGTTATGAGTGTTTCTTGTAGCAAGATGACGTGTGGCTTCTCGGTTTCTGATTTGACCATCTGCAGGAGGACCGCCTTTTTTGAGGCGATCCCCCTGCAGTTCCATTGCCAGATGCGGAGATTTCGTGTCTTATTTGTCATTGCCATGTTGGCTGTTGTAGCCCCCTTCACTTGCAGTGAAACCGTCATGTCGTGGGCCTTGCGCACCGACGTGTTGTGAACTCATCCTCTCCAGGGACGGTACTACAGTGTTGTTTAGATACATTAACATTTTCTGAACTCGCGTGCTAAATATGTCCATTTTCTCGTTCATTCGCACCATGCTCTCGTGCATGAGCCTCATGTTCTCGCTCATGGCGTCCATGGCGTCCTTCACGTCTGATCGCACGGCCATTCGCGGTTGCGTTACAGCTCGCTTCTTAGGAGGCGGGCATTCTTCGCGTTGTTCTCCCTGTCTCGCAATCTCAACTGGCTGGGGAGTTTCGATGTCGGTTGGTGGTCCGGGAGTGCGCGTTGGCCTACTGATGTTCGCTTTACGTATTTCAGTTAATTCGAGTGTTAGCTTAGTATAAGCGGCTTTTAGTTCTCTTAGTTCCTGTTCTAACATAGCTATCCGCTCTTTATCTGGGTTGCGGGACTCACTTTCCTTTGGCGTGGTCGTCGTAGCTCCTCTGACTTTGTCTGCCCATGTGCCGTCGCCTCCGTTGTTCTTTCCACCGAAGCGCACCTGTGACCTTGAACGACTCCTGCTTGCCCTCGCAGGTGTGTGGCTCCTCGATCGAGAGCGTGAGCGGCTGCGTCCCGGCGTCTTCGACGTAGATCGGCCTCGTTCCGCGTGTTGCTTTTCTTCTTCGACTAGCTGTGCCTTCTCTTGTTGCTCCAGTCGTGCTCGTTGTCGTCGTGCGCGTACTACGTATGGAATGAGATAGCGGGTCTTACACACCTTGTCCGCTGTCGCGTGCAAGCCCCCGCACAGCTTGCATTTCGGATCGCACACATGGGATGAGGTGGGGTTAGGAAGTCCACAGTCCCTGCATTCGGTGGAGTCCGGCTCGGGGCAAACGTCCGCACGATGTCCGAGTTTGCCGCATACGTAGCATATGTCCACTTGTTTGCGATATAAGGAGCAGGGTACCAGTGTTGGTCCATATCTTACGAAGTTTGGGACGCGAAGTCCATCAAACACAATGATCACTGATCCTGAGTTCTTTATTCTTTTCGCCGCTAGTGCCAAGGGGTTGCGGTCATTCACGATGTTTCTTTCAATCGTCCTGTGATCGTCGGCAGTGTCAATGTATCTGATTACCCCCTTGCAGGTGTCACTTGGGGCAGTTTCGTAAGCGCTGACTGCGTACTCTTTTCCGGCTATTCTTATAGCCCTTACGTCCGCATACTTGTCTGCATTTTCTCGAAAGGGCGTGCTCGCCACCATGATATTCTGCGTAATATTGGGACATATAATGTCCTCCGTGGTCTGCTCTGGATTAAGTTCTACTGCTGCCATGAGGGCTTTACTCACTGAGGTCGGTCCGATCTTTTGTATGTTCAAGCCGCCCTTTGGGCGAAGCACTATCTTGATGTTGTCTTGCGGTAGGGGTGGCATGCGTGAGGCTCTAATCACCCGGTTCATAATGTTAGGAGGCGTGCGAGAAGAGCTCACCTGCCCGCCGCTTGTATGTTGTGCTTGCTGTGGCGCAGTTGTTTCGGCGCGTTCCTTCTTCTTCGTTTTCCGGCTGATCACCACTTTCCAGCCAGTCTTGTCCTCTTGCTCATTAGGTATTGCTGAAGTAGTCGGAGTTGCTGGTAACTCCTCCGCAGAGCTATCCATTTCTTTGCTGGAAGTCGCCATTCTCTCCGTGTCGCGCCCGGCGCGAAGGGCGGGTGGCGTCTCGCCGAGCACTCGCGTTCCGACCGGCGCGCGGCGAACGCGTCGGCTGAGCCTAGCGTCTGGTGTGCACGCCTAGGGTCAGTTCGGTAGCGACGTGGACGCGGTAGAAAAGTTCTCGTAGATTCGTCAAAAATGGTGCCCTACCTCCAAATCGGGTATCCACGGTTTCCTTGGAACTTCACGAAACTCTTGGTGCAAGAACTTCGGCGAAATTGGATAGAAATCGCTGAGGGATCATGTGAAGATGACGGAGCCGATAAGAGCACGTCCACAGACCTCGGCGACCGCAGCGCCCTCGTATTTTTCTAATTACTGTTCAAACAGCACAAAATACGACGGAAGAAGAACAGGGAAGTACACAGGAGTAGCACTGCTAGCTTCCAGATGCGCCGGGGCAACAGGTTTTTTTACAGTCGAGACGCGCGAGGATAACTCGCTGCACGTTACATGCACACCACCATTAAGTCCGAGCCCGGCCCAAGCCCGTTAAAAAACTGACCTACACGGCCCGGCCCAGCCCACGGGCCGGGCAGGGCCCGGGCTTTCGCGTAAGCCCGAGCCCGTGCAGTGCTCTACTACACACTGCCGACATGAGTGCTGGTCGGGTCGCAGCAAGGGGCTCACTGGGTGGCTCTTGCCGGCGTTAACTGTACCAAACACCACACAGCACAACACCGCACCACACTTAGTAGACAAAATCCCTGGTCAGCGATAGGGGCGGCGCACCCTCTACCACTTTTTGACACCTAACAAAACATTTTTGACATAATGACACCTAACAAAACAGCATTAAATTTGTGCTAAAACAGAGCAGGCGCTGAATAAATGCCAGAAGAATGTACCCTAAATTACGAAATTCGTTAGCATAAGTGTTGTTTCCTTGGTGTGGCAGACATCTATTTATTTTATTGCGACAGTAATGATATGGACATTCCAGGCGCATTTCAGCCGTCGTCATCGTCTCCGTGAGGTTCCGTATAAGGTCCTAGGGCATTAAATTCGTCGCCGCGCGTCGTGCGCCATCCGTGCGAATAAAAGCGTGCGAGGATGAGCCGGTGATGGTGGCTCAATCTCGCGCACGCAAGGGAGGAAAGCGGGGAGGAAGCGCTCTGTCCTCGTTTGTGCGCAAGGCTCTGGGGGGGAGGAGGGAGGGGGGCGCTTTCTAATCCGGAGGCTGCTGCGTAAGGCGCGGCCGGACGGATGCGCGCCCTGCCGGCCATGTTGAAATCATCTGCGAAGGGGACAGAGTTCGCCGTGCGCTGTTTTCTTGTTTTCGCCGCTTAGTTCGCGTTGATGCGAGGGTAGCACGAAAGTCACTTCGCTCGCTGATGCTGCCGCGCTTCCTCACTCCAGCATTCTTAAGGCAAGTTCCGCTGTCATCGTGTGAGATGTGTTGATGTTTTCTTGTGTGTGCATGACACCATGCTTGTTAACTTAGTACGCCTATGTTTACAAGTTCATAAGGCCGATAAAAATACTATCGTTACTTCGTATTCCTGTCTACTAATTCGCTATCGGAATCGATGCTTCGCCTTTCGGGCGAAAGTGCGACTTTTGCCCTCTCATGAGTAAGAGATACATGCGCAAGAAGAACGATGACGACGAAGAACAAGCAGTTTTCCAAACAGCACGAGCGCTCAAGGCACTTGGCCCGAGTCGTGAACAAGTGAAAAAGCAGCGCTCAGCTGGCATTGTCTGCGTGGATCCGGTCTGAGAAGGTATCCTCGCTAGCACCGCACTGGCTACGGGAGCAGCGGGTATTCGGCTCTGGAGGCCGTGACGCTGGCAGTCAAAGGCGTGGCCGTTGACCTCGGCGACCTTCCAGTTAGGCTAATCGGGCTTCCTGCAGCCTCTCACGCTAGTGCCGAGCACTCCAGTAACAATCCCCCTTCGAAGGCAGGCCCGCGGCGGCACGCAACACAGTACCCGGGGCACCTCTTCGTCACAAGAGTAGGGTACTGGACGGAAATGGCGGCCGAATTTATCGCTAGGCCTAACCTGCCGAGCCATACTGCCACGTCATCGGCGATGACCGGGATACTCAGGTGGCTACATCGGCGGGTACTTGTACAGGATCGTCGGGTGACACGACACTAGAGGAGACTCGACTTGGACGTGGAACCCACAAGAGTCGACAACAAAAACGTGAGAACGTTCCACTCATGCAGCGACGCAGCCAGAGAGACTAAGGTTGTCAGAGTGCTGGGAGGGTTGAAGTCCAACACTGGCGATAGGGACAGCATAACGGGTTGCCAATTTTGTTTGTGTTTTAGTTAGAGCAGTATGTATGAGTTTATTGTTCATTATTCTCAGTTTGTTTGTTGGGGATACTTTCTTTTGTTTTGTATCATTAAATCACGTGTGCTGTGCCACCGTACCTGTCTCAGTCCACCTCATAAACATCCGCGCCCCCGCGATTCGTGACATACCCACAATCACTACATCTATATGTTGAATAAGGAGAATCGGACGTGACGAAGGCCATGAAAGGAGTCATCAATCCAGACAACACGATAGACGCGCTTCTCCGTTACGTTGTTCAGCTTGCGTTATTGAAGGCGAGAGCGCAGTGTACCACCTACCTCTTCCACGGACAGAATGCATTACGCCCAGGTCCTTCACGAAGTCGGAATGATAATGAGCACAAGTACGTGTATTCTGTGTGACTGACTTCTTAGAGGCAGTAGAAATTTTATTGAGATCATTCATTGAGATCAGGGGGAGAACGCTTGGTTCATAATGGGGGGTTTGTTTTGTTGTCGATATTGAAAGCCAGCAGCCAGCAAAATGTGTAAGAAAACGTATGTTCTCTTCTTATGTGAGTAATTATCTGGAATTAATAATTGTTTTAAATTCTAGTGAGCGCGTGACGCTAGTAATCTGCAGCACTCGATACAACTGTGGAATGGGCAGCAGAATCACCTGCCGGCTCTAATAGGCGACGACATTTTTGTTGAAACGTTGCCATTCGCAAGTAAAACTGAACTCCGTTGTCAGCTTTGTCAGCTGGAATATCAAATAGCAAGGCAGGTACCATGGCAACGTTGGTGGGAAGAATACCGACGCTAGCAAATCTAGACAGCATGTATTGGTTAAACGATTACCACGTTAACACTATACCAACGCTTAACGGCATTCACCAGTCAAGCTCAAACCCCATGCGAGTGATCTTGTGTGCCACAGCGACGGCTTCCAGCGACGAAACAAGCCGTTGCGCGAACAGATCGCCAGTTCTTGTCTCTTGATGGCTCGGTTCAGGAAATCTAGATTTCGCCGCCCGACGCCTGGAAGAGCTATGAGCGACTAGCCAACAGCATCAAACCGGAAGAGAATGTACATCAGTGACATGCTACCGGGTTGTCGCACGAAACTAGCAAACGACCAAAGTGTGATGCGTGCCAGGATCAAATAAATAACAAGAAAACCTACTGCAAGACCTTCACACATATTTTATGCTGTACTGTACGGCAAAACAAACTACTTAAGTTAGTATAGCTTGCATCAGGCCAGTTTCGGTACGCATTTCCTGCCCTCATACCAGCAACGTCCGGGCGAAATCGCTCAAAGTCATCGCTCACGTAGAGTTAGATTCGTAGGCGCCGAGTCGATGCTACCACAATCTCCATGACGTTGCATGTCGCCGTCGCGCGCAAGATTCATACATGGGGTGACAGGACAATAATCCGACAGCCAGTTGGTGAGTGCGCCGAAATTACGCACTTTTATGCTCTAGAGGCAATATGCACTGTCCCAACCTCAGTTGTATCGTCCTTATGTCCTGATTTCCTTTAGCATGTCTGCAAACAAAGCTTAATGTCATGTAAACAGTAGGCCCATTCACCTCACATATCGAACGTAGACGTTGTTATCTTGTGGTGCTACCATTGATTAGTATTATTAATATCCCTAGCTCTCCAATCCTGTGAATGTTTCCCGGCCGGCTCCTTCTATTGCGTCGATCTCCGAGCTACAGCAGAATTTCTCAAATGTAAGTCACTTCTTCTATTGCTTGAAAAATACACTTAAGGCACAATATTAAGCACATCACACGAACGTGAATAAGTTCATTTCCGTACCCAATACATATTCGTGAAAGAAATAGCGGTCAATCAGCACTAATAAGCACGAGTGCGCTCAGCTGCCAGTGCTATAACAACCAAGGCCGCCCGCAACCATTTCTGGCATTTGAATTTCAAGCAGTTTTCTATCATACGGTACAAGTAAAAAATTACATTTCCTTTCCAATGACTTCGGTGCGGAGCGCCAGCCGTGCTCCGCACCAAATCAATGACTTAGTAATGACTTCGCTAGCTTAGACCATATGCTCTGGCGTTGGCCCTCGTTACGAGGCACGGAACAAATAAATGAGGACAAGTGGCTCTCCGCTATCAAGAGCCCCGATGCCGAGGCGCAACTATGGGCTGTCCAGAGGGCCCACGATGCGGCGGTCGGGCATGGCCTGACTGTCCCAACGTGGGAGCGGCCCGCTGCGCGCTGAGTCGCGTACCTCAGGACGTTCATTAAAGTTTTACATTCGTCCATCCATCCATTTCCTTTCCAAACTATTTGCGCAGATTAGTTTAAATTGCGTGGCGCAGTACCACGGATAGATATACCTAGACTACAGAAATGCACCGAGGGCATAGAGGAAGCAAACATGCCTACACACTTAAAAAATACATCAGAGCTATCTTGTTGGACATGTAGAATTCTTAAACGTCAGCCAGGAGTTCCTACCGGCACTCTCCCAATACCATCAAGATACCTAAAGGTCGTTCAAAAATTTCTATTGGCACTTTCCCAACATCATTAGGACTCCTGACGGTCGTTCAAGAATTTCTACGGGCATCTAGACTCTTGGCGCTCATTTAAGCAATTCTACGGGCACGTTGCAATCACCATTAGGACTCTTAATAGTCCATCAAGAAGTTCTACTGGCAGCTTCCAAACACCATTAGGACCAAAACAAAGTGGCGGCCGCTCCGCATGTAAAGTCGCTGTCGGGCCTGAGATGGAACCTATGTGCGCAAAATTTCAACGTCAACGATGAGCCAAGTAGTCAGAAGACCGTCTCTTTGAAGTACGAGCTTACCACGTAGACAGGCACGGACACCAACGCAACCGACGTTTGCGAGTCGTCGCAGTGTGACAGGATTTCGAGCCGTTGACGCCTGCAGATCCGGCTGTCGTTCGGCTGGTATCCGTGTGATCGCGGACTGAGGAAAAATGTCGCGCCGACAGCGCTCTTTCCGCAACGCCTTCACCTTTATGTACATTTACTCGTGATTCAAATGGCTCAAAACTTTCATTCGAAGTTGAAATGCACAAACTTCAGTCCTTGCCAGACGACCACATTATTTGAAGCCGATGTCGATCCACTTCAGCAGAAGTATAGGTCTAGCGTGTTAGACAAGTTCGTGAGCTAGCTACCACAGATCTGAATTAAAAGTAAAAAAATTCGTTAGTATAAACCGGTTTTGTATATTTCAGTTTTGTTCGCAACGAGCTAAAATCAAACCACTCCTCGCACAATGTGTACAAAGGAAGGGGCGACAAGGCAAGCGATGCCAACACCAATCAATATTGATGCTCCCGAAGTATGTCAGTCACTCTCGGCGGCAATTCCCTTAAAGTATTCGGGTCATACATATGATGGGTAAATCTGAACGCATTGTAGTGAATAGTTTCACGGAAAAGCCGTCATGCTCGGTTTTGTTCCAATGCTAAACCGATAGGCGACGATATATACCCTTCGATACAGGAATGTAAACAACCGCCTAGCTTAGGTGCCAGCGAGGTGCCCGCATTGGCATCGGCGTTGTTGAGGGAAACCGCTGCTCCACCAGCAAAGCTTTTTCATTGGGCATTTACGCTGGGAATTTCACTGAGAATTCATTAGTACTAGTAAAATTCAGTTGGTGAAGTGCCTCTGGTGTGACTTCTTGTATAGCCTTGTTCCTTTCTATTCTTTATTGCTTTTATTTCGCTGCGCTTGTGCTATGTACGGCTGAAACAGCCAATTTTTCTTGATGCAAACTTGTCCAGCGTTTCTCGGCTGTATACTGCCGATGTTCTTTTCCATTCGCGCTCGAACAGAGTGAGAAGCATAAAAGCGATGGATTTGCGTTTTCTTAATAGTAATGTAGAAACTTTTCCACCGATAGGCTCGTAGAAACATTATTTCGGGGTGCGTAAAAGAGGGGAGTCTCACAGGCAAAGCCGATGGCTCAAGCCGAATCCCTCAACGCGTGAATAACCTCGACGAGTATCAAATTTCTGTTGGTTTTTCTTCCTGACTGAGGTTTTTGATCTATAGCTTTTGTATTGAGGTTTTCTTTCAGATAGTGTTTTGCAGTGCGACTTATTCACGTGTGATATTACTGCCACTGCGTTATTTCGTGAGTTTAGCGTGGCATTGGACTGTGTAAATAAGCCTGCTGAAGCTTAGTGACACTGGGTCTCGTGCATGTCGGCCGAGTGTTTGTGTTTTCAGTGTTGTTCTGACTGACACCTGCTGTGACCCAGAGATTGCAGCTGAAGCTCATAGGGCCATAAGCGTTGTTCTCAAATTAGAATGGAACACCTTTCTAAAGCGGTTCGCCGAGCTTTTACTGGGCGAAAGCTGTTGGACACACATCTGCGGCTACGACCACCAGTGCAATCCATCCGGACACCGATGCCGTGCCCTGCTGTTATGAAAGTGCGCATAATCAAAGCGCGCACCGCGTATCACCCAAGCCAGCAAAGAAGGACGTTGGCCCCACTGAAGCTTTGACAAGATACGCGAAGGTTACGGCATCGAGATAGCGGAGAGAGAGCACGGGCGTCGTAACACTCTGCCACTCTGCCAGACCCCAGCAGAGCGAGAGAAGGTGTGCGACAGGACGAGCGTGCGCCAACGGATGAGTCACCACCCTCGAAGACGCTTCGTCAGCTGCGGCTGGAAACGTGAGAAATGTCTACAAGCTTCCCAGGCTTTGTTCGTGCTATGGGAGCACGACTCAGTCCGAAAGTTTTGAGACACGCCGGGGAAGGCTATAAAAGCGCCGAGCGGGAATCAGTAGGGGGGATCAAACCGCGCCGGGGAAGGTACGTGTAGACCGACCGTCTGCAGAATAAAGCGATTCCCCGGCAAGCTTGACGACGAGTTCCTCGAGCGTCTGCCATTTCCGTAAGAAGTTCCTTCTTCCATATTTGCCCCAAGCTACGCCGAGGTCGTCCAGCTCAAGACCAGCACGGGTAAATACGAGTGGAGATGTTGCGTTCGTATTAATTCTATACTGCAGGTGTTCAACTCTTAGTGCTTGTCGTTGATTATTTTCCAATGTTTTAACACCCATCTGAATTGCAGTGTGATGTGCCTAGCCGAAGTGTGCTTGTGTGTGCTTCAAGAATATACTTGAAAAATATATTTTGTTGTGTTCTGACAAATCTGTGCTCTGACTCAGTCTTTGGGCAACACAGTCGGGGTTCGCCTGTACACCAGAAGGCCTCATATTAATTTTCCGTGTATTCACTGAGTTATTTTTTGGAAGCTGATAAGTCGGCTTTGGAATTTGCCCTGGCGTTGGTGCCTCGTTCACGCGGTGTGTGACAATATTTCTGGCGTCCGCAACAGGACCTGTCTGGTGCAAATTGTGTGTCATTAGTATGGAAAAAGAGCCTGGGGTAGTTCACATTACTATTGTAAACTATTTCGAGTGTTGTACCACGTTTCGCTAACTTGTGTGCAGACAGCAGTTCGATAGTCAAAATCTAGGCAGTTTTTTTTTGCACGCGGCTAGATTTTTGAAGGACGTCATGGATCACGAAAAATTAGTTGCCCTCGGTGAGAAGATGGGTCTTTCCGGAGCTGAACTCCGGAAATGGATTAGCCAGAAGGAAAAAGATGTTGTAGAAAGAGAGAGAGAGAAGCTAGCGGATGAAAGAACCAAAGAAGAAAGTGAAGCAAAGGAGCGCCAGATAAAAGAAGAAAGGGAAGCAAAGGAACGACAGATAAATTGACAAATAGAGGCAAATGAGCGACATATTAGAGGACAAAGAGAGGCTAAGGAGCGACGCATAAGAAAACAAAGAGAAGCTGAAATAGCGTAGACCGAAAGTCAAAGACAGCACGAGTTCTAAAGCGAACGAGTTCGTTTGCAGCAGCGCACAGCTGGACGCTCTCGCTCAGGCAAGAGTTGATAGCACTCAAAGGAAAGAAACTAGCTTCCGTCTGAAGCCAAGCAAGTTGCTTCTGGTATTCCATGAAGGAAAAGATGACCTGAATGCTTACTTGCACAGGTTTGAGACAATTGCTAAAAGCCAGAATTGACCACAGGATCAATGAGCCACTGACTTGTTGTGCACGTGTTTGACAGGCGAAGCACTTAGTGTGTACGGTAAGCGGACCCAATGGATACCTCTAATTATGGGAGGGTGAAAGCCGCTCTTCTAAAGAGATTTAGGTTCACCGAGAAGGCTTCCGCGATAAGTTTGGGACCGGAAAGCCTGCCGATGGCGAGACTACTACGCAATTTGCGCGCGGCTCAGCCGCAAAATTTATAAGTGAATGGAACTTTCAGAGACTGCGCAGGTACGGTGCGCTTAGGGACCTTCTGCTCAAGGAGCAAGTTCTCATGAGTTACCACCCGAACCTGTCACTCTATCTGAAAGAAAGGAAAGTTAAGTCGCTTCATGATTTGCTAGGACTGGCAGACCAATTTATGGAAGCGCAGGGACGCACCACTCTCTGCAAGATCAAAAAAAGAGGGGCCAGAGGACGCAAAGAAACCGGCATGTGATGAAAAGAGAGATCGTCAGAAGCCCGTTCCGATGTGTTATCTCTGTAACCGACTGGGCCACCTTGCTAGCAATGCTCGGAGCAATTTTACTCGCCCCATTGATGCCAGGTGTTTTAAATGTAGGTGAACTGGTCACGAAGCCGAGACATGCCGCAATGGAGGGAAAGAAGCTCCCAGGCATCATGTGTGTATGCCCCACCAACACACCAAGTAGAAGACATAAACGCCGGCTTTGTTGAACTGCGAAACGAAAAAATAATTTCTGTTGTTAAAGCTGTGATGACACCACGCTCACAATTTCTCCTAAAAGGAATGCCTATACTTGCCGGTAAAATGGCAGGAAAACCAATCACGGTGTTAAGAGATACCGGCAGTAGCACAGAGGCTGTCTGAAGGGACTTAGTCAACGATGATCTCACAGGCGAAACCAGTTTAGTGTACCTGGTCGATGGTATGACTAAGAAGCTTCTTGAAGCCAACATTGACGTCGAAACCCTCTATTACAGTGGGAGTGTCACTGATTTTTGTATGAACAAACCACTGTATGCCCTAACCCTAGGAAACATCGATGAATTTCGAGCCCCACACGATCCGAAACCTTTGGAGGAAGAGCCGAAGATCGAATTATCAGCAATCGAAGAACCTCGCGGAAAACCATCAACTGCTGACGAGAACACCACGGCAGCTGTCACCCTAGCTCAAGCAAAGGCTCAGGCAAGGCCCAACCAGCCCCTTTCCCCGCCCGGTTCCGAGAAGAACCCGACGGGAATCATAACTACGACAAGTAAGAAGAACGATCAGGACTTGTTGCTGGGCTAGTTGGTTCATCTTATTCTGTAGTGTTTAGACGTTCTTTCCTGTCCTGACTTTTTTCCGTCCTTGGTTGCGCCTCAACACTACGGAACAAGAAAAACAAGACGAGTCTTTAAAGATATGTTTCTCGCAAGTCGGCAATTATCTCAAATGCCGCAACAGCAATTTCACGGTAGAGTTCTTTCATGAGAATGAGTTATTTTGCAGGTACTACAGGGAGAAGAATTGACGTTATATTCGACAGCACGTAGTACCGAAGAATAGCCGAGAAACCGTAATGAAGCTGGTCCACGACGGAATTACGGCCGGACATCTGGGTACCGAGAAAACGAAAAACCAAATTCAGGAAAATGTGTGCTGGCCTGGCGCAACCGCCGATGAGAAACCATTTGCGGCATCGTGCGATATTTTGCCAGCATAATTTCCCAAAAGGGAGCGTGCGGCATGTCGCTCTTGCAAGGTGTCTAACATTGACACACCCTTCAAGCGAGTGGCCATTGATATAGCAGGCTCTATCCACCCACCATGAGGATGAGGGAACCGCTATATTATAACGCTCATGGATGGTGCCACGCCCTATCCCGAAGCTGTAGCACTCCCGAGCATTGAGATCGAGCGAGTCGCAGAAGGTCTTGTCGACATGTTCTCGCGTTTCGGTGTGCCGAGTGAGTTCTGAGTGATAGAGGCCCCAATTTTACTTCAGAACTAATGAGAGAAGTGGCACGCCTTCTATCAGTGTGCCAACTCTACACCGCTCTCAGTGGGTGATTGGAAAGTTTCACGGCATCCTAAAATGATACGCAAGCTCATGTGCGCAGACAAACAACCAAACTGGGACCGTTACCTAGGGCCGTTGCTGTTTGCATACTGAGAGGTGCCCCAGGGAAGCCTCGGATTCTCACCCTTTGAGCTACTATACGGCCGACATGTCCGAGGACCTCTGGTGATCCTGAAAGAAGTATGAACCAAGCAAGAGCTGGGCGAGGATCTAAGGACAACCTACCAGTACATATTCGACCTCCGAAACCGGGTGGAAGCCACGTGTCGCCTGGCCCACGAGGAACAACCAAAAGTGGGAGCCCGCTACGGGAAACACTGCAAACGGAAAACCAAGGAGTGGAAATTCAAGCCAGGTGACAAAGTCCTCATCTTGCTTACAATCGAGAACAACAAGCTCCTGCTTCATTGGAAGGGGCCATACGAAGTCCAAACAATAATTGGGGACTTCGACTTCACAGTCAAGACGCCGAACGGGCCAAAAATCTTCCACGCTAACATATTAATTGAATACACATAGCGGAAAGCAACCCTAGGCATGCCCAATCAGTGTCAGGCCTTCGTAGAGGTAAGCGACACGGGCGAAGAACAAGAAATCCCCATCCCAGAATATGTAAAGACATAAGCGGTAGAAGACGTGAAAATCCCCGCCAAATTGACCGGTCAGCAAAGGGAGGAACTGGAGGAAGCAATGTCAAAGTATTCTACCATCTTTTCCAATGTTCCGGGCAAGACTGACTGCATAAAATGCCACTTGGAGCTAACAACAGACGCCCCAATTCACGTCAGGCAGCACCATTTACCATTTGCTACTACTGACGACATCGAAGCCGAGGTACAGCAGATGAAGGCTCTCAACATAATTAAGGTCTCGAGGTCGCACTGTAATTTCCCAGTGCCTACTCGTGGATGAGCCCCACAAAACCAAATGCTTTCTGCTCGATTTCCGGCGTCTGAATGACGTACTAATTGCGTATTCAGAACCCTTGCCCAGAGCCGACGCATTTTTCGCCAGTGCCGCGAAAAAGAAATACTTCTCTAAGCGAGGCTTCGTAAAAGTATACTGGCAAATCCCACCTCAACCCTCCTGGGTTCCCGTTTTTAACACCCCCGTCCCCCTTGCGCGCTTCGCGACAGGTCGCTGCGTTCCCGCGGGCAGAAATGATATAATAATAAAGCAATACATGCAAGTATCATTGTTTCCCGTGCATCCGTTTTCGTTTCTCCCAGATATATGGCCATGTGCACCAATTTTCTCTACGCCCCATCCTTTTGGATACACAAGAATAGAAAACAAGAAAGAAGAAAAATGTAGGTCTCATTGTCCAAGCCCACATTTTCGACACCAGATAAATACCTACTCCCAGTTCCCATCTCTGCTCAGTGCTTTGGTACGCACTGGAAGGAAGACGAAGAAGAAGCCGTTCGATCAGGACCGCACATGGGCTTCCGCCTCTACATCGCTAAACTTCCGGATAATTGCCATCGACGCCGCCCCAACCAGCATCAATCGACTCCTTACGTCGAGTAGAACACGAGGACACCCAAATCTACACTGGGAGTCTCTTGCTCCACGAATTACCTGCCTCTCAACTTCGTAAGCGGCGTCCGCCCAGTTAACCCTAACGACGAGTACGGCCGATCGCCATCTCTTGCCGCACTCGAGACCTAGGCTTAAGAGAGGTTAGGCTAAGCTCCCTAGAGGTCTGGCCGAAGACATTGATCCACTCCGACGAGCCAATGGCCACCAACGACGGTACCGAGATGAATCTCGAGCATACACAAATCCCACTTCGTGACGAAGCTGACGGCGGAGACTGGCTCACTGTTAAGTACGGTCGGAAAAAAATATCAACTCCCACCAATCCCCCACTTCAACCCCGACACCCATCGGTCTCCCGACTAGCCCGACTCCCACCGCTGCCCCGAAACGACCTCAAGGTCATCATCCACCCCCGAGAGGGACTCAACCTTGCCACATGGACCACGCCGCAGGTTGCTGAAGGCATCAAGATGACATGTCAGCACACCACCACTGAGCACGTACGGACCCTCACGGTAAGAATTGACCCAGTACAAAACATCGCTATTGCTAGCACACCAAATGAAGAGCTAGCTATGAGCATCCGTCACATAACTACAATTCATCTGGGCGGTCGAGAATTTGCGGTCACGGCATACGTGGCGGCAAATTCTCCTCAACGGTCTATATGCACCTGGTAGTGAAATATTACACGCCCGGATGCTTGGACAGACCTCCGCGGCAGTGATCACATTCACTGGCAAGACCGTACCCTTCTACGTGCGATATTACAGCGGTGAAGTACGCTGCAAACCATACAGACCAACGACACATGTCTGCCGCATCTGCCACCAAGTAGGCCACCGGACAGATGTATGCCCAACGCCAGAAGTCAACGTGTGCCCCCAGTGTGGTGCACGAAACCCCACTCAGGACCACCCCTGCCAGCCCCGGTGCGCCCTATGCCAGGGGTCCCATTCTACGGCTTCCAAGGAGTGCCCTGATCGACTAAAGAAGATACCCCTAGCATGACAAAGGACCAGCCGCCATGACCACTCACGATCGAGGTCTCGGTCACGCCCAGGCCAGCGACGGAAGCGTTCCAGCTCCAGGTCTTGCTCCTGCTCGCGGAACCAACAGGGAGTGACCCGGAACCCCAGCGGACCTGCTGCGCCGGGACCACAAACGGTGAGCTGGTCAGCACGGTTCTTCCCCTGTCACACAGCCCCGCAAAACAACACCCTCTCACCACATCTACACCCAGCACCCACCCCACACATTTCTTTCCCCAAACACAATACTGATATTCAACAACAAATTCTAGCTGAGCTAAAGGCTATCAGAGAGGAGAACAAACGCCTCCACGAAGAAAACAACAAACTTCGCACGCACATTGCAGAATTATACGCCAGTCGTACAACCAGTCAGGAGTCCGCACCAATAAGCACACCCTCATCACTATCATCTTCGGAGAGTTCTGAACCTATGCTTCTCGCGGAATCAGCAAAACCGACAGAAATCGCGCAAGTCGAAGAGAAAGTCGATGCACTGCAACAGCAGATGCTAGCCATGCAGCAAAGTATTCAGCAACTTGCAAATGCAATCGAAGAAACGCGGCTCGCGAAAGATCAGCGACGAAAGAAGGTGAAAACAATGGCACAACAGGAAGTAGAGCAGGGACACCCTGCCGATCCACCCGTAAACCAGGATGAATAGCAAAACCAACCACAGCAACGAAAACCCACTCTTAATCTGGCAATGGAATTGTCGTAGCTACAAACGCAAGCACGGATCATTGAGACAGTACATAAGTAACGCCAATACGGCGCCGAGCGTCATCGCACTGCAGGAAACAGGCACACACCCAACTCAAACCGGCTACAACACACATACTACCACGCCTGAAAGCCGCGTGGCCACACTTACAGCTAAAACGCTCACTACAATACAACACACAGTAGATGGCAGTGACGTCGACCACAACCTAATTGAGATCCTACCCCTCCGAAGAGGCCGAAAGAGCCTTTTCATATTGAACATCTACAGCCCACCCAAGCAGAAGCAGGCCAAGTTCGACTACTTGATCACAAAATCGATTACCCTAGCCAAAAACAACAGCCTACTTATAGTAGGGGACTTCAACGCGCCTCACCAGGCATGGGGCTACACGACAGCCACATCAAAAGGTACTGCACTCCAGTATATGATACAGCAGCACTGTCTCACCATCCTCACTGACCCCGCATACCCCACACGTCTAGGAAACAGCGTCTCCAGAGATACGTGCCCTGACCTCACCCTCACTAAAGGGATACAACAAGCCACCTGGCACAACACGGAGGAAACCCTGGGCAGTGATCACTGCATCCTTGCCACCACATTGTACCTTACACATGCACGCCGCCCGATAAAAAAGATAACACTCACAGATTGGACAGCTTTTCGCAAAGAGCGAGCGGATGACTCCTCGAGGGCTATTGCGGATCTCGAACAGTGGGTACGAGAGCTCCAGCAAGATGTAGACAGACATTCAAAACAGATCACACTCACCACAGACATTACGGCAGTAGACCCGCACCTTCTTCACTTGTGGGAGGCCCGTCGAGGCCTTGTTAGGAGATGGAAGCGGCAAAAACATAACCGGAAACTGAGACTACGTATAGCGAAACTCACGGCAACCGCGGAATTTTATGCTGGGGAGCTCACCCGTCAGAATTGGCGACAACTATGCAATAAGTTGCAGGGCACTCTTAGCACGGCCAAAACATGGTCGCTACTACGCCATCTTCTTGACCCCACGCAAAGCAAAGCAGTCAGCCAGCAAACAATTCAACGTCTCCTCCACAACCATCCGGGTTCTGATGACGACATCCTGGAAGAGTTGAGGGTGCGGTACATAGGAGATTTCAAACCCACACAGGGACAACCTCCCACGTACAGCGGAGGCGACAACCACGACCTGGACAAGCCGATCACCATCTCTGAGGTGCAACAAGCAATCCATGCACTCACACGAAACACCACCCCAGGCAGAGACAAAATAAATAACAAGCCCCTGCGCAATCTGGATGACGGCACCATTTAATCTCTTACTGACCTATTTAATCATCATTGGGAGGCGGGTACGCTACCAGCGGATTGGAAGCACGCTGACATCATCCTCATTCCAAAGCCAGGCAAACCCTCCAGCTTAGAAAATCTTAGACCAATCTCACTAACTTCATGCCTAGGTAAGCTTCTGGAGCACGTCATTCTGAACCGACTTCAATCTTACCTAGAATCCAACGACTTGCTGCCCGAAACGATGTTCGGATTCCTGCCCCACCTTTCTACCCACGAAATTCTCCTTCAGCTGAAGGAACAAGTCCCTGAACACATTTCACCACACAACACCGGTGCGATCTTAGCACTAGACCTTAAAGGCGCTTTCGACAATGTGGCTCACAATACCATCCTTACAAACCTAAGTCTTACCAACTGTGGTCGTAATACTTACAACTACGTAGGCGCCTTTCTAACCAACCGCACGGCCACAGTAGGCGTTGGCTCACTCAGAACTCCGACGTTACCTACTCTCAACAAAGGAACCCCACAAGGTGCCGTTCTATCACCCACCCTTTTCAACATTGCTATGATGAAGCTACCTGACAAACTCAACGCAATACCAGGAATCAGGCACGCAGTATACGCCGATGATATCACTCTCTGGACCACCACTGGTTCTGAAGGAGAAAAGCCAGACGCACTCCAACAAGCGACCGACGTCGTCCAGCACTATGCAAGAAGCAGCGGTCTCCGGTGCTCCCCCGAGAAGTCGGAACTATTACTCGTTCGACAGAAATCCCGTAGAAAACTCAATGAAATACCTCACATTACACTCACCCTCGACGGCAAATAAATACCCACAGTAAATGGCGTCCGCATCCTCGGCCTCCATATACAACAGGACGGCGGAGGCGCATACACCATCCAACGTCTCAAGCACACAACTTTCCAAGTCATGCGAATGGTCAGCCGCATCACCACCAAACAACACGGCCTGAAAGAAGACGACGTGACCCAGCTCGTCCAGGCCCTGATAATCAGCCGCATCGCCTACGCTGCCCCGTACCTTCCCCTCACTCCCAAAGAGAAAGATCAGCTAGACATACTTCTGCGGAAAGCATACAAGCAAGCGCTCGGCCTACCACCGGGAACAGCCACACTCAAGCTCGAAGCCCTAGGAGTCCATAACACAGTAAGAGAAATCATAGACGCCCACCTCACAAGCCAACGAGAACGCCTAGCCCTCAACCAACAGGCAAGAAGCTCCTAGCGCGCCTAGGCTACCCAACACAGGGCCGAGGCCACGAAAAATCAATCTATCTGGCCCCCAACATCCGGGAGCATATCAAGGTCGCCGCCATCCCCAGAAGCATGCACCCGGAACATCATGCCGGTCGTCGCAAAGCTCGCGCAAAGACTCTTCAAAGAAGATACGGTAACCTCCCCACCATACTATACACAGATGCCGCGCAGTACCCCCGAAAAGCAGCCATGGCAGTCAGCGTTGTCGACCATAACCTTCAAGAGATGGTCTCGATGACGGTCCGCACAGCCAACGCCCTCGAAGCGGAGGAGACAGCCATCGCCTCAGCCATCACCTGTAGTCAAACCAAAGAACACGTTACAATTATCACCGACTCCCAATCAGCTTGCCGTAGCTATGCCAGAGGCAGAATATCTTCCATCGCCGCCCGACTCCTCAAACAAGCCTCTCCATTACGCGACGTTGAAATAGTATGGACTCCAGGACACGAGTCCCTCCGTGGAAATCAGCGTGCGCACGCTGTAGCCCGAGCTCATGCCACCCGGGCGCCACAGGAGAGGGATACGGCCGCATCTATGGAGCCTGTACCTTTACATTTCCACGCCATATTAGAACACCACAGATTGAACAGACGTCAATACCCACCCCCGCACAAGACCCTCTCACGCGAAGACGCAGTAGCATGGCGACAATTACAAACCAACACATACCCCCATTTAAGCAGATTACACGCAATACACAGTGCACTGTACTCGTACAAATGCCCCCTTTGCAACGACTACGCTTCCCTATATCACACCACATGGGCATTCCCCAAAATACAGGTAGTCTCGCATATACCCAACCCCACAACCGAGCAGTGGGAGGCCGTGCTGCCTAGCTCGGACCCTCGTGACCAGCAAGAGCCGCAGGAGCCCTGGACTGAGGGCACCTCCCAACACAAGCAGGAAGACACCTGCTTGTTTATTTTTTTTCTTAATAAATGTTTTTCCTCCTCCTTTCCTCCTTTGGTACGCAAGGTAGCGTTGGAATGAAATCCAAGTCGCCAGAGGTGGGACTCCTGCGCCATTTTGATACAAACGCAAGTTTCTGGACCAAACTGAGCCAGACACAGAAAATGCGACCGAAATTGCGCCAAGCTGTGCCACATCGGCTTCGGAATGTGTGCTGCAGCAGTGGCCGCGAACAGATAGTGGATTTCTTCTCCAAAAATAACATTCCGCACACCACGTAATGTGAACGCTGTGCTTTTCGGCGCTTCAGGCAAGTGGGCGGCGCGCGAGCGGCCACTCACGGCTGTTCTCGGTGCAGTCGGAACGGCCAAGGGCAGCTGTATGTAGAGTGTACTAGAGTATGGTTGAGTGGGCCAAGTGGCGCGGCGCTCCCTAGATGAGGCGCAAAACAACAAAAAGTAGGATGAGGGCACTGCGAGCCAATCAGATATAAGGGAGGCGCATGCTGAAGTGGGTTGAGCAGGCGGGGGTCTCTGTGACAAGGGCCGTATAACGTTTAACTAGGCCAATCTTTCTTTATGCCCATATGGGCGTGACCTGAGCCATTTTGACCTATTACCTAAAGCTAACGGAAAAAGCTATACGAAGTATGGATAGTTGTTTTATCGGGCGTGTAAACTTTTAAACATTCGCTTACTAACTAAATTAACAAGCATGGTGTCATGCGCGCACAAGCAAATATCTGCACATCTCACTCAATGACCGCGGAAATTCACTTTCAAAACGCTGGAGTGAGGTAGCGTGGCCCAGCAGGGAGCGAATTGACCATTGTGCTGCCTCTCGCTTGAACACAAACTAAGCGGCGGCGAAATTAAAGCACACGCGAAGCTATCGCCGCTCGCAGTTTATCCCCTACGCCTATCGCTTTTAAAATAAGGCCCACGCTACTATGCCAGACACAGCAGCCACCGAAGTAGAACACGCCGCTCTCTCTCCTCCCCCCGGTGCCTTGCGCGCTACGGAAGACAGCGCTCTTCTTCCCCGCTTTCCTCCCTTGCGCGCGTGAGAATGAGCCGCCATCGTCAGCCCACCCTTGCACGATTTAACTCGCACACACAGCAACGGCGCGCGTCGATGATGCTATCCCACCTACACTTTATATGGAACGTCAATGCGACAGCAGAAATGCACCTGGAGTGCCCATATAATTGATATTGCAATAAAAACAGATTGGAAAGGTTTTACGTCATACCAGCCCAGGGTTGATTGCGGCTCTCTGGGTCTTCGGTGACATATGATGACCCAGAAATTATTTACGCGTCGAATGGAGCGCATCATTTGAGTACATTTTCTGCTGTAGCTACAAAGCGCGCTTCTACTACCCTGATCGTGTTTAATTTTGTGTTTCGTCGGGGTTTGCAAGTAGGCTCCCATATTCCTTTCTTACATCACAATTCACACTGGCCGGCTCCAGACTACTTCAAATGGAATTTTAACTTATCCAAATTGCTCCAACAGGAAATTTAGTCTGATCCAAGCTGCTCCAAAACGAAATTTTTTCTGGTCCAAAGTCATTTTGGAGGAGACACCCTATAGTACAACACCCTATAGGAATGTTGTCAAATGGGCATGTTCATAGGCTCGGTAATGATACGATGCTGAGCAAGCGGCGTCTGGTTAACCTTCGTCGTTATAGCGAAACAACATTGAAAAGAATCGAGCATATCCAGAAGGTTCTCTCGTTGTGCTGACGGTATGTTCAGGTTCACATCAAGAGTGCTGGCGAACACCTTGGCAGAATGGTCGCACGGCGAAAGAGCTGCTAATATTGGTAGACAGTCGACATCCGCAGTTTGCGTAAAGTAGGCAATGGCGGTGCGTCTTGAAGATGACAATATTCCTCACTGAAGTTCGTGACCAGCAGGTGAGCCTGTCTGTTGCATGGCTGAATAACTCCTCGGGCAACGTAGATTTGTCATTCAAGAAGGAAAGACAAATTTGCCTCCGCAATAACAGTGTCGGGGACGTCCTGTTCACATTACACACCGACAGAGAGGCTACTGCGAGGGGGCAGAGTCACAGATTGATCGGACACACGTAGCACTGTCTTCCGTAATTGTGTGGTAGCGTCAGCTTCAGAAGGAAAAGGGTCCTCGCATGACAACAGAAACTCACGAAGGTCAATAATTACGCCCTATTCACGAAGAATGTCCATTCCAAGGATTATTGCGTGGGAGCATAAGTTAATACGAGGAAAGACCCCGTGAACGTCGACGCGCGGTTTCGAATACGTGCCGTGCACATTCCAGTTGGCATCACCAGATGGCCACCGGCCGTGCGCAACTGGGGCCCTTGGCATTGCGTGGCGACTTTCCGCAATTTAGATGCCAGTGTACGTTCGTAACTGAATAATCGGTACCGGCGTCGACGATGGCAGTGACAGCATGATTATAAGCAAATACGGCGAAGTCGGCAGAAATAATCTTAGTAGTGTCGAAAAATAAGAAAAACCGGAACGGTCGTCATCGGGTCGTTGTGTCGAGGGGGGCTACTTTGAAAGTTCGTTGGAAAACGACTTCACCCCAGAAGTCGCGGTTCCTAGTATCCCCTGTGAGGACTCGGTGATCGGTTCCTCAGGGGAGCGTAAGACGACGAGGGCAAGCTAGGTGACACGGACCAGCGAGGCGATGGTGATCGCAAATGGCGGCGTTGAACAGTCGAAGGAATTCGTTGGCCCGTCAGATACACTTCGATTTCGCGGGGACGCTCACTGTAGCGGAGGCATGGCGCGTCAGGGTAGAAGCCGCGGAGACCTAGCTGGCGGTACTGGCAGTCGCGGTACACCAGACCCACTTCGCCACAGGTGTATTAGAGCGGACGATTATCCGACGAGCGCCATACACTTGCTTTAGTTGCACTCTGTCTTGAGCCAGGTGGTAGATACATAGGTACCTTCGGGTACCTTGAGCCGGGTAGCGGATGCGAAGGGGTGTCCGGGAACTTATGTGTAGCCTGTTCAGCCCGCCGGGGTGGATCAGTCACCTAAAGCGTTGCGCTACTGAGCACGAGGTCGCGGGATCAAATCCCGGCCGCGGCAGGCGCATTTTGATGGAGGCGAAATGCAAAAATGCCCGTGTGCTTGCGTTGCAGTGCACGTTAAAGAACTCCAAGAACCCCAGGTGGTCAAACTTATTTCGGAGCCCTCCACTACGGCGTGCCTCATAATCAGAACTGTTTTTGGCACGTAAAACCCCAGAAAGAAGAAGTAGCCTGGTTCACTTTCCGCATGATGGCGCCTGTGGATGGCGAAGCAGGAGCCCTCAATGCCGCCGCATGTGTTAGGTCGGGGCCCTCAGGTCTTCGTGACGCGAGTGGCGGCGCTCCTTGTCTGATTTCACTCCGGACGATGTCCGCAAGTGCTGTCAGAGGTGGTTGGGGTGCCACTGGTCCCAATGCTTGGAGTGGCCGCCGTTCGTCACGCGCAGCGCTTCGTATGAAGTCTGCGAGGTCCTGCTTCTCCCTGTCGAAACCAACAGAGCATGCCGTAGCCGTGATGTCGTGGCGTTTGTACTGTGACGACCAATGCTGGAGAGTACGCTCCAGCGTAGTTGCCTTACTCACGAACTTTGACACGGTTGTTGGTGGATTGCGTACGAGTCCGGCGAAAACATGTTCCTTGACTCCATGCATTATATATAGCACTTGCTTTTCCTCGGAGATTGCAAACTCTGCGCGTCTGAAAAGACGAAGCATGTCCTCGACACACATCGAGACTCTCTCGGTGGGCCGCTGGTTCCTAGAAGAGATGGCTTGTTCAGCTCTCTCCTTTCTTTCGGCGTTGTGGCACTCATCGCGGAGTTGTCGGCTAAACTCCTACCATATCTCAATGGAACACTCATGGTTCTCGTACCACGACATCGCAGAGTCTTCCAGCGCGAAGTAAACTCTCTGCAGCTTGCAAAAATCATCCCACTCGTTGATGCTGGCAACTCGAACGAAGTGGTCCAGCCAGTCTTCGACATCCTCAAGAGTGTCTCCCTGAAATGGTATGGGTGTCTGTGGCGCATGAAAAACATGTGGGAGAGAAGACTGGGTATCGTGCATTTGACTGGTCTGGCTTGTAGTGGTCGTTGACATCGTTATTTCTAGCCTCGATGACAAAGCACCGAATTCGGGTGGTAGTGCTTGCAGGCAGCGGCTGCTTCGTGCTCTGGGAGCCTTGGCTGTCTGTAGCGTGCTAAGATTGACGGCGGAAACTTGGGAGTGAAGGTGCATTTGGAACGGATTATGGATTATGAAGGATTATGGAACGGGACCCCGTTTGTACCTGTTTAGTCCAGACCTGTTTGCCCCTGTTTGAACCCGTTTAGTCTAGACCAGTTTGTCCCCGTTCAGTCCACTCCCGTTTGGCCCTGTTCAGTCCTGTCCTGTTTAACCCAGTCCTGTTTAACCCTGTTCGAACCTATTTATTTCCCTATTTGGGCGAGGTTCCGTTAGACTGGTCCGATGTCACTTAACATAAGTCACTCTTTAAATCTATTTGGTGCACTTATGGATTTGACATCAGCCTTGAACGATTTTTGTATGGCCTATGAGTGCGCTTGACATGTATGACCAATAAGAGTATGCAACCTGAAAAAGATTGGTAGCTCATTTTCATATGTACTGCAAGTATGCAAATGTAATTCTTGCAGGTGTACTGCATGCTTTATCATTTGTACTCATCTTAGTGCAGTGTTGTGTTGCTGTCATGGTTTGTGCATAAAACAAATGTACAGCAAAGCCTAATTTTAAGTTGGAAAAATGTCGGGTGAAGAGGACTTGTAAAAGAAAGACATAAGTATACTTTACATATGTTTTTATGTGCACCCATTCAAACAATAATACTGAAGCGCTCCAATTTTAAGGTGGGGCATGTCGCACATCTGACAAGCATAGTTTATTCGAAATGCAAATGGTACTCTGACAGAAAACCAGGGGAATGTGTTGCTTTGGTGAGAGCTTGCAGGGCGCCTGAAAAAGTAAAGAAAAGCGAACAATTTCTTTTCACTGAAGCAACAGGTTCACACAAAGGCAAAAGCAGTTATGTTCACACAGATAAGAATGGGTAAGCATTCAGAACATAGGAAATACTAACAAATCTCATTCAAAGGTAACTGGTTTCAGGCAATTTGGCTACGATTCTAAGGGAACATGCATTACTGTGGTAGAATAAACTGTCACAATTAGCGGGCCACTGAAACAAGTGTTATAATAAAAAAGACAACTTACTTGATTAACAATTGTGTTGAAGCAACAGAAGCAGTACAAGCATAAAATGCACATTTAAAAAGCAGCATGGACACAAGCTAATAAATTACTTGGAAGCTACTGTTCTGCCAGCAATTAAATACCGTAGTGGAATAGTGGTTTTAGCATCCACCGTGTTTGGCTGGTTTATCCCATATAGATAATTAAGAGACTTAGATGGGCTAGTTGGTTGCTGGCTTGATGGAACATTTTATAATGGTGTTTGTAGTAAATTCTACTTCATTCTATGCCATGATCTCATTGGTAATCCGGACAGAGTGTTCCTCTGACCCCTGACAAAGTGCAGTGAGCATGAGAAGGAACCGCCTCCTGCTTTTTAACTATATTGCACGAGAACACTATAATATGGTCGTGCGTCGTCCTGAAGGGAACATCACCTTAGACGACTCTAGCACAGGAGGGTGCTTGGTGCACCTGAGTACTTCTTCCGGTCTCGCTGATTATTGTCCCTTAAAGGCACTAAAATGACGCGCGATGGACGCTCGCGCGATATAGCTAGAAATGGGGGAGGCTGTACACCTGGCCTACAAAACATGCATGTTCATGTGTACGCATAGAGTTGTCAGCTTGCTTATTTCCCGTGCTCTGTGTTTCTGTGTGGGCCTGCGTGCTAGGCCATGCCACGGGCTGCGCCGAATGTTTGGTATGTTATTGGTATTTTCTTCATTAACAAGTTCGGGGCCACGATCTTGTAGCAATGCAATAAGATCATGGCCTGGTGCTGCATCTGTAGCAATGCATTGCTACAGATACAGCATGATTAGAAATGGCATCAGACAATGCATTGCTACAAGATCGTGGCCCTGAACTTATTAATGAAGAAAATACCAATAACATACCAAACATTCGGCACAGCACGCAGTACAGCTTAGCGCACAGATCCACACAGAAACACAGAGCACAGGAAATAAGCAAGCTGACAACTCTATGCGTACACATGAACATGCATGTTTTGTAGGCCAGGTGTACAGCCTCCCCCATTTCTAACTATATCGCGCGAGCGTCCATCGCGCGTCATTTTAGTGCCTTTAAGGGACAATAATCAGCGAGACATGTAGAAGTACTCTCAGGTGCACCAAGCACTATCCAGTGCAAGAGTCATCTAATGCGATGTCCCGTTCAGGATGATGCACAACCATATTATAGTGTTCTCATGTAATATAGTTAAAAAGCAGGAGGCAGTACCTTATCATGCTCATTGCATTTTGTCAGGGGTCAGAGAAAAATTCTGCCCGGATTACCAATGAGATCTCTGCCGGCCGTTAACAGTGGATGACAAGAGTAGCGTAGAATGAAGCAGAATTTGCTACAAACTTGCGATCTTGCAACTTTTGGAGATATCGCAGCTGCGTACAACGTATGGAAACTTTTGGGTGATAACATTTTCCCTACAGTGTTGCAGTCAAGATTTCGAGATATCCGGAGCACAGAACAGAAGCATTGCTAGATAAGAGGTCAAATATACATAAAGTCGATACCAAGCCACGAAAAAATGTTCGACTTAACTGATATATTGAGATATCAGAGTTTGAGTTAACAAGGGTGCAAGGGATAATCCGGAGTTCCCTACTACAGCGTGCCTCATAATCATATCGTGGTTTTAGCATGTGAAACTCAAGAAGTTAATTTTTTATAGCAAACAGTATATGCATAAGACCAAATGCTAATATAGAATATGCTGACAGCAGCTACATAAACAAAATTTCATACTTTCAAGAAATTGTCAGATGGTCTGAGCAAAGATCGACTGATGTCAAAATTATGGCCATTAGTTTTAAATTGCCAATTCTGCAATACCTTCCTTACATTTAACTCAAATTATACGTGCAGTGTACATACATGGTGCTAACTACAGCTGAAAAAGATTGGCACTATTCCTTGAAGTAATAAGTGCATGGTACTTTTTCACACAATTACAGCAGTTTGCCTTGCGATTGTAAGCCTATGCAAATGGATTTAAAACTTCTTGACGTCCCTGTCCCCTGGACAGGTTCAACTGATGAAAGGAGGCATTGCGCCTCCTTTCATCAGTTTTTGTCCACAAAGTCATGCAGATAAAAACGTTACCCTGAGTTTGAACCTGTTAATGCATTCCGTTTCATAATAATGAAATTGTGGTCACTGAAAAAAAGCTCAAGCTGCGGAGCAGAAACAGATTTCAGGGTTACACCCTGGCAGCTACACACGTGGACATTTTCTTTTACTTTAGAAGGAGCTGACTGAACGCATGTTCCACGGTGCAGGTTACTCTCGCCAGCATATCGTGAAGTATCCTGCAGTGTTAAAGTTCAGACCTTTGCACAAAACAAGCCAAATGTATAAATGGCAGGCTGCGTGACCATGCAAACTTGATGTGTGGGTCATTTGGCATTAGTATTGCACTGCTCTTAGTGCAAGTGCGCCCATATTTAAAAACCACTTGAGTGTGGCAAAATATAAGGACCAGAGTGCTTTAAGACATTGAGACTGCTTATCATCACTGTAAAACAAATTACGCTAGCCATGCCATGCGCCCTTTTTGTATTTGTGTCAGCAACATGCATTCAGATTGATCTATTCCAACCCTTTCGTCCTTTCCACCATATCGCTGTGCGAGAAAAAACTGGACTTTTTCTTGGTGAAAGAGTGCTAGTTTAACACATAAACTAGCTCCACGGCAGTTTGCAATAAAGGAGTATAAGCATCCTCTGAAAACGTGACCATAAAGGACAGTGCTAAAAGAGCTCTTTAAAAAAAAGAACATGAGTATCTGTCATAAAGGCCAACTCTTGTGTCTTTTACTTAACATAATTTTCAATACCAATATTGAGGTGCAAGCTCACCATATTATATTACGTTGCCAATGAAGCAAATCACAGTGGTGCTTGACTGTCGTGGGAACAACTCGGATGTGAAGATTGGCACCAATCCGCAGCATAGCATGGTCTGCTTACACTTCATCTCCAGGCCAAGCCATACCCATAGCAACATTAAAACAAGTGAGGTTAGGGCCATAACAGAAACAATATAGAAAGTGACACTGTGAACAAAGCAACCTGCATTAGGCATAAACAGTAATAAAATGCAGACATTGTACCCATAGCTAAGTTGACTTTGAGCAACATAGCATGCACAGTAAGAAAGATCTGATGTATGAGCCACCTACTTGAAGAAGATTACTCAAAAGCCCCTTTTTTGCCGCCCCCTCCCTCTCATGCACGGATGGCTGTCTGGCTGAGTAAACCTGGTTTATCCCAGATATAGTGTAAGCAAGCGTTGTCACTTGGGGGGGGGGGGCAATCCTTATATTATTGCAGAACATGTATTCTTACAATGATGTTAATGTTTTTGTAACGCTGGCCATCCTGCAGACCCTGCCACATTATAGCATCGATAAGGCTCATCGCATTACCCAATAAGGCTAACCAATAAGTGTCCCAAGAAGCATAACTCCGGATTTCTACCGGGAAGCATTCACTACATTTTGACAAACATGCTTCTATAGCTTCAACCGTATTTTCTTCAACGTAGTACAAGCTTCAAGCATCTGCACAAACTTAATGCAAAAGGGTGCCATTAGGAATACCACACTAGTTTCTTATGTAATTCAGCCTTTAAAATAAACACTGGCAAGTTCATTACTATGCCTAGAACAAATGAAGCTATTCTGGAATTGAATAAGCCTTTTCCATACATGCGAAAATCACCACCACTATGACTTGCTTATGGGCATTTTGTAGACAAAAACACCAAGCACAAGAGTTGAAGCTTGGGCAAGTCGGTAACTGTTCATTTTGGTGGTGCTCACAATGAACACATGTGAGGGAAATAAGCGACAGACAGAGAGTGAAAGCGTGCTGTGCTCTATCGCTCTCTGTCTGACCATGACTTCCTTGGTATGCGTGCACTGTGGATGTTCCATCTACCTGTTCCTTATCTCTTTAGTATGTGTGCACAGTGAATACCATTGAAAGAAACACAGAGACGAAATAATGCTACAATGAGCAAGAAACGTGCCTTCCGATGCAGCACATCCTTATGCGACACAATTTTCTGGCAACATCCTAAGCCTGCTATTGCACTGAAAATGGCTTATTTGAGCTGCTGTACAAGACAAGTTTGCTTTTACAGAAGACTGATGACATTTGTTCAATTATTTCGACAAACTTGTGGTTATGCAGGAATGTGAAAAGGTGGCATCATTAAAAGCCACCTTAGTTTTTGTCCAAAAAAATTAAATTACATTATGGGGTTTTACATGCCAGAACCACAGTCTGATCATGAAGCACGCCGTAGTGAGGGACTCCGGAATAATTTGGACCACCTCGGGTTTTTTAACGTGCGCCTAAATCCAAGTACACAGGTGCTTTCGCTATTCACCCCCTTGGAAAGGCAGCCGCCATGGCCACGAATTCCTCCCGAGACCTCGTGCTTAGAAGTTCAACGCCATAGCCACTAAGCAACCATGGCAGGTATGCAAAAAAAGAAAGCATACAGTCAACTCCACAGATCAGGCTAGATATAAATAAGCAACAGTCAACAAGCTGAACCTTTGCATAATGGTTGATGTAAAAACAATTGCCGAAACATTCCAGATGCACTCAACACGATTTGGAGAAGACAGCATATGAGAGTTAAAAATGTTGAAAGGGAAATGTTTAGAGTAGTGCTTTAATGCTGCAATGGTTTTTGTCAGTGCGCCAGTGAGCACAGTATGACTGAGGTAGCTGCTGAAAATAATAGATCCTCGTTAGGACTTTTTAGGGACTGATTTGCATGGTTTGTTGCATGCCTCAGGAATTTACTTATTTATTTATAAACATACCTCATAGGCTCCAGTGAAAGTATTGCGTGAGGCGGTAGGAAAAAATTTCTGAACTAAAAAGGAGAACATTCAACAAAAGAACTCAAACAAAAGAAGAAAAAAACATACTTTATCACAATGTGGCTGCAAATCAGGCAGCTAGCTTATAAAAACAAAGCAATTAGAAACAGTTTCATACTGGTAGTGCTTTAGGAGACAGAATGCTAGATTCTGAGCTTCGAACACTTTAAGCCACCTTTTGTGGCCTTTTGTTCTGAGGTCCCTTTCTCTCTAGTATTATGGGAATCAATAACCCGCTCCCCCCCCCCAAATGTTTTAAAAATGTAATACACAATTAGGACAACTTACGGAAATATAATTAGGAACACAGAATTTGCACATGCACGTATGTTACAAGAGAGAGAAATGGAAGTCTACAAGAATTCGTAATAACAAAGGTAACCAAAGCCCTGCTGCTTTTGCTGGGCAAATCATAGCAAGACATGAAAGGATATGCGTGCCTCACAAGATGGTCCCTAAAAAAAATGTCACAATGCAGTCAGTGGGGAGCACATCATGCATTTCTACAATAGCCTCCAATTACATATAACTCAGAGGAGGCTACCTAAATGAATTGATTAAACCAAGGTAGGCCAGATTCAATATATGCGATTCAAGTAGACCGAAACTGCAAGTTATGAATATGGCATATTCATAGCAACAGTGGTGTACATTATTTCATACATGGCAACCTGTGAAGTTTATATTTTGTAAAAATTCTGCAGACAAAAATTTTTTATTGGCGAGATAGCACAGATTTTTTTAAAGCTTCCTCTCAGCACCCACACTGTTGCATTGATTCGCACATAATTAACCATTATTTAACTTGAGATATAGCACACAAAGCGGCAGCGAACTTGAAACACCAGAACTGACAACACTGTTTTATATCACAGACCGCATTTTCAGTGTTCTTGCTGCTGCCGATTTAGCCTGTTTAAGGAAATTATCTGAACAAACTGGCCTAAAGCAAGTGCCCCCTCTGTATACTCGTTAGAGATCTTCACGAAAAAATTAGGAGAGTTGACAGGTATGATTTATACCAACAAAACCTACAGCTTGTGTAAGTGGCAGGGACCGTTTTGTACACACCTTGTCTTAGCATGCAGATCAGATGCTTTGCCATGCTGTTCGGCTGCAGAAATGTCTTAGGTTCCTATGCGGTGTAGAGATGCCTCTGGTTCACGAAATCTTGACATCCCTAAACAATAATAAATGTTCAATTTACTGTAATCCCTGCTGAAACTGCAAGCTTGCGAGTTAACAAGATCATGTTACATTCTGAAAAGTGTCATACAACCTACACGAAGCTGCATCTGGTTGTGCAAACATCTGATTGTTACCTCACGGGTGGTTATTTAACATGAAATGAAACTGCAGCAAACATAAATCTACTATCAAAAGCTTCACACAAACGCACATCTGTAGTAAGTGAAATGTGAATTGTACTACGAAGAAAATTCCTTAGCACATGAAAAGTGTTCCAAAATCGAATTTCTTTATGCGGTGGAACAAAGCATTGTCTCGAAGGATGCTGCACTGGTAATCACAAGAACAAACGCCCTATTTTTCAGTAGAAAAAAAATTCGATGAAAAAGAAACACTGCTGTTGTAATCTCCGTTTCTGTGAAATAATCAAACATTTACAAACACACGAAAACACACAGGACACCCAACACAAGAAATACAGACTGTCTGGCGACACTATATGTAGGAGAATTCGCATACAAGCTAAAATCTGGCCATGCGTCAGACACAACAATCTAGTACCATCTCGCGCAGCCGTTAGCTGACGTACAGCCTCCCGCATTTTTAACTATATCGCACCAGCATAATATGAAATGGGCGTGCGTCGTCCTGAGAAGAGCAGCTTAGCAGATGATGCTTGCGCTGGAGAGTTCTTTATGCGCGTCTGTTTACTTTTGTCGGTCTCGCTAAGTATCGCCGTTGAAGGCGCTAAAATGACCCATGATCGACGCTCGCACAATATAGTTACAAATGCGGAAGGCTGTACTTCTAGAAATACCTATACAGAAATTATGTACACAAGCAGTAACTTTCCTGGTTGAATTCTTTCTTTACCATTAAGGTCAAACAATCACCGGCGCTAGCATACGTTATAGCAGAAAGCAAATACATTATAACGCTCCTGGCAACGTCCAATAAGTTTCAGGAGATTTTTCGTGAAACTGTTCGCTAAATGTGCACTGTGACATGAACAACGAACATTCGAAAAAACACACTTATAATTGTGGTCGCTTTAATAATCATCTCATGATCCATATAACAATTCACACTTCACAAACCACTGACTACAAAACTGCGAGCAAGCGCCGGACTTACCTTTCTAGGCGTAGTCGGCAAACGCTCCTTCATGTCAGGTCCCGGCGTCGACTGCACGACGATCCTTCCGACGTAAACACTGTTGAATTGCGGATGAACTACAGCACGTATTACCTCAACAAATTCTTCCGTGCACTGTGATCCGATGCGATATTATCAGAGGCTTTGTCATGAGCCGGGAACAAAGAAAGCGCGAGCGGGCCAATACGATAATCGACATTGGCGAACCACACGAAAGATACTGCGAGCTACGTTACGCGGTCCCAGGGGCTAAGTTATCATCAAAGCACACAAGGGGCACGACATTTTCTCGCGGCACAGCGTACACACGATTAAACATCCACATCGACCTGCCTCAATGCAGCGCGCACGCACAGCAACAGGGAGCAACAGCAGAACACGGGAAAATAATATCTGTATTTTTACCGGGCATGCCCCTGGGGCAGTGGCAGCGCCTCCTGGGGGCACCGAAAGCGACGTGCTCTAGAAGTGCGGCTGTGTGGCCACCGTCTACAGGAGGCGTTGGTGTGGCCTAGTGGTTACGACGTTTGCCTTGAGATCTGGGGTTCGCGGGTTAGAATCCAACTTCGGCTTATTCTTTTTTTGTATTACCATTTTCTTTTTTTCCCTCTCTGACGGCGCCGTCGCTTGTGCCTGGTTTAACTGTTTTAACTACCAGTTGTGCCAGTTTAACTGGTTTAACTACCAGTTGTGCCAGTTTAACTTGTTTAACTACCAAACGGGTCCCCTGTTTAGACCCATTTCTGTGTCGGAGATTCCTGTTTAAACCTGTCTGCGGGCCAAATAGGCCCCTGTTTGGTGCCAGTGCCCGGTATGAACCAGTTTGTTCGCTAAACGGGGTCCCTGTTTAGACCTATTTGTGTGTGGGGGGTCCTGTTTAAACCTATTTGCAAGCCAAACAGGACCCCGTTCAGACCCGTTTGTGTGTAAACGGGTCCTGTTTACACCTGTTTGTTGCCAAATAGGTCCCTGTTAAAACCAGTTTAAACCTGTATAACCCTGTTTGAATTTAAATAGGATTTTTTAGTAGGGCAGACCTAGGAAAAAGGTTTTCTTCTTCCAACCCCCAAGCGTGTACGTGCCACAGCGTATGGCTCATATGTCACGGGATGTGCCAATATATATTTGTTAGGCTTATTCTAGGACCGTCAATTTCTAGGGCCGTGATTTACGTGAATTTAAGCAGGAAGCAGCGCTACGCGTATAATCATGATCATCATCATCGTTGTCAGCCTATACTTATGCCCACTGCAGGACGAAGGCATATCGCTGTGATCTCCAATTACCCCTGTCTTGGCTAGCTGATTCCTACATGTGCCTGCAAATTTCCTAACTTCATACCCCACCTAGTTCTCTGCCAACCTCGACTGCACTTCTCTTGGTATCCATTCTGCAGCTCCAATGGTCCAACGGTTATCCATGCTATGCAACACGGCCGGCCCAGCTCCATTTTTTCACCTGATGTCGACTTGAAGATCGACTGTCTCCGTTTGTTCTCTGATCCACACCACTCTCTTCCTGTCTCCTAACGTTAGGCGTAAAAGTTTATCATTCCAACGCTCTTTGTGCAGTCCTAACTTGTTCTCGAGCTTCTTCGTTAACCTCCAAGTTTCTGCCCCATATGTTAGCATCGCTAGATTGCAACGACTGTACACTTTTCTTTTCAGCGACAGCGGTAAGCTGCCAGTCAGGATTTGGTAATGCCTGCCGCATGCACTCCAACCCAATTTTATTCTTCTGTAAATTTTTTTCTCATGATCAGGGTCCCCTGTGAGTAATTGACCTAGATGAACGTACTGCTTTACAGCCTCTAGAGGCTGACTGACGATCCTTAATTCTTGATCTCTTGTCAGGCTATTCAAAATTATGTTTGTATTCTGTGTATTAATCTTCAGCCCCACTCTTACGCTTTCTGGGTCAAGGTTCTCAATCATTTGCTGTAATTCGTCCCCATTGTTGCTGAATAGGACAATGTCATCTGCAAAGCGAAGGTTAAGATTTTTGCCGTTGATCCTCACTCTTAAGCCTTCCCAGTCTAAGAGCTTAAATACTTCTAAGCATGTAGTGAATAGCAATGGAGAGATTGTGTCATCTTGCATGATCCTTTCATTGATAGGTATCTTTCTACTTTTCTGGTAGAGGAACAAGTTTGCTGTCAAATCCTTGTTAATATTTGCCAAGATATTCACGTATGCCTCCTGTACTTCTTTATTGCGCATTGGCTCTATCACTGCTGGTATATCTAGTGAATCAAATGCTTTTTCATAATCTATGAAAGCCATATAGATAGGTTGATTGTACTCCGCAGATTTCTTTATTACCTGATTGATGACTACATGTATGTATTATGTTAAATGCGTATATGTTGCAATCGCACTATGTTATCATGCGTGTTTCTGATGTTTGTTTGTGAGCAGTCACCTGGCGCTAGTGACGACCCCGTATGGAACTTCTGCTTTCTCTTTTCCTGCAACTCGTTTTATTAATTTTTTTTGTAGAAGGCAGTGCTTTGTCACCTTTATTTTGTACTATCGGCGTCAAATGAAAGCCGAACAGCGGAGCGCGTGCCACAAGCACTGTTAACATCATAGTGCGCGGCGTCCTGTCATTACCACTGACAGGCGAGCACATCCGGTGTGGCAGCACTGCTCGATCCCCCTATAGTGCGTTATCTTCACTTCTGTTCCAGTTTTCGTATGATGATAGCGGTGGCCGGCGTGAGCGTGCCAAGCGCTTTTCGTCGTATCGCTCGCAGTTCTTCGCTTTTACTCGAGCGCTGCATTGCAATCAGCGTCGGGGCACGATAAAAAAAAAAGATACATCTAATCGCTTTGTGGTTGATTTCAAGCTATCGTTTTTTTCTTGTTCAGCACAACCTTGTTCAACCACAAGCGATCGGCACGCCCATGCCGGCAACCGTAGCAGCTGCGAGCGATATACCGCGATGCGCATGTTTGCCGATCGAATGCATGAATGTTGCAGAATTTTCGATTCTGTTTTCTTTTTTTTCCTTTCAAAAATACTAGTGGGAACACAGGCAAAAAAGAAATCGCACTTCAGTGGGGTGGCGCTGTACTACCAAACCGGATGTGTGGGCCTGTCTGCGCTGATGACTGGACGGCGCGCACTATGCTGTTTCTAATGCTTGTGGCACGCGCTCCGCTGTTCGGCTTTCATTTGACGCTGATAGTACATTCTTAGCATAGCTGGGTAATTTACACCCCACGTTACATCCTAACAGTTTCTTTTGTTACCTCTGTAGTTCACTGTGCATGCTTCTTTTTGGAAACTATTTGCGCATTTTGCGCGAAAGACTGCCGGAAGTGTATAATAGAGCTGTCGTTGCATTTGTAAGACCAATGTCGTCCCCGGCCGAAATGTCAAAAATTGCATTTGTAAAATTTTATACTTGTTTTTTTCCCAACAGTATGCATATAAATATAAATTGTTATTTCCAGATTCCTCTTCTTCAAATGCTGAACAAGGAATTTTCAAAGTTGAACATCACTCTAAATGAATCAGAGAGAGTGCTCGTCAACACGTTGTATTACTACGAGCAGCTAAACGAATTTCTGCCTAAAGCGTCTTCTGCTGACCTGTGAGTACCGCATCCGTGATAAACATGCATTCTTGTGGTAGAAATGCTTTCAGTTATCGAACAGCATTAGTAGCACTATTATCTGCACGTTCTGCAGTGGATTCTTTCCTAAGGCATTACACTGCAGAGCAAGACGTTGCGATTTCTATTCATGCATGCGTAGCTTATTTTAGATGGTAGTAAATTGTAGATGGTCGAAATTATTCTTTATCCAGTACTATGCATACCACAACGAGTGTTGCGTTATCCCGTTCGGCCCCAGTTATATATATTGGCTACCTACAACTTTACGGTCCCGTAAGACAGAAGTTCTATTTAAAATAGCGGCGTTTTTTTTTTTTTTTTTTGGGGGGGGGGGGGGCTTTGCTGCGCCGACTGGTCTATGGTTCTGGTTAGACGCTGACTTTTTTATGGTTCCTTGCTTCTTCTTGTACCACAACCTTAGGGTACCCCATATAATTTGTGTATCCTATTATAGGGGCAATTTTACTATCAAACTTCAATAAGACTGTTTCAGCAATTGGTTAGGATATGTTGTAGAGAATAATGACCAATAACCACGGACATCAAGGAGTCATGAATGTCTGCGTACCAGCTCGCTTTCGATAAAGGCGGCAATTGCAAGCTGCCATCCCGATATACATAATCAACATGAAAATGGACCGAGGACCGCATAATAATTGTTACGGCTTGAAATGTGAAGTGTACATGATTAAACAGAGAGCAAAAAATATGACTAGGACCGATACCTAGGCGCCACACTAGAAATGCTAACTGGTATGGTACCAATAAACATTCATGTTAACGGCATTTATCCACGTTTTTTGACACTTTGACCACCCTGCTGTTCAACAAAAGTTATACGTGCACGGATAAGAAAGAACACAGGGAAATTATAGCCTAACCAGCATTCTCACTTCAGATCCTCAAGTCATGTAACATAGACTCGAATATTACACACGTTTGAAAAAAAAACAATTTTGATTGCTTCGCGAGGAACTCGGCATCAAATGAAGTCACGTGATCATAATTTATCATGTGATGCAAACGCGACAGATATAACTGGTGAAAAGGAGAAGTTTGATTGTGCTCAGTCTCATTTTGTGTTTTGAAGAAAGTTCTCCTGTCTCTTTGAGTTAGGATTTTCTGTCGCAGTTTGAAGATGTGGATTGGTGGATACTTAATGGATGGGGACGGCACGATATGTGTTCTGGCAAGTGCTTGTCACGGCTTGTCACCCGTTCGCCGTAGGCGCGAAGTCAATCGACGGGGTATACAAGCAGGCTGGTCGTTCCCTACTCGAGCGAACACAGTGAAAAGGTTAGAGTGGGGAGCAAAAAAAAAAGAAAAGAAACAAGATATTTATCGACTGACAACGATACACAAATTAATCAAATAAAATAATAAACAAACACAAGAAAACTAACACACCTGAACTTTATAGCTCAATGATGACGACAAAGCAATATGACGAGCAATTAACAGTGGATATAAAAATGAAGCTGGACGCGGATCAAATATACAAGAATACACTTAACAGGGGCGGTATTCTGTAAGGGCCCATTCACACTTGCGACTAGGCGAGGTCGCGCGACCGATTGCGACTGGCGACCGGAAAACTACTCAAGACGAACGATGTTCACACTTACAAATGCGACCGACGAGTCGCTAAACCGAAATGTATCACGATATGCCGTTCACGTCTGCTTGAAATGTCATCGCCGCGTAAAATAAGCGTCAGCGTATACGGACGTCCTGTTCCTTCGCATCTGATTGGTTCAGCTGTTCTGCGACTGTGGTCGCGCGACTGAAAAATCGAACAGTGAGCGACTGGCCCGAAACGGTCGCATTTCGAGAAAAGCGACCATTTGCGACTACTTGCGACTGGTCGCTTTGCGACCAACTTGGTCGCGCGACCTCGCCTAGTCGCAAGTGTGAATGGGCCCTAAGAGTCTAGCTAGTTGACTGTCCATTTCGCCACTTCTGCGACCATTGATTCGGTGCAGCTTGACGTGCAGCAAGGTGCCAGCCAGTCTCCTTCCTGCACGTCAAGCTGCAGCGGATCAACGGTCGCCGAAATAGACAGTCCACTAGGTAGACTCTTACAGAATACCGCCCCTGGGCCCCGATTTTGTAGCGATGCCTTATGACGTATTCTATACTGGTCTTATCATCCACCACTCACGGCCCGCGGATCCCGCTGATAACGCGAGTGGACCGTCGCTCTGACAAAGCGCGATAAGAGCGAAAGGCATTATTACCGGAAAGGCATCGCTACAAAATACCGGCCCTGATGACTTCACTAAGCAGTTTGAGATAACTTGAGGCGAACTACCGTGAGCTTCGTTGCAGACCTTGCTTTATCATCTCGTACGTCAACCAGTTACTCGGAGTTCCGAAGCGGCTAGGCGGCCCAGGTGATACTGGAAGGCACTAGCCCCTCCACTGCCTCTTAGCAGATCACAGGCTCAGCTTCTAGACTCATTAGCAGGGACTAAAACCTGCGCTTAAATAGCCTCTCCTTTCCCTAGTTCCCTAGGTCAGGGAATGGCAGGTATGGGTGACCGTTCACGTAATGATTTTATGAATCCTCCCAAAGGTCTTGGTCGCGTTCCTGTTAATCATGGGCGATGGTACGGGCGATACCCCCCCGCAGCCAGAGCGCGCGCCCCCGCACTGCACCACACACACACAAACACACACACGAACACCTTTGGGTCCGTTGACAAGCACAGAAGCAGCAGCCACACGGCGCCATATTCTCGGACAATATATACGATGCTAGCAATTTGTGGACATGGTACGAGACATCGCGTATCTCGGGGTTTCCGGAAAACACTTGACCCCTCCCGTCTCAGCAACCCACTCAAGGCAGGCGCGGGGCACAGCAGACATGAGTTCGTAGAAAGGACTCTCCGGGTATGTGTCAAGGTCGCGCCAAGATTCACAACAACAAAAAAAGAATCTCCCTTTTTTCGTCCGCTTGCACGAGTGATTGGCAATACCCGTCTTGCTCGGTCGTTGCCATGCCCACGACGTTTTGGCGCCCGTTAATCGGCGCATCGCTGACTCGAAACTATGCCGCCCTGTGACACTGCCCCCCACTTTCAGAATATTGTAACATAATATTCACTTCCACGAGTGTGACTTTCGAGAAAAATAAACTATAAAAAGAACATTGTTCATGTATACATAACATTAAACCTACAATATACAAACTGTACTATACAAAAAAACAATAATCGAACAGAACACTACACGTCTAGGTATACAACTCCAAAATCCTACAACTTAACTGCAGAATGACCCTAAATACATGATAATTGAAATATCATATGCAGCGCAAACGCCGTTATTAACGCACATACTAGTGCCACTGAGAGCCTCGTTGACTTCACGGATGTACTATAATTGTCGCTCTGACTTTGCGGTGAAAACTCTTACTCACGCATTAAAGAAACAAAAATAATCTTGCGAAAATGACGCGATCAAGCCTACAAGATACGCGCTTATTTATAAGTACTTGCACGCACTAAATGAAACTCAAAATGTTGCCGTCTTCTAAATACACGCGTGAGACAGGCACCAACGCTTTGCTTCTTTGTGTCTGCGCATGACACGCCTTAAAGGAACGGCACAAATACTTTCGAAAATGTAAGGTTATACAACGGCTCCTTCAAATAAAGCGCTTTCCTCGCAGAGAAAAAAATCTCGCGTACACTTCCGTAAAGTGAACTGATACTAAAGCACGCCACAACAGCATTGAAACTAATAACCTTGACTTGAGGTTGCAAGAGTATCTCACCCAAAAAGAAGCCCACTGGCTAAAGAAAGAACGACAATTCGAGCAAACAAAGTTTCAAAAATTTATGCGCGCGCAAACCAGCTCTTTCAGAATATCAGAGAGCTTCTAAAACAGTTTAAACAAAGCTCTAAACTTGCCCATTGAAACGATCTCTAGTATTGGAGATGTCCTAACGTTTAACCGAACTCTGAAAATAAATAAACTGTTTCTAGAAGACCTGCGTCGCTTTTCATTCCAAGTAGCCTACGGTTGCGCCATAGCTTTAAGCCATGCTCGAGGCGGGCGCGGTCTGAGGGCTCGTCTTGTCAACGAAGGAATACAAAAGGGTACGTAGGTCATTCTCCTCGCTGCCGACCCCCGACACTCTACATACAGGCAATATGTCTTCTGGGCGTCATGCTACGACTTCGCTGCCGCCAGTGACCAATTCGCGTCGCCTTACCGGCTCGCTCTCTTGTGCCATGCCTAGTACACCTTGAAAAGAACCGAACGAGGGGGAACATAATTGCCCCCTTGCTTTTGTCCGCCCCGTGCAGAATGGCCCTTTCGTTTCTTCCTCACCCAGCGGCTCGGACGTGCTCTTACTGGAGCCATTGCAATCGGCCAACGCGCCTTTCGAACTCCTTGACTGCGCTCCCCACAGGGTTTAGCGCGCTTGGTTTTATTCGACTGCGTTGCCTTGTCTACGCATTACGCACTCTGCGACACCGCTTCTTTCTCCTAGCACGCCTTCAGGTGCTCATTTTCAAGCCTTCCGCTCGCATCTCGTCATGAAGCACACTGATATCGCCGGTCACGATTGCCATCTCAACCACACAGTCTGAATGATTTGCGGGTAAATAATTCCTCTCCTTGCTACCTCGACTGGTGGAGAGTTTCAAACACTTCGGGACAATGCCGATATTTTTCTTTGCGAAACGTAGCTCGCATACCTGGGAGCTGTCCCCAACCGCACTGCCCTGCCTACATTGTGCTTTAGAGCACAAGCACTTTTCTGACCAATTTGACTCTACACTGGTGCTCTTCCTAACGAGTTTGTGTCCCATCGGACTACTTCTGCAAGAGCTACTACCTTCGCGACGTACTCCCAAGATAACTGTGCCAAATCGTCCACAGCTGGCCTAGCTGCTTCTCTAGTATTCCATTGGCACAGTATGTCGTCGCGCTCAATCCGGTCCTCATCAACGACTTCCTCATCAACTACGCCACGGTCTATCGATCTGGCATAATCTGTGAACGTACATTTGGGCTCACAAAGATTAGCCTCTCTTTCTACCATCGGCAGAACCGTGCGTGCGCCTTCTACGGGCGCCTGACATTTCTGCTGCTCCTCCTGTACTTCTCGGTACTGGTTGCTAGCACTACTCTCGTTGTCACTTTGAATAAACTGAATCTTTAATTGTGAGAACCCTACTTCGCGCTCTCCAGTTTCCTTCGCCGCCACCACTCTGTCTCCTTTTCCTCTCGCTCTTTCTCCTTTTTTTTCTCTCGGGCCAACGCCAGCTCTTCTCGGGCTACTGCCTGCCCCTGCTGTTCCGCAACCTATGTCCTCAGCTCAGCGCCCTCTAGGCCTAACTGTTTGCCTAGTTCTATCGACTTTTTAAACTCAATTCCCTCCAAAATGCCGCTGCACCGTGCTGCATTTGTACAGAACGTCCTGCCTGCGGACGCCAGTTTATGTCACGGCTTGCCACCCGTTCGCCGTCGGCGCGAAGTCATCGACGGAGTATACGAGCCGGTTGGTCATTCAGTACTCAAGCGAACACAGTGAAAGGGTCAGAGTCGGAAGTAAACAAAAAACAAAATTTTTATCGGCTGACAATGATACACAAGTTTCTCAAATAAAATAATTTTAAAAATTACACAAGAAAATTAACGCCCCCGAACTTACTATAGCTCGATGACGACAAAGCAATATGACGAGCAATTAACAGTGCATATAAAAATGAAGCAGGGCGCGGATCAAGTATAGAAGAAGAGCTTAACAGTAGTTCACTAAAACAAAGTTCAAAAGAAAAGAGAGTTGAAAAGAAAACAAGCGATGTCATACGCGTGGCCGGGCAGCAGCAGCAAGTCCATAACCTGTGAAGTCGGCGCGCAGAGCTTTCTAGAAGAACGCCGGCGAGCCGATCTTTATCTGACGACTTCTCTCAAGCAGGTTGAGCTAACCTCAGGCGAACTACCGTGAGCTTCGTTGCAGACGTTGGTTTGTCGTCTTGTACGTCAACTAGTTACTCGGAGTTCCGAAGTGGCTAGGCGGCCCAGGCGATACTGGACGGCACTAGCCCCTCCACTGCTTCTCGGCAGATTACAAGCTCATATTCTAGACTGATTACACGGGTTGTGAAAGTACTGAAAGTTGGGCGAGTTAGGAGCTATTCGTCTTGAAACTGCAGCATGCACACAAGAAACGAGGACAATAAGGCAAAGCGCCTGTCTGTTACCTTTGCCATATTGTCCTCGTTTCTGGAGTCCGTGCTGCAGTTTCAAGACGATTAGCAGGAACTAAAACCCGCGTTTAAATAGCCTCTCCTTCCTCTAGCTCCCTAGATAGGGGAACGGCAGGTGTAGGTGACGATACACCTAATTATTTCACGACTCCTCCCAAAGGTCTTGGCCGCACCCCTCTTAATCAGGAGCGAGGGAACGGGTGATTCCCTCCCCCCCTCCCCCGCTGCCAGAGGTCGCGGCCCCGCACTGCACAACACAGACACACACGCACACACTTGGGTCCGTTGACAAGCACAGAAGCAACAGAGGCAGCCGGCAACACGGCGCCATATTCTCAGACAATACATACGCTGCTAACAATTTGTGGACAAGGTACAGAGACATCGCGTATTTCGGGATGTCCGGAAAGCACTTGACCCCTCCCGTATCAGCATCCCACTAACGACACGCGCGAGGCAGAGAAGACACAGGGGTTCGGCGGTAATGCGGGGAAACGGAGTAGCGCGGATGGCATCGGCAGCACCTCTGCGCGCTGCCTTGTTGGTGCTGCTACAATGTTTCTCTCGCTCGCTCTCATTTACTCTTTCTCTCGACCGAACATAGCGCTTGACGCTCCGCGAGGCGGTTGTTAGGCAACGCAGTGGCAGGCGGCATACTTTACGGCCGGCTTAAACGGCTCCGCTGTTTAAAGTTATTGCGGCTTCGCTCGGCGCTAAAGCAACGGTAAACTCGGCGGTAATGCAGTTCCACTCTACGTGGAATCTGGGGAAGTGCGAAGCAGTGATTCGCCGGTGTTGCCCTTGTATTTATCTTTGTTTAGCTATTATTTTCATGAGGTTGGGATTAGTTTGCCTGCCCTGGCGAGCAACTTCAGCTTCTCGGGCGCGCACCGCCTGATGAGCCCTGCGTCGGCGTTGCCTTTCGCGGGCGAGCGGGCGCTGTCGCTCCAAGCGGGCTTGCTGTGCGGGTACATGGCGGGAAAGAGCGTCCCGGAGCGCGATAACAGCTTTTCTAGGTGCTAGAAAAGCTGAAAAGCTCCTCTGCTTGCAGATGTCGCGCTCTGGCGAGCGGAATCCTTCCACTTGTGGGGCAGTGGCGCCCTCTATTGCGCTGCGCCGTTATGAACTGGGCGTTCTTGAAGCGACTTCAACAAGTTTCTGTTAATTGATATATTTCATAAGTATTCCTGCATTTTATATTATTCTGAATCTAGTTAGTTAAATTTTACTCGGTTTTTCGCTGTTATTGGCAAGTTTTGGTCTTGTTTTGCACTTGTCACTTGAGTGTGACGACATGACACATTAGACGCCGACAGCGCGGTGCCCTAAAGTGGTCCGCACTTAAAAGCGTGAGACACGCGCTAGGAACGGCGTCGCCCGTATAAGTAGGAATCCCCCGCAAGAAGCGCCGTTCGGGCGAGCCAAGTGGCTATGAATGCGATTACGGCTGGGAAGCTCGCCTGACGCGGCAGGCCGCACCTTTTACAGCGGAACTGTTAGAACCTCGTTATAATGATCATTTCGTCGTCCGCAGCTTCACCGAGCTGGGGGAGAGAGAGCGGAGCGAGAGTGAAAGCAGAGTAAAAAAAAAGTTGTCGCAGTTTCACCTGAAAGGCGAAGCATCAATTGCGATAGCAAATTTGAAGAGAGCAACACGGAGTAATGATAGCAGCTTTATCAGCTGTATAAACTTGGACGTGCAGAGAGAGAAGAGAGAGAAAATGACTTCATTGACATTAATCCGGCATGTAGAGGTGGATCAGGCCACGTAGGGCTCCATCAACCCCCTATCTCACTAGACCTCAGCGCGGACCGGTCCGGCGCTAGCTACTAGGAGTTGCCTCCGTTCGCTTTTGCCGGGCCAGGGCCGCGTCGAGCCGCTGGATGGCTTGGAGTTGCGCCTGATGGTCAGGCGAACTGATGCAGTGTTCCATGTCCGGTGGCAGAGAGTCCCGCACGGTTCCCCCCGCACACGCGTCACACCCCCACAGCACGTGGGCTAAGGTTGCCAGTTCTCGCGCACACACACTGCACGTAGCACTTTCAAACAGTCCGGCACACACGTGCCGGGCTAGGGCCGGCGTGAGTAGTGTTCCAGTCTGTAGCTGTCGTAAGAGGACCCCCTCACGTCGCCCTTGTCTCGGGTGAGGCCCAGGCAACGCTCGGCGGCCCTCTCGGTACCAAGCGAGGATTCCTCCGTAGTCCAGTAGCGGGTCTGGGTCCAGGAAGTCAGCCTCGTCCGCTTCCGAGGGGCGGGGGGGGGGGGGGCGCCGCACGGTACGCGAGCTCACGCGCGACGACGTCCGCCTCCTCGTTGCGGTTGGCCGCTCCTCCTGGGATGACTCCGACGTGAGCCGGGAACCAACGTAGATGGGTTGTGGTTGACTTGGCCCTCGGCAACAGGCTCACCGCCGGCGTCCCGACGCTCCCGCGGCCACAGTTGGCGATGGCCGTGCGGGAGTCGCTCAGGATCGTGGTCGCCTCCGGTATGCCGCTCAGCGCCAGGGCGATGGTGGCTTCCTCCGCTTGCTCCGCAGACGTCGCTCGGACGCTGCAGGCGTTGAGTACTTTCCCGTCCGTGGCCCGGACAACCGCTGCCATATACGTTTTCGGCTTGCGTTGGTGTTTGGCTGCGTCCACGTACACCGCCTTTGCGTCGTCGGCGTATGTTTCTGCCAGCGCTTTCGCCCTGGCCACCCTTGGCTCCTTGTTGCGGTCCGGGTGCACGTTGCGCGGGAGCGGCAGGACCACCAGGCGCCTTGCTACTTGCTTGCTCACCTCCTCCCGCTTCGGGGCTTCCTCCCAATAGGATTCGGCCCTTGGCGGGCGCAGGCCGACCCTCTGTAGGATCGCTCTTCCGGCTTTGGTTGTTGCGAGGCGAGACAGCTGCGTCGTGCGCTGGGCCTCGCTCACCTCCTCCAGGGTATTATGGACTCCTAGTCGAGCCAGGGCATCGTTGCTCATACTGGCGAGGAGGCCCAGCGCCGTCTTGTGGGCCTTCCTTATTGCAGCGTTGATTTTCTCCCGCTCGTGTCGCAGCCATCCGTGGAACGCGCCGACGTACCAGACGTGGCTCGTCACGAACGACTGCAGCAGTCGCAGGAGATTCGTCTCTCGCATCCCATGTCGTTTGGTGGAGATCTGCTTGACCAGGCGGGTCGCAACTCCCATCTTCGTTAGCAGCCGGCTCAGAGCGGTGTGGTTGCCGTTTCCCGCGTCGAAGTGCATGCCGAGTACTCTGATTCCTCGGACGTGCGGGATGGTGGTGCCGTCTTCGGTCCTCAGCGTGATGTTAGCCGCCTCCTTCTCCGTTGACTTGCGCCAGTGACCAGGAGGTGGCAATACCAGTAGCTCCGACTTCTGCGGAGAGCATCGGAGGCCTGTCCCCCGCAGGCAGTCTTCTATCTGCCAGATTGCCTCTTGCAGTGACTCCTCTATGTGGCCGGTCGTGCCTCCCGTCATCCACAATGTGATGTCATCTGCATATATTGTGTGCTGGACCTGCGGCAATCGGGCAAGGCGCTCGGCCACTGGTATCATGACTATATTAAAAAGAAAGGGGGAGATGACGGCCCCTTGCGGTGTGCCGACGCTGCCCAACCTTCGCTCCTCCAGCTGCAGGTGACCGACGTGGAGGCACGCCGTCCGATTCGAGAGAAAGGCCCGGATGTAATCGTACGTTCGCCGTCCCAGCCCGAGCCTCTCGACCTGTGCCAGGATTGCGGAGTGTAGCACGTTGTCAAAGGCACTTTTGAGGTCGAGGCCTAGGATCGCCCTGCAGTCGGTCTTGCTGGGGGACTCGAGCAGGTCGTGCTGGATCAGTAGCATTGCGTCCTGCGTGCTCAGCCGGGCCCGAAAGCCCAGCATCGCCGCAGGGTACGCGTCGTACTCTTCCATGTAACTCTGCCAACGGTTGTTTAGCACGTGCTCCAGCACCTTGCCCGCGCATGACGTCAGGGAGATCGGGCGGAGATTCTCAATGCTGGGCGGCTTGTTGGGTTTAGGGATCAATATCGTTCGGGCGGTCCGCCACTGCTTGGGCAGCGTGCCGGAGCGCCAACAGTCGTAGAAATTCGTAAGGGCCGTGATGACCACGTCGCCAAGGTTTCGCAGGGTCTTATTGTGGATCAGGTCCGGGCCGGCTGCCGACTTGCAGTTCAGCTCTTGCACCGCTCGGCGGACCTCCCATTCTTCTATATCCGCGTCGAGCGCGGGGTTGTCTGTGCCTTCGTAGTCCGGGTGGCGGACTTGTGCGGTGACCGGGAGATATTGATCGATGAGGCGTTTGCCCACTTCGTCCTCGCCGTGTTCTTTGATTGCCGCGTGCAGGATCTGCGCCAGTCTGTGTTGCTGGAACGATTTGCTCTGCGTCGCGTCACGTAAGTGGCGGAGCAGCTTCCACGTACGGCTGGCGTGCAGCTGCCCGTCGGCTTCGTTACAGATGGCATGCCACTGCTGCACGCAGAGCTGCGTGCTGTATTTTTCGATTTCGCGGCCGAGGTGGGCGATGCGCTTGCGCAGTGTTCTGTTGTGCCGCATGCGCTTCCATCGGCGTTGCAGTGATTATCGTGCCTCGATCAGGTGGGCCAGTCGAGGGTCCATAGTGGGGATCGATTCGTCCGTCTCCACTTCCGTGCTCACACGCGCCACCGCGTCTACCAGGCTGCGCGTCCACTTTTCGAGGTCCTCAATGGTGGGCGCAATCTCCTGCCGACGGAAGGCGTTCCAATCCGTCAGCTTGTGCTTGCGAGTCGGGGCCTGCTTGCTCCGGACCCGCAGCGGCAATTCCACTTCTATGATGTAATGGTCACTTCCCAAGTTGAGCCCCGTGTTGCGCCAGCTCACCGGTCTGTCATCCGGGAGGTGCACGAAGGCGAGGTCGGGGGTGGTGTCCCTGGTTGCTGAAGTGCCAATTCGTGACGGCCGCTGCGGGTCCAAGAGCAGCTCAAATTCGGCCTCTTCAGCCTCGTCCAGTAGGCTCCGTCCTTTGGCAGTCGTGCGGGGGTAGCCCAGTTCCCTGTGGGACGAGTTGAAGTCACCCGCCACGATGATCGGCATGTCGACGGCTTTTCGCCTGGCTTTCTGGAACAGCGTCCGGAACCGCTGGCTGCGGTGCTGCGGGTTGCTGTAGGCGTTCCTCAGACAAACGGACTCTTGCGTCTTCTTACCGACCACGACTTCGGTCGCGCACAACTCCAGGGCCGTGTTGCCATCGAGGAAGCGGTCGAGCTTGATGAGGGTGATGCCCTTGCGTACAAAGGTGCAGACTCCCTGTGCCGCGCCCGTGTTGCTGGTGCGCGCGCTGGGGGGTGATGCGTGAACGTGGTAACCCGGGAGTTTCGGGGTCTCTTCCATATGTGTCTCTTCAATCATGATCACGTCAGGAGGCGCGGCCATGGATTGTACTTGTTGTAGTAGGGCCTTGCGGCACCGGAGGCCGTTGGCGTTCCAGTGCCACACTCTGAGCTTGGCGTTGTTGGCGGCCTTATCCATGGCTGGGCGAGGCTCCGGGCGACGTGCGGCTGCCGTGGCCGAGTTTCCCCATCTCCTCCTGCAGTAGTTGGACCATGAAATGTTTCATTTCCTCGAAGCCCGTGTTGATGCGGGCCTCCTCTCGGGCTTCGAGCTTTGCAAAGTCTGCCTTGACGTCGTTTTTGAAATTCTTCATGGCTGACGCCACGTTGTCGACCTTCTGTGAGATCTCTTTTGTGCACTTGTCTTGCCTGTTTAGGCGCGCGTTGATGTGTTTGAACCGGGCCCCGTAGTTAAGGCCGCCTTGGGTATCTGTGTCCCTAGAGTGAAGTGTCGAGATCGATGAGATGGATTCGGTCTCGTCGTCCCCGGTGTTCATGTTCAGGTGTTCGTCCTCGTCCGACTCGATCACCGAGCTACGGTGGGCCTTCTTCTGGCAAGGGGTCTTGCCTTGTTCCAACGATTGCGGCGACGGTGGTGGCGGTGGCATGACCGGCGTCCCCAGCGGGGTGAACGATGCCGTCTGCTGCGCCGTTCCCACACTCCATGTCGTATCTGATTGGTTTCCGTGCTGTTGCGAAGCGAATCTTGCAATCAGCTCCTTCTGCTGTTTCATAGTCTCCTGTTGTTGCTTCACCGTCTCCTGCAACAGCTTAATCGTGCTCTCGAGCCGCATCATTTTGGATGCAAGCGAGTTGTTCTGCGGCTTTCTCGCCGGCGTGCGCGAGCGCTGGCGCTCCTTCACGTCTTTTTCGCCCTTGGCTCCGCCTCTGGCGATATCTGACCACAACTTCCGGCCGTCACGTGAGGGACTGCGCCGCCTATCGCGACTCTCCGAGCGTCCGCGGCTTGGGGGCCGCCCTCGGCTCTTGCTGCGGCTCTTGCGCCGCCCCTCTTGTTTGCTCGGGGAGAGGTCGGGGAATTCGTCTTTTCTAGAAAATCTGGCCTTGCTCTGGCCAGACTTTCCCGCCTTTTCCGCCGCCATCTTGCGCTCGTGTTCGCGCTTCCGAAGCAAGAATGGCGTCTTGAACTTGTTCGCACAGTTTCCCGTGCCGGTGGGATGCGAGCCTCCGCACAGTTTGCAGCGAGGTTTGCAATCCTGCTCGTGATTTTCGCCGGGGTTTGCCTTCCCGCAGGCGAAGCAAACCACCACATTCGGTCGGGGGCACACGTCTCTCCGGTGGCCGACCTGCCCGCATGTTCTGCACACTTCTTTGTGTTGGCGGTATAGCCGACACCTTATTAGCGCGCCGCAGTATTTAACGTAGGACGGGACTTTGTTCCCCTTAAAGAGCACGATCACTGCGTGCGAGTTTCCGATCCGGTGCGCTTCGAGCGCCGTACCGTTGTAGATATTTACAACTTTCGCTCGGATCATTTCAGGCGTTTCGCTGAGCGGGATGCCTCCGATTACGCCCTTCACCGTATTTTCGGGTGCCGCCGCGTAAGCGCACACTTCGTATGCTTGATTTCCAATCATGAGTGCATGGATGGCCGCGTAGCGGCTGACTCTCTCGCCTTCCGGCGTGCTGATCACGATAATGTTTTGTACAACGTTTGGACAGATCGTGTCCCTCTGTATGTCTTCGAGACTTATTCTCGCCGCACCCGCAATCGCCTGCACGAGCTCCGGCATCATAATCTTGCCCACCAGCAGTCCCCCGCGGGGCCTGACTATCACCTTGCATTCGCCACGTGGCACGTGAGGCATGCGTGCCGTCTTCGCGAAGTTCGCGTTGACTTTCTTGATAATCTGGGCCCGGGTTGGCTGAGCTGCCTTCTTACCGGGCTGGGGTGCCGAAACTTGCTGCGGAGTCTCGGCGTTGTTCAGAGTGGCCTTCTTGCCTCGCTGAGTGGCGATCACCCAACCGGCGATGTTTTCTGGGGTCTCGTCGATCGGCGTTCCGGGGACGGCAACCACCATGCGTCCCGAGCTGCGGTCCAAAGTGGGCTGCTGGTCCCGGGCCGGACTCGTATCCATGGCTGAGTGACCCGACGCCGACATTCGCACGAAGCGGGGCCACCGGCGCGGTCCGATGCGGCCGAAGCCGTCGCTAAGCCTAGCTGGCCGGTTAGGCCTAGCTGGCTCGCCACTTTGTCCGGCGCAAAACAGGCGTAAAATCCGCAAAAATGGGCGGACTCACCAAAATTTGGGCTCTACGTGCTCCGGGTGTCAAGCCGAAACCGATCGTACCGTTTTGGACGGGCTGGGGTCGAATGGTCCTCCCAAAATTGGCCTCATCAACGGAGCCGACGCGAAGTACGTCCGCTCGCTCCGAACGCTCCGCAGCGTCTCCACTTGGACGTGCAGCAGCACCGGCAACACGCAATACTGTTGTCGACGCCGCCGGCGTTTTGCCCGCGTTCGCTCAAAATGCGTGCGGCGTTGGTGACTGTTGCCGGAGCCTCTGATATAAATAGGCACTTGGTGCCGCAGCTAAACGTCGCCTCCCTTCCCAGCCCCTCCCCCCCCCCTCCCCCACCATCTTTCGCGCGTCGGAAGAAGGTACGTTTCTTCTCCGCCGTGCGTTCACTCCCCGTGAAAGCGCGCGTCCCTAGCGCTCTTTCACTCGCACATACAGCGTTCGGCAGCGCGCGGCGACGATTTCATCTCCATTGACGTCATACGGAACCTCACGGCGACGGCGACGGCAGAAATCTGCTTTTGAGTGTCCATATAATTGCTATCGCAATAAAAATACCATCGCGAAGCATAGCGGAAGCGAGGTGGAGAGGAGGAGGGAGGTAGGTGGTAGTGGGACGCGTAGAGCTGCTGCCGACGCCGACCGCGCTTCCCCGCGTTTTTCCCGAATGCCCCCGGTGTCCGTGTCTACAACCGATGCCTCATGCTGCGACTTGGCAGGTTACGACCAGAGAACTGGACAGACGTCGCTCCCGAAAGACTAAGGTGAGAGATTGCTAATCTCAGCATTCTCAATCTGCACTGGCATGTAAAAAAAAACTGGAGGACGCTTAAAGGGACACTAAAGAGAAACGCCGGTGGCGTGGAGCAGAGGTAGAATACCCGGCCTCAAATCTGAAGGTCGTAAGTTCGAATCCTACTCCAGTCCACCACATTTTCTGGCATGCAGTTGTGCCTGACACCGACAAGAAAAATATTTTGCCGAGAGCTAGTGGGGCTACACTAGTTCAGGTGCAACCAAACTAGGAAGGCCCACTAAGCTTCATCAAAGTCACTCCCTCACCAGAACAGGAATTGGCCTCCCTGGTGCAGTATTCGGCTACTACCTCCCTCATGACTACTACAATTAACCCATGGCCCTCAGTCCCCAGTGGCTGTGGAGCACCTGACCAAGGCGGCGGTCAGACCTGCTACGTGTCCGAGGGTGCTAAGAACCTGGCAACGTTCAGCACGCGCACCCTCTCGAGTGAGGCTAGCTTAGCAGGAAATTTGAAGAATTATCAGGCATTGCCTGAGATATTATTGGTCTTAGTGAGGTTAGAACTGGTGAGGCTTACACAGTGCTGACTAACAGCCACGTCCTCTGCTACAGAGGTCTTCCAGACAGGAGAGAATCCGGGGTAGGATTTCTAGTCCATAACAACATAGCGGGCAACATTGATGAATTCTACAGTATTAATGAGAGGGTAGCATTCGTCGTAATGAAACTGAATAGGAGGTACAAAATGAAGGTAGTACAAGCCTACGCCCCAACCTCTAGTCACGATGATGAAGAAATTGAACAGTTTTATGAAGATGTTGAATTAGCAGTGAGAAAGGTGCAAACTCAGCATACTGTAGTCATGGGCCACTTGAATGCAAAAGTGGGGAAAAAGCAGGTTGGTGAGCAAGCAATGCGCAACTACTGCATCGATTGTAGCAATGCAAAAGGAGAGATGTTACTAGAATTCGCGGAAAGGAATAGGCTCCGAATAATGAATACCTTCTTCAGGAAGCGCAGCAACAGGAAGAGGACCTGGAAAAGCCCTAATGGAGAAACAAGGAATGAAATAGATTTCATACTCCCTGCCGATCCAAGCATAGTGCAGGATGTGGAAGTATTAGGTAAGGTAAAGTGCAGTGACCATAGGTTAATGAGGTCTAGGATTTCTCTCAATTTGGAGGGAGAAAGAGTGAAATGAGTCATGAGGAAACAGGCCATCCTAGAGGCAGTAAGGGTAAAAGCTGACCAATTCAGGCTGGCGCTCGCAAAGAAATATGCAGCTTTAGAAAACAAAGATAAAGACAACATAAAGACAACATAAACCGTAACTAGGTTGATCACAGAAGCAGCAATTGAAGTGGGAGGTAAGGCACCAAGGCAACCAGTAGGTAAGCTCTCCCGAGAAACAAAGGACCTAATAAAGAAACGACAAAACATGAACGTGTCCAAGTCAAGAGATCAGATAGAATTCGCTGAACTGTCAAAACTGATCAACAAGAAGAAGTAATGGATATTCGAAATTATAACGTGGGAAAGATTGAGGAAGCCGTAAAATATGGACGCAGCATTAAATCAGTAAGAAGAAAGCTTGGCATAGGACAAGGCAAGATGTATGTACTGAAAGCTAAGCATGGTAATATCATCAGCAATTTCGATGACACAGTAAAAGCAGCAGAATTATATACTGACCTGTACAGTGCCCAAAACAGCCAAGCTACTTTCATTCGAAATAGTGATGAACCGGATACAGAGGCTCCTTCTATAACTAGCGATGAAGTTAGAATGGCCTTGAAAGACATGACCAGAAGAAAAGCTGCTGGAGAAGATGGAATAACAGTAGATTTAATCAAAGATGGAGGAGACATCATGCTTGAAAAGCTTGCGGCCCTTTATACGCAATGCCTCACAACTTCAAGTGTACCAGAGAGCTGGAAGAACGCCAACATTATACTAATCCATAAGAAGGGAGACGCTAAAGAATTGAAGAATTATAGACCCATTAGCTTGCTTTCAGTATTGCATAAAATATTCACCAAGATAATTTCCAATAGAATCAGGGCAACATTTCACTTCAGCCAACCAAGAGAACAGGCTGGCTTCAGGAAGGGATATTCTACGATGGATCATATCCATGTCATCAATCAGGTAATCGACAAATCTGTGGAGTATAATCTACCTCTCTATATGGCTTTCATACATTATGAAACGGCATTTGATTCAGTAAATATACCAACAGTCATACAGGTATTGCGTAATCAAGCAGTACAGGAGGCATACGTGAATATCATAGCAAATATCTACAAGGATTCCACAGCTACATTGGTTCTCCACAAGAAAAGTAGAAAGTTACCTATCAAGAAAGGGGTCAGGCAGGGAGGAACAATCTCTCCAATGCTATTCACTGCATGCTTAGAAGTATTCAAGCTCTTAGACTGGGAAGGCTTAGGAGTCAGGATCAACGGCGAATATCTCAGCAACTTTCGGTTTGCAGATGACACTGTCCTATTCAGCAAGAATGGAGAAGAAAACAGGAAATGATTGAGGACCTTATTCGAGAAAAAGTAAGAATTGGGTTGAAGATGAATATGCAGAAGACAAAGATAATGTTGAATAGCCGGGCAAGGGAACAAGAATTCAGGATCGGCAGTCAGCCTCTAGAGTCTGTAAAGGAGTACGTTTATCTTGGTCAATTACTCACAGGGGACCCTGATCATGACAACGAAATTCACAAAAGAATAAAATTGGGTTGGAGTGTATACGGCAGGCATTGCCATTGTACCAGCTGGAGGCATTGGACCAGCTGGTCTTCTGCTAACTTATGAAAACGGTTTACCAACTGTCAGAGACTTGGAGTGTACATGGATTTCCACCACGCCGCATTCATAATAGATTTGCTCCTTACCACTCCGGTACGCGACTTGACCATGTGCTCATCGAAGCACACAAAAACGATGTTCACCAGACATCATTGCTTTCGCTTCATGTGATAGCAGCATTCCACTGTAACTATGCGATTTTCGTCTGCTGCGTTGGTCCCCGTTTGGTGGGACACGGGCGTTTCTTTAGCTACAAACATCTTCGTTGATTGCATTGTTTGTCACCACTAGACAGTGACTGCCGCTCCATGCAATCTCCTTGCGCTCTCCTGAATCTGCATTTGCTGTCCTGGTGTTGAACATCTCAGACAGACCTTTGAGCTTACACTAGAGAACTGTTCTAGCGTCAGGTTGATCGTAGAATATCCCTTCCTGAAGCCAGCCTGTTCTCTTGATTGGCTGAAGTCAAGTGTTGCGCTGATTCTATTTGAAATTCAGGTAGGGTAAATAAGGGTAGGGTAGGGATGCAAGGAAGGGAACCTAGCCGCAGTAAAGGTAGAAGCAGACCAATTAAGGCTGGTGCTCACAAACAAATATGCAGCTTTAGAACAGGAAGATGAAGACAACATAGAGGTCATGAATCCTGACTGGGAGCTTACCACTGTCGTTGAAATGAAAAGTGTACAATCGTTGCATTCTACCGGTGCTAACATATGGGGCAGAAACTTGGAGGTTAACAAAGAAGCTCGAGAACAAGTTAAGGACCTAACAAAGAACAATGGAGCGAAAAATCTTAAGACTAACGTTAAGAGACAGGAAGAGAGCGGTGTGGGTCAGAGAACAAACCGGGATAGCCGATATTCTAGTTGACATTAAGCGTAAGAAATGGAGCTGGGCAGGCCATGTGATGCGTAGGATGGATAACCGATGGACCATTAGGGTTACAGAATGGATACCAAGAGAAGGGAAGCGCAGTCGAGGTCGCCAGAAACCCAGATGGGGTGATGAAGTTAGGAAATTTGCAGGCGCAAGTTGGAATACACTAGCGCAAGACAGGGGTAATTGAAGATCGCAGGGAGAGGCCTTCGTCCGGCAGTGGACATAAAAATAAAGGCTGATGATGAAATAAAACCGGGAAGTTCTGCTGGAATAAAACAGGGATCTTCAGGAATGCATTCAGTTTTTGTTGGGTGAAAAAAATATCAGGTAATTGCGGAGAAATTCCTAAACAAAGACCAAGTATCTCTTCCTCAATTTCTCTCACCCCAGGTTCGCGCGCTGAAGCAGTGTCGTCACGGATTTCATTGCTCGCAGCGAATTAGAGGGCGCCATGAAACGTCACCGCTTGCGTAAACGGCCGAGGCGCTCGCTCCATCATAGGCTGCATAGCTATGCGTTTGCGTTCGCTGCGACTTTTGCTTAGGTGTTCTGTGGCCGCGATGGATACCGTTGCTGACGCTGAACCTTGCAACGAAGAGTTCGCCAGGGAAGCAGGACTGCATTTGAGCGACATCAGTGAAACAGAGCACGAAATGATCCTCTGTGCTCGCGCGGTAGGTGTTTCCGCGTACAATGGCGGTGAGCAGCTGGCCGCGCTGACGGAGAAGCGAAGCCTCGTTTTTGTCGACGAAAGGCGAGGCGGCCGGTCCACCAGTCGACGATGTTCCCGACAGAACAAGCGTAGAAAGTTGCGCGCGTACTTGGTATGCTTTTTCGGTGTCTCTTTTTTAATGACATTCAGCACTCACCTAGCCTCCATGCAGTTTGCTGCTTCAGGGGCATCAGTAGGGGATTTGATGAAGGCGACATTGATGGGACAGCTGCTCGAGAAAGGACTGGCCTCTGGGGCACGCCAAAATACTTTCCGAGGGCAGGATTATATACATCATCCTAGGGCGAGAAATGCAGAGAGCACACCATCGGTTTCTCTGGCTCTTTTGTCGTTTTATCATCGGTAGAGTACTGAGCCATTGCGAACGCCGGGGCTCATCGCGCGGCACCACGTGAAAGGACACAGTCGGGTCAACACTGCCACCGCCCCTGAGCAAGCACCTTGAACCGTTTATACAGCTCTCAACACTACACAAAGGGAAATTTTCTGGCTGTTTCCCGCGAAGTCAACGTTTTTCGAGCCACGCAACACGCAACCAAACACTGCAAAACTGTAGAGCGGGACAGGCGCGCGATGATGCCTGGAGCAAAAACAAAACTACGAAACTATCACGACCGCATTTAGCGCCTCGCCATTTTTTCTTATTACTTATTTAATTTTGCTCTAAACTTGTGCGTCCTCGCTTGAAACGGCTTAAAAAGTTGGCAAATGCTGTGAATGTACGTTTAACGTGCATTTCATTTTGCGTTTTATTAACAGCGATAAATCGCTCTCGACCAATCGCGGCCGGGCTGCGCTTGTGATATTCGACGTCATGAACGTGTAGCGCGGGAAATTCGAAGGGGCGTCAGCACCTATCCTTCAGTTTTTCGCTACTTTCTCTGTTATTAAACCTCTGTTCGCAGTAAGAATGGCATGTCTGTGATCGTGGTTTGATATTCTACCATTAAAGCTGAAGTTCCGATCGGTTTCTCTTTAGTGTCCCTTTAAGCTTTGCTTTTAAGAGTGGAGCGCGATAACATTCAAAGATCCCTGACTGCTTCTCACGCTTCCCGACAACTGCAGCTTAAGCAACCGTAATGGTTACCGGGAAACACTGGCAGCGAACGCTAAGCACAAAGGTGATATTTCTGGTAGAAACGCGGCCTCTTGCGTGGGGCGATCCAGGATAAATTGCACAGCCGCGCCAAAAAATTGCATAATTTTCAGGTTCCCGTTTTTGTTTCGTAAATTTAATATTTCAGTCCGAGGAAATTTAACCTAAAAGGCATGTGCTGTGGGTGTTTTGTTTCATGACGTTTGTTTGTGGATTGTCGCTCTCAAAATTCCGAGGGATAGCTTTGCCAAGAATGCAAGACAAGGTATGAGGAACATTAATGATAGAACATATGCATGTACAGTCGAGTGCAAAATTTTAGACCAAGATAGCGGCGACTAAACTGAAGCCCTGTATAAGAAAAGTACCACCATCCTTTGATCAACGCCTCTTCTCTTTTCCTGTATCCCCGATAGCACGATGATAGCGCGCGCTTTCACTTCTTTATATTTAGTTTTTTTTTCGACTCACAGACATGGTGAAAGTCACTCTGTGCTGCCGCAGTCGCGGGCGGTGGCGGCGGTGCGCAGTCGGACTGAATAAAATCCCTATATAGACGTTTGAGGGCGCTTCCGACGGTCTGGAGTAGAGAGTATGCGTCAGTGTTGCTTGTTCGGCCTGGACTGTGAGCTTGCCTTGCGCTTGCATTGCGGAGTGGTAGCTTTCCTTCAATGTTTCCGTTTATTTTTGTCACGAATGACTTACGCTCGTAAATAATGGCATATATATTCATCAAAAGGCTACAGGCCAGCACTGTGCAGTTTATGGGAGCACAAACAACCAGCGGAAAATAACGATTTCGGGGACTAAGTGTGTCCACAACACAGCACTCCGCGAGACCACTACCGATGTGGTATGTTCACGCTTCGCCGGTTTTCTGCATCACCTGAGGACTTGGCATTTCAGTCTAATAAGAACCAATGCACAGATCAGTAAAATAACGCATTTTGGTAAACCCTTTTCGGCACATTTCCCAATAGGTTGCGATAATTGTCAGCTCTTCGATGCAATATTTCCTCGTATGTAGTGGCAGAGGCTACATTTGTTACTCTTGAAACACAACTTCATACCAGTGCCTAATACGGGGGTCACATGGCGCACTTTTGATCATGATCGAGCCCGGTCTGGGTCGAATTTCTTGGTCGCGATTGGCTTCTTTGCTCAATCTGCGGAAGAGAGCCAATCGAGGTCGAACATTCCGATCCAGATCCGTCTCGATCGCTATCTAAAGTGGCCGTGTGACGCCGATATAAGACAGATTGAAGCACTCTGCGAGAGAACTACTCGGTAAATACACTTCGCAACGATCTGGAAAAATCGTGTCCTAGAGAAGATGTATGCAGACCCTGTGTCCACCAATACATTGTCTCTGCGTTCACACGCACCCTGCGCGGCACTGCCCATAAAGCTAATTAACTTCAACAGTGTGGTGCTGCATGGAGCTCACCCATTTTGAGCGTTCTCTATGTGCTTGGGCAGCAAGAGAATGCAAAAACTAACGTGTCAACCTTATCAGCGCGGCCCAGCTCCCGTGCTAGAGTTCGGGAACTGTAATGCGGTAACTGTGCGTGGCGTAGAAACGCGATAAATTAGCCCGCGCAAGTGAGAACGTAAAAAACGGTATTCGCATGCAAACGCAGACAATAGCATCTTGCTTGCAAGAATAACACTAACGAAAAAAATAAATTATTCGCACAGTCGATCAAGTGAAATACTTACGTGCGTGCAATGACCGCTTCGCTGACCACTAAGCGATTTTCACTCACGGCCAGTAGTGGTTTACAGTCATATGTATATGTATTTATTCGACAACTGTTAAGACTCGACATTACTTTATTATGAACATAGCACAGTGAGACGGTGTAAGGAAAACAAGAGAAAGAGCAGAGATGGCCTTAACGCTGCAATATTATTGGCTTATTTCGCTTCAGAGATAGCGCACACGCACGTACGCCATATCATCAATACAAACTTCGCGCACGATCTACGTTAAGGTTCACCGTGAGCTAAGCTTGTTTCAAACTCAGACATTCGAAAGAAAAGCCATTCCAGGCACACAAACGTAAAAAATAGGTAAACAAATACATCTTTAGAACAAGTCCTGTTATAATCTCTGTTGGGATTTACAGTATGTATAAATAAATAAATACTAAAAATAAAAATCTAGCACCTGGGCTGTATCAGTTGCGCTGATATCTGTGATCTATGTCGCACGTCGGTTCGTTGCAGGTACTGCGCTGCTCGATCGCCACGCTTATGCTTTGACATTTGGTTATAAGCACCCTGCACTGTACCAGATCCAACAAATTTTGCATGATTGAGCTGTTCAGTGGCGTCGGAAGCGTACGGAATAAACACCGCATATCTACCAACCACTGACACGCGTCGTCGGGCCGCCAGCGCCTGGTTCTAAACATTGCCCGACAGCTACGTACGCGCCTGCTTTCGCTAAATGAGGCAACCCTCAACCGCAAAGCGTAATGGTGATCACATTCAATCGACGATACGGTCACATATGCCCAGGAATAACAATGAAATATACCGCTGATTAGCACGAGAGGTCTCGACGAAGCAGACGCGGCTGCCGCCGCTACCGACGACGAAGCACCACATCCACTGGCTGGGCTTGCTGTTGCCATGGCACACCACACTGAGCGCTCATGCGAGCACGTGCAACATGTTATAACAAGTCAAGCGGCACAAGGCAAGCAAAGCGGTAGATGCCGCGCCGCGAATTTTGTAGAACATTTTGGAAGACACGCGGCACCAGGGATTTCTCTGGAACCTTCGATGACTTATATACAAAAGCCGACGCGTTTCGCCGCTGATCAGTTTATCGACGACCGACGATTGAGCTCACCACTGTTTTAAAGTGAGTTAGTTTCCTTGCTGGGCACAGGATCGCCCAATAAAGAATCAGCTTCGCCATTCACAGTTTTAGCACTGTTTTCTTCAAGAATATGTTGCTCAGAACTTACGTTGAATCAGGGTCGCTATAACGTAAAGCTATTACAAACTTTTCTATTCCAATTCTGCATTCAGCCCACCACGATTGGTCAAAATATTTTCGGCCCACTCCCAACTTCGCCTGTCTGTCACTCGACGTCACGAAAACCGTGATAGCTCCCCCTGTGATATAACGTGTACACACTTGTTATGCATGAATAAACCACACAAAAGAAAAAATAATTATTCCTGGTTCGACGCCTTTTCACCATTAGCCCTTTGCTATTGGCCCAATGTTTTCGTGCTACGCCTACTACGCCTGTCTGTCACGCAACCTCACAAAACCACGAAAACTCACCGCATAAAAGTGACGTGTACGCGAAAAAAATTCATTAATATGCCGAACAAAACTGAAATTTTTTATGAAGGGCAAAGACTGCCCCGTTCCGAAAGGAATAGAAGATGGCTGCCCGCCGATCGCTCAGGACCTCGCCACTCGCACCTGCCGGTGAGCATGTATTTATTTGCACATGACAAACTTTTTACGTGGCAGTAAAACGTTATCGATCACTTTCGGTACGTATACGACATCGCTCTGGCAACTCTTCCTTGCTGAGGATCCGGTTTAGTGGCATTCTTATCCTTTCCGTTGCACGCCGCCGGGATTTTCGACCAGCCACCTCAAGCTAAGTAAGGCGAAGCGAACCAATCGGAGAAGCCGGCACCACCCTCTTCATGCGGTTATCTATTTTCACTGTGCTGGCTCGGCCCCGTAGCAACCCTCTCCACTAGAGCGTGCTCCTCGCCTCTTGTCAGCCAATTAGATAAGAAAAACCGCTTAGTGGAGGCAATGTTATTGGTTCTGAAAGCGAACAAAGGTGACCTCCTGTAAACAAGGAGAGTGTTTGATTGGGTTGTTCAGACAACGCTGCGGGTCACCGCCCGATGCTTGCGTCAGTAGTTAGATACATTTCACGTCAGGAGATCGGAAATAAAACAGTTTGCAATAGCTTTACGTTATAGAGCCCATTAACACTTTTTTGAAGACTGTACCCAAGCGATAAATCTTTGGGATGCGCTTGAAACCTTAGTAAAGAAACTCTAGGAAGTTCAGTTACCCTAAATGATTCTTTTTTTTATTGCGATAAAGACTTGCCGTTAAGGCATAATTCTTGATGTGTATATGTGTATTATATGTGTGCTGTGAGGCCTGTGTTGTGTATGAATTGAAGCAGTGTTTTGTGGAATCTGTTATCATGTATCCAGCGGTCATAGCTGGTTGTCACACTGTAGCGGAGGCCGGCTTGCAGTAGGAGACGCGAGCGTTCCGATTGTAAACCAGTACATGTCCATATTAGATGGTATGCATCTGCTTCCATCACAGGGACGGAGCAGTATGGACATGTAGCACCCAGTGGTAAATGCGACCAGTTCCACCTTGAGATCACAGCCGGTGTAAGGGCCACCCCGGCCCGAAGCCTCCTAAGCACAACTTCCTCCGCCCTAGTAAGGTCAAGGGGGAGGGAGCAGACACACGGGGGGATAAGAGCGCGTGTGTCCTGCCGGAGAAAATTTTTACGGGCTCGGAGCGAGTTAAGGGGTTGAGGTGGGAGGGGAATAGACGGAAGGTCTGGATTAGGAGGGCAATGTGCCTGCTGGTCAGCAGCAATGTTGTGAGGGTTCGCTGCATGGCCTTGAATCCAGTGTACCTTGACGCAGGTAGCTGTTTTTTTCTATTCATCGTGTGTATTGTCTCGCAGATTTCCATCGCCTTGTCAACCTTCTTCAGTTCCTGAATAGCCGCTAAAGAATCAGTGAAGATATCTAGTTGTTTGATGGTAGGCAGCTTAGATGTCGCATCTTGCACAGCGTCGTGGATGGCTTGAAGTTCCATTACTAGAGCGCTGGCTTCCGTAGATAAATAGCGCTGGTGGCCGCTGATGAAATTATGCGTTGTACTGAGGAATGATGTCCTCCCGCCGTCTGGGAGAATAGCAGCATCCGTATAGACTTTGCAGGTGTCAGCGCATGATGCATCGATGATATTGTGGTCGTCAATAATACCTGTTGTATTGCTGCATCGTAACTTCGTTGGCTTATTAGTTGTGATGCTGGTGAATTCCCAGGGAGGCATTGGATAGGGTTGATTGTCAATACGAGAGCCGCGTTGAAAATGAGCATGTAACGCAGCGACAGCCGGAACAAGTTGCTTTTTTATTTCACGTGCTTTTTCACGTTGCGAAATTAGCTCTGCAATTGTGTTGAGCTGGGCATGTTCCCGTAACGTTGGTATCGGAGTGATGCGTGGTAGTGCTGTTATTGTACGCATAGCATCGCGATTAATCGTTTCTAACTGTGCCAACTGTGCCAAAGTTAGCCGTTGAAATTGTGCCTGATATAAAATTCGTGGCTGCAAGACTGCACGTACCAGCCGTCGAGCTACGTCAGTACGAGCTCCAGCTGCTTTTGCTGCAATGCGACGAATAAGGTGAAGTGTTTTTGTCGAAGTCTGTCTGGTTTTACGGAGCCAGTGTGCACCACCGCCGGAATGGTGAATATCGAGACCCAGTATGCGGACCTCCGAAGCCTCAGGGATTGTCACTGCGCCGATTTTAAATGTAAAGGGGCCCTGCGTGATTCTTGTGCGTCCTTTCTTGTTGGCCACCACAGCATAGCTTGATTTTTGGGCGGAAATGTCCAACCCTGCTTTCCGAGCGTAGTTGTGCAGAACATCAAGGGCTTCTTGAATCTGTTTAGTTTGACGAGATACATCTTCATGTGCGGACCACAAAGTGACGCCATCCGCATAGATTAAAAACTTCACGTCTGGAATCTCGTGTAGTTGCCAGGCTAGAGGTATTAGAGCAACGTTGAAGAGAAGAGGAGCTAAAACCGAACCTTGTGGGACTCCTCTGTTCGATGTGAAGTATCCTTCTTGCCTCCCATCTACTCTAATCGCAAATGTGCGATTCTGAAGAAATGAGTAGATAAATCTTAGGACCCGCGGTGGAAGTCCCAGGTCGATGAGGTTGGCAATAATGATTTCATGGTCTATATTGTCATAAGCTTTCGTTATGTCAGTTGCTACTACCGTGCGCACAGCGTGGCTGTGCGGTGAAATCTGTAAAACATCGTCTGATAAGATAGAAAGACCGTCTTCAGTTCCCAAGTAAGAACGGAAGCCAATTTGAGCAGGATTATATTTATCATAGCGTTCAAGCCACCAGGAAACACGTGTGGCCAGCATCTTTTCAGCGAGCTTGCAGACAGTTGAGGTTAGCGAAATTGGGCGTAAAGACTGCAGGTTATTTGGAGACTTTCCTGGTTTCGGGATCGGGACAACAATTGAATGCTTCCAGTCAGGTGGAACGTTTCCAGTCTCCCAGACTTTATTAATAGCCTGAAGAAGTGCGTCGAGAGCTGCTCCTTCCATGTTCTTGAAAACCTCATAAGGAACACCATCGGGTCCAGGTGTTGTGCGTTTCTTCGAAGATTCAATCGCCGCTATTAGTTCGGCCATGCTGAAAGGGCTGGATATTTCGGATTCATCAGACTCATCAATTTCAGGGCAGTTTACAGGTGACGCGTGATCGTACTTCGGGAAAAACGCTCTAGCAGCGTGTTCTGCAAATTCATGTGGCGAACTTTGCATCGCTAACCTAACGCTCGCTGCAGGGTCAGGTCGCTTATGACCGCGTTCCATTGACAGGAACGTACGCCAAAGTGCTCTGTTTCCAATGCCCGATCCAAGATTCTCGCACCACTCATACCATCGTCGTCGAGAAAGTTGCTTTTCGTGCCGACGCGCCTTCGCCGCTATATGGTTAGGACGTGCACGGCTACCTGGTACATCGGGATTCCTCGACGCATACACTTCTGCCTGACGTCGCTTTGCCCAAAGTTGCAAAAGAGCGAGGTCCGGATGAGGTTGTTCTTCGTCAACTGTGGTTACAGTGGTGTTACTTCGGAGCAGTTCTTGCAAAGCGGGAAGAATTTCTGAGGGCTCTGAGGGTACTTGATCAATCGATGATTCCCGAAACTTATCCCAATGCGTGACTGTTACAAGCCGTCGAATTTTCTTTATGCACGTTCTACGCAAACCAATCATCATTGGCATATGATCACTGCCCCAGGTATCTGGTTCCACCCGCCACTGCGGCATTCCAGGGCCCAACCACCACGTGAGGTCTGGAGCGTGTGTTCTAGACACTGCGGGTACAGCACAGGTAGCCACAGCGTGAAGATTCAACAGAGTAAAAGTGGCATCGCTCATGACGTTTTTAACTTGACATCCTCTTCGGGAGTTGTACTTGTACCGCCATTCTGTATGTGGAGGTTAAAGTCTCCACCCACGAGAATAGGAATTCCCGGGTACGTAGACCGTAGATGGGCTATCCATCCCAAGTTCAAGCGTGTGCGCTGTGGTCTGGCGTAGAATGACACTAGAATGACAGGAGTCTTCACTGGTCGTGCCAGGACCCCGACAACTTCTTTATTAACACTACACCATGGCTCCAGATCAATCACTGTGTGAGCAATATGCGATGATACATACACTGCAGCTTTTCCGGGAGCTGAAGCCATTGTAGTAGCACGTCTATCTTTAATAGATGGGTTATGATACCCATTAAAATTGGAAAGTGAGCATAGCTTATTATGCTCTTGAATAAGCAGTGCCCATACATGTAGCTTATTATATTGAAGCTTGGTTTTAATTTCTCCTAACTTGGAGCTTAGGCCGCGACAATTCCACTGTAGAATTCCATCCTGTGACAGTTGATGCAGAGAATTAGCCATGATGCAGGCAATCCTGAATGAGCAACGTTAGTTGAGCAAGTTGATCTAAAACTGCTGTCCAAACAGCTTGGTTGACCTGTTGTGCCGGACGGGATCCAGGCTTAACAGTGGCATTCGTACTGGTTGATGCTGCCGAAACAGCTTGGTTGACCTGTTGTGCCGGACGGGATCCAGGCGTAACTGTGGCATTCGCACTGGTTGATGTGTTACGTGTTGGTCCTGTTTTCTGACGCCGCAGAATTACCAATTCTTTATGTTTGCGTAGTCGCTCGATCTCTCTGGCCAGTGCGTCTATCCGAGCGTCAATGTCATCATGGTCATCATCCGACTGATACAGAGGTTCCGGTAATTTCTGTTTCTTTGTCTGCGACTGCTTGCCACGTTTAAGAGCAGAAGAATACAGTTGTGTTTCTGGGGCTTCTGCTTCTTCTGTCATGAGCATCTCTGGCTCTTCTTCAAGAACCTCATAACGATTGTGAGTTGTTACTATACTCGTTTTTGGTACAGCCCTTCGTATCCGTGCTGTGGCCTTCTGTTTAGTCGGACAATTTGTGCTTGTCATATCGTGCTCATCAGATTTGCATAAGCCACATCGATATCGTGGTTGGCCTTCTGGTGTGAGCTTTTCTGGGTCAATAGTACGTTGTGGGCAAAAAGCCTGCATGTGTCCACGTTGAAAGCAGCGGTAGCAGAATATCGCCCGAGGGAGGTAGGGTTTAGGTCGCAATATACAACCATAATAGTAAAACCGTTCTGGAATACATGGGGGGCCCTGTACCGTCACTAAGCAAGTACGGCTTTTGCCCATGAACCTAGCTGCGAGCACCCTGTGTGTCGTGGACGTCAATTCACGACATATTATCTCAGGGGTGTCTTCCGAGTCAATGCCATAGACAACACACCTCTGTATATTAGGGCCCGATGCAAAGTAGCACTGCACAGGTAGGTGCTGATCTTCTGACAGTGGAATAGATGCCAAGTGCACAGTGATCGAGTTGGTAGATTTATATGCGGCGAACCCTTTGTATCCAGTGGTTTCAAGATATTGGTCGATGACCCTTTGGACATATTTCGTGGCTACTGAAGTTATGTCGTAGCATGAAAGGGGACGTATATGAACTCGATAGGATTCAGAAGGGGTGGGCGTAGGGTAATACTGAGAGGGAGCGGGCGTAGGGGAGGGCGTGGAGGAATTGTCTGGGGTGGCCCTTACCTTTTTTGCCGGTTGCTCCGATGCGATGACGTCTTGTTGAAGCACGTTGACTGGGGGACCTCGCTTGGCTGCATTCGTCGAACCGCCAGAGGGCTGCACGTCCATAGGGTCACCAGTGTCCGTCGGCACGATTGCGGATAGGTTCACATTCACATCACGAAGTGGACTGTCCTTCGATGTTGCATCTTGTCTCTTCGAGCTATCGGTTGCACACTGCTGCTGCATAGTTGGCATGGATGTTGTCACGCGCAGCAGTCCAGTGGAAGGTACAGATGAGGAGCTCACATCTGGCACAAACACTTCTTCGTCGGGCGAGCGCGGCGGCGCGGCCGCACTAGGCCTAAGCGCCAGCCGTGCGTGTTTTGAGTCTATTAGACCAGCACGATCAGTAGGACAAGGCAAAGGAGAGTCCTCACCAGAGTCCGCAGATCCCCATAGGCTTCCGAGAAGCTTTGTATCCGGATAAGGGCGAGATTTTTGTTGCTGTCGAGCAATTTCCAAGGAACCCAAGGAAACCACGTCTGCGTTGAAACGTCGTCGTCTTTCTCCGTCCCCTAAATGATTCAATCAAGTGGATGAAGAACCCTATTTATTAGTATTAGATATCATTATACTACTAGCCTAGGTATGGGCTAAACATGCGGATAAAAGTTGGGAATTTTCCGCAAAAACACATGCAAACTTGATACCTTAGTAGCACCATACCTGATTGGTTTTGTAGATGTTATCACGGCTTTTTAATAATCGCCCGTAGTCAAATTTGCGTTGGTGCCTCAAATATTGCCGAGAAAGTCATGATTTACTTACATTAATAATTCCAATTTTCAGAGAAATGTTGTACAATTACGCACCCATCTGCAACCTATATTTACTACTCGAGCACGCTTCGACAAAAATTCGAGAGAGCTTCGGGGCAGCGAAGCGTAAAGGAGACTGGGACGATTGTTACAATTTCCTAAGAAAAAATATGCCTGAGGTGATTGAGTACATCTTTATAAACTCCACATCCAGTCTCGACGATCGAAATGAGGTAAGAGCCACGAATTTATCAATATATTTTGTGCGTACAAGAGAGCAACGTAGGCACTGCGCTACCGTGTACATGCCTTACCCAACACATTTCACAGGTATTAAGTTGTCCAGGTGAACTCATTCCTGCCAGCAGCACAAAGAATGGTGATGACGTCAATATCTGAGAGTTACTTATCACTCAAAATAATCTATATAATTAGGCAGTTCTAAAAGGCGGTCACTTTTTTTATACTTTCGCCTTGGCTAAAACGAAAGTACTCACGGCAGGTCTTCTTTCATATGAGTGAACTGATAATAATTGATGAGGTTATAAATCTGACAGCGTCTTTCAGCGACCACAGCTTCATGTCAATATAGGTGATTCGAAAGTAAATCCTTGTTTGAGCTGGCTGAGGTTAATAGAAAGGGGGAAATCTCGAGCAACGTGATATTCGGCAGCACTATTCTTGAACGCCCAACAGTAGTAATTTCATCACTAATTCAATAGAGAATAGAGGAATAAGTAAACAGCACATTATGCAATGCTAGATTTGGAGTTAGCAAGTACAGAAATTATAACCTTTTGATGGAAATTTTGTTTGCCTGGCACCCAGTATGCAAAGTATAATGTACAGTCAACCACAAAAGTTTGCGGACCACGCGAGCGCGTGCCAGACGGCCTATCCGCGCCACCTAGCGGTGCGCCACCTAGCGGCGACAGGGGCGCTCTCCCGGATATGAGCCCTCTTGGTACTCGCCTGCCTGTTAATTTTTTATTCCCGTGCATGACATTGTTAGTTCGTTGTGTTGACGCAGAGCGCTGTCTGCGATAAGACCGCCACATATCTGGCGGTCTTATCGGAGCAATCACTGCTACCTTTGTCGACTGGTGTGCCAGTGGGTAGATAAGTTTCACGAAGCGCTGCGACGATTTTTTTACGCGACGTTTACTGGCGCACTTTGGTTGGCAGCATCTTGGTCCAATGAGTGTTGCTGCTTCTGCGTCTTGAGAGAAAGGGTAGGGAGGTGTTTCACTGTCATCAAAAATAAAGAAAAAGCGGATGCATAGAAAATTTTCTTTCACACATAGGCGCATCTTCGCATCAGTCGCTGAAAACGTAGTAGACTTGCTTCAGGCCACGTGGTGATTGCCTATTTGGAAAGATGCCGCTGCGTGTTCCACTTGACGAAAGAAGGCACATTGTGCGTTTATTGATAGAGGGAATACCTCAGCGCGAAATCTGCCGCCGAACCAACAGGAGCCGGACTGCCGTGAATAGGATTATTCAAGCTTTCCGCGACGATGACAGATTCACAGATATGGAGCGCAGTGGGCGTCCAAGGGCCACGACAGAGGAAGAGGACCGCCTGATTACGGCCGCCATCGTGGCTGATCCTTTTCAAAGTGCAGAGGATATCCGAGAAGCGCTCTCGCTCACGGTATCGTCTGAGACTGTAAGAAGAAGGCTGAGTGAGCTTGGCCTGCAGTCTTTCGTAGCAGCACAGAAGCCCTGCCTCTCAGACAGCCAGCTACAAGAACGACTCATGTTCGCTACAGCAATGAAAGATTGGACAACAGAGAAATGGGGCGATGTCATCTTTAGCGACGAGTCAACTTTTTCCACGCGCTGGGACCAACGGAAGCGGGTTTGGCGTCCACTAAACTGCAGGTGTGTTTACAGTGTATTGGCAGTTAATTCACGAAGCTAATTCTGCATTACAACATGTTTCACGTAAAATGAGCTTTTGGACATTACGAGATTTTTCTGTAGTGGTATTATGTTGAAAACATTAACGATTGTTTCATAGTACTACTTACTCTGAAGCTAATTAAAAGCTGCCAGTGGGTCTTTCAGTACTATCTAATGATGTTTGCACGTTTTCTATTGCAACTCTATAACAGCATTATAAAGTTCATACGCAAGAGGAATCACAACATTTTTAGACGCGCCGCTGGAACCCAATTGTATGCTATTTCTTGCAGATATCTGCCTAATTACACACAGAGTGTTCTATCCAGTGGACGGTGTTCCGTGAGCGTGTGGGGAGCAATCAGCAAAGATGGCCTTGGTCCCCTTGTGCGTCTGGAAGGGCCCTTCACTGCGTCACGGTACTGCGACGTCATCACTAGACACCTCGTTCCGTATGCGCTGGACGGTCCCTTCAGCGACGGCTGCTATTTTTTTTCAACACGACCGCAGCCCGATCCATAAAGCACGTATCGTCCAGTCATTGCTAGAAGAACATGCTGTTTGCCAGCTTGAGTGGCCTCCATGTGGCGCCGACTTGAATCCCATAGAAAATGTCTGGGGCATGTTGAAGAAACGGCTGTCCACACGAGCCAACCGCGGCCGCACGGCCGATACGCTGTGGCAAGCGATCGCACAAGAATGGGAAAGCCTGCGCGGTCGACCGGAGATTACTGAATCTTTGTACGAGTCGATGCCCACACGCATCAATAAGGTGCTAGAAAACGGCGGACATTTCACTTCCTACTAGATCATTGAGAGACCTATGTTTCATGACACTTCTGTAAATGTCTTGTGAATAAATTCATCCCCTTCAGACACGAATTATGATGCACTGTCTGCAAATGCGTCAAATGCGCATGGCAACATTTCAAGACGCTATTACATTCCAAGAAAGAAGACGAAGCAATGTGCTGTTTTGTGCGAGTTTCAGTAAAAAAAGTTAATTAGCGTATAACTCATTATCTAATTATTCTGAAATCCGTCAGCTTCAATGCTTGCATAAAAAGAATCAACTATTAGGCCCGAAACGCATGCACACTTGCTTTTTCGGTTGTATTCGTGTCGACCGGAGAAAAAAAAATACTCTTCACGTTGGTCTTGGAACGCGGCACGTCGAACGATTGTCTAGCATGGTAGTGTCTCCAGCAAAGTGATCATCTGCAGCAATACGCAGGACAATGAAGTTAACTGACCGCTAGTTGTCCCATCAGGAAGCGGACACGAATGTGCACACTGAGTTTTAGGTCATTTGAAGAAACACGTGGCGTGGGACGCGCCTCCGAAGTTCGAGTTCCCAAACGAGGACGTCGTGTCCCAAAGGGTTATAAAAAGAGTCATCGCACCCGATTATTTCTTATTTTTCTAAATGTAACCACTATAGCAGCATGGTGGTTCGGGCTTTGCGCAGCAAAACCTGGGCGCAGGCGATCAAATCCCGGCCGCTACTGTCACTTAGCGATGGGGGAGGAACGGAAAAATTCTGCCTACTGACTAAGCATCTGTGTCCCATGGCTGCCTCACCGCTTACTCACGCACTCACGAAAAAAAAAAACAGCGTGGCTACGCGAAAATAGAACTGATAACAGCCGAAGAATACGCTGTCTGATTACTTGTACTGATATTCTGCTCTCAAAATATAAGCAAGTAGCCCTGGCTAACAAAGAGCGCGTCACGTTGAAAGAGATAGGTAGAAGATATTTGCGCACAGTGCGAAAATAGACAGGCCATAGATTTAAGGAGGGATGCGTCTTCAACGTAGCGCTGCTGTCGATCGCTGGTGACGTAGCGGAAGTGTCGCGAAGAGGCTCTTGGCCACGCGCTCGCGTCGTCCGCAAACTTTTGTGGTTGACTGTACATATCAGTTAGCGCTCAACTACACTGCGGTTCCATTTATTATCGTGTTTCAAAGAAGAGTTATTAGGAGTCATTGTATGCGACTTCCACTTTCAGCAAGAGTTCACGTGGCTGGCAACCGTGCCGCTACGTCGCTCTGTGAGTTTTACTCATCCAGTCATCTATCGACCACCGACAAGTTGGTCCGTGGATCGTGTGTCGCGCAATTGAGGTGACGTCTCTAGTTTTAGTTTTCGCAACTTCTTGCGATGACTTCCGATAGGATATTTATTTATTTATTTATTTACAATAGTGCCAGTCTCTACTGAGACGAATAGCAGGTGGGCACTATATCTATGTACAGATACAAAAAAAGCCGGCAGATCGCAACGCCATGTGGGAATCGATGTTATGCGAAGCAGTGGGTGGGGATCCTACCAAGTTAACAAAACGACCATGAGAGCACCAAGACATAGGCTGCTGTTTCATGGCCTACATGGCATGCATGCCATCACATTCATGTCATGAGTCCTCACGAGTCCCTCTAGCTCTGCCTAAGAGACCTTAAGGCGAAAGCCTCAGTCATGCCCGTGACTATGACTTCGACCCTTAACATTTAGCCCTTTCCTTGACTTAGTACCACATCCGAACCCGCTCCATTGTTTTTAGTGTTCATCTTTTTTCGATGAGTCACTGTCATTTCTGCTGAGTCATGGTCATGACTATGACCTCAAACGCAATCCATTAGTGTTTCCTTCACTTAGTACCGACGTCAGAGCTCATTCTAGTGGTTTTTGAGTGTTAATCTTTTTTCGCCGAGTCATTGTCATTTTTGCTGAGTCATGCTCATGACTATGACTTTAACCATCATCCTTTAGTGTTTACTTCACTTAGTGTCCACATCCGAACCTTTCCAGTGGCTTTTGAGTGTTAATATTTTTTCGCTGAGTCATTGTCATTTTTGCTGAGTCATGCTCATGACTATGACGTCTACCATAATCCTTAAGTGTTTCCTTCACTTAGTACCCACGTCCGAACCAATTTAAGGTGTTTTTGAGTGTTAATCTTTTTTCGCAGGATCAGTCATGACCTACATGACACGCAGGTCACCACATTTATGCCATTACATGTCATTTATGTGCGTCATACACTCTTCTCATACTATGCCTATTTTGGTACATACGAAGTTAACGAAACGACCATGAGAGCACCATGACTTAGGCGGCTGTTTCATTACCCACATGACACGCATGTCATTCCATGTATGTCATGACCTAATATTTATGTTCCTCATACACTCTTGTCATTCTGTGTCAAGTTTGGCACATACCAAGTTAACCAACCGACCATGAGAGCACAAACACGTAGGTGTCTAGATAGATAGATTGATAGATAGAAAGACAGATCCTATTAAGGTGGCAAATGTTCGCCAAGAAATGCTTCGCATTTAAAATCAACGAGGAGGCCCTAGCGCAGTACTTAAGTTAAGTTGACTCCTCAGTCGCACTTGCGTTACTACTATTGCTTCGCCGTCTAAAAATATAACAGCCTTCGTGAGCCGGGCTAGTGCGGGGCAAGCCGGTTTACTTCCACAGTAGTGATGCAGGACATAGTTTCAGTATGTTGCGAACATCGCCTACCACCCTCTGCTTGCTCCTCTTTTGACTACCACCGGCGTAAAGAGGCTGTCCCCGTAGTTTGCTGCTCGTAAGAACTTGCCCTTCCAGGATGCTCTTGCAGCAATACGACGTTCGAGCGATGTGGAGTTATGTCGTTTTGCTTGCTTAGGGTCACGTTCACGTTCCATGGACTCGCTCTTAAGCGGCTTTGAAAGGGTCTGTTTGTGCAACCTAAACAAAATAATGGTGTTCTCCCCGACCTGTGCGACACACCTCGAACGCCTTTCTTCGACGTCGTGCGCTGCAAGGTTGCAACTCGGTTCTCCGAAAGGTCACTTCGGGTCGAAGCCAACTTACCGCCCCCGGTCATCTCGTCAACTCAAATGGCGTCCGCACTGATCTTGCGAATATTCATGATGTCCTCTATTTTCATGTATCGGTCTGTGCCAAAAATGTCACCAGCTTTTGAGCCTGTGCTCAACTTCCGCTAGTCTGTGAAAACTTTACTTAACTTGCCCATTTTCTCACAAACCTTCTTAATAAAATAGTTTTTCGGGGACATAATTTTGCGGGGACCACTGAATTAAAATGTGGGTACTGCCAAATGTAAGTGTTGCTGAGGTTGATAATAGTATTTCATGACAGCGACGGCCCAAATTGTCATTGAAGTGTTTTGGTAGCCTACATGAATGTGTAAGGACGACGACCGCAACACGAGCAAGGCGGCATGACACAGCAAAATCACGGCAGCCGGACGACGACGTGGTGACTATGGCGGCGCGAAGACTTTAGCATGAAAACTATGGCATTGTGACATCTTCACACCTGTACTTTCTTCGCTCATTGGTTCTACTGAGGTCGCATACTCCTCCGGACAATCGTTTTATGTAGTGCAGATCTCCCGAACTGCGGGACGTGATCGAACGCAAGCTCTAGTGAACGGGCAAGACGAAATGGCGTATCTTCACAAGAGGCGCTCAACAGACTTCGCCGACGAACGCGCCCCGCAAGTACCAGCCTAGGCACTATAGAAACGTGACACAGTGCCAGTACCAACGATAGAATCAGACCCGCAAAACGTCCCAAAGATCTTGTGTGAGAACGTGTGCATAAGGAAGAGCTAGTTGGCTTTCGGCGACGAAATCGTCCTTATATGAGATAGGTCTCGCGCGCGAGTGCTTGCCCTTTGCCTTAAGCGAGATATTCGGCCACACGGCTAGCAGAGTCTATTGACGGTAGCAAGTTGAAAGCTATTGCTCCAAAAGTCAAGCTACTGCCTTCTCACACCCGTTATAACGCTCCTTACCCCTCCGATTATCCCTCGCTTTGACGCATCCTCTCCAGCAGAGGTCCCTACAGATGCTAGTTGCTACGCAGTGTGAGCTATCTACTAGCGCTCTTTTCAAGTATTCTCAACGTAGCCTAGCTCGAGTTACATGATAGCACGCTGTTTTCTCCTGCAGAACGCGAGCATTCAACAACAGAGCGCGAATACTTCGCCATTGTTTCGGCAGTAAACAAATGCAATCCCCAATAGATAATAAATCTGTCGGCTATTTACTGTTTCCAATGATCAGGTTCGATTCTGGCATTACGCGATCTGACCTGTTGCCTATGTTCAATACAATTTTATCTAAATTTATTCACGATCATGGCACATGGGGCCAGGGCGCACAGGCAATAAAGAAAGACGCAAAAATTGCGGCTTGAGAGAGATCTGTCATGCTTAAATCATGCGGTATCAACAGTTCTTGTTTCTTATATACACGCATCGTAAGAAAAAATAAAACATGACAGCTTCTCTGCGTTAACAATTAAGAGAATATAAAAAAAGACAGCAGTTACAAATGACGAGTGGAAAAAATACTTCATATAGCTTATCAGCTCTCTTCTTAAGTTAGGGATCATTATTATTGGGAGTGATAATTGCTCACTAATGTTAAGTTTAACAAAACTTTCACGATAATACATCTTGCAGTTTTCTATTTGACATTGCACGTAAATCAATACTATCACGTAAGAAGAGTTTATTCAATAATGTAGGTCGCCAAAAACGGCACATTTGATTGCCATAGTTGGTTCTGCAACTATTTACGAGCCAGTTATCGGGTTTGTGGATAGTGTATATGCTGTAGTTGTTTTCTAGTCTGGCAGGATTTGTCACTGAAGTGTCCTTGTTGTTGTTTAGGTTCATGAACACTGCAAAATCTTCTTTTTCTCCATATTCCAATGAAATCTATATGCAAAAACGCCCGTGTATTGTACATTGCGTGCACGTTAAAGATCTCCCGGTAATCAACATCAATCTTGAGTCCTCCACTACGGCGTGCCTCATAATCAGATAGCAGAATTTGCTAGCTTCATTTTCTGAACCACGCTAAAAAATATGGCGTCATGGTGAGATTTATTATTGGATCTGGGCACGTAATGGAATGACGAAGGGCCAACAGAAAGAAAGAAATCAATGAATTCATTTGCCAGCTCGGTTCCTGTTATTTATCAGTCACCCTGCACGAGCGCAAGTGATTGTTTTTTTTGTATGTGTGCTGTGACTGTCCGTCGAGTGGGGTAAACAATTTAACGTAATACTGTGGTTTTACAAGGCGAAACTCTGTCGCAACGTGATTCCTGTAAGCTTCATAGCTTTTACGTATATAAAGTTACTTAATCTGAAAGAATTTCCAATACAGTTCGTCTCTGTTGCTTATGTGCCAGGGCAGTGTACTTGCAATTCATTGTTTATTTATTTATTTGTACAAAATACCTCTAAAGGCCCTTGCCACCGAGGGTATTACATAGGGGAGGGGGGGGGCACAATTACAATGACAAAAGGAACACATGTTACACTATACTAACAAGTTAGAATTTTGTTATAAAGTCATAACACTATCCAACACTATACAAATAATAACAGCTATACAACCTACATACAAGAGCATTAAAGAAAACGAGAATTATGATAGAAGTATAATAAATAAAACAAAAACCCAATGCACATCGAGATAACAGTTTACATAAGGATTACGCTGTAGTACTGGCAGACAGTAGATGTAAAAAATTATCGTGACCTGTGGTGGTAGCAACACGTGGAGGCACAGTGCTTCAGTCAGTCATAGTGCGTGGAATGAATGAATGTGCGTAGTTAAATCAACGACATGACAAGCGCTTGACTTTGAAAGGATGGTCGCGTCTATCAAAAATAGCAGATGATAAACAAAAAAAGTCGTTATGAAGAGTTGAGTGATGATACAATTTATGAAAAAAGTGATAAACGTGCAATTTTACGGCGGAGAGATAGTTCTTGAAAGCCAGCACGTTTCTTCAATGCTGTGATGCGGGTATGACGTGAATAATCAGAGTATATAAAACGCACTGCGCGGTTCTGCAGTGATTCAATGCTATTTATTAAATATGCTTGATAGGGGTCCCAAATTGCCGAAGCATATTCGATTTCAGGTCGGATTAGAGAGGTATAACGACGTGATCGGATCTGGGAAGGGGCATGCTTTAAGTTATGTTTTAAAACCTAATGACCGATTAACAGATGCAACAGTAAGGTTAATATGATGCTTCCATGTTAAGTCAGAATAAATGTGAACACCGCGGTACTTATAAGTGGTTACCAACTCAAGTGGATTATTATTTAAGGTAAATGCGGTTAAAATTCGAGACTTACGGTTAGTGAAAGACAGATTTTGTTTAAGAAGAGTTAAGTTGCATGAGCCAGGTAGAGCACCGTGCTGTTACTGGGTCAAGGTCATATTGTAGGGCAAGGTGATCATCATTAGAATAAGTTTTACGGTAAATTAAAGAAACGCTCCCCAAACTTGAAAATCGGCACGAGCTTAGCTAACCGCCAGTTGCTTGGAAAGAAACCAGATGAAAGAGACTGTGAAATATTAGCGGACAAGATGCGATGAATACCTTCTGATGACTTCACGAGTATTTTGTTGTTGAAACCTAGGTGATCAGAGGCTGATGAATTTTTAAGTTTCGTGAGTAAAGATAAGATACCGGTCTCACTAATAACTATTTCGGACATTGGGATGTTGGAAAAATTCATTGTGACAGGGGCTAAAAAAGGCTATTCTCGGGTAAAAACTGATGTGAATGCTTTACTGAAAACTTCAGCGCATTCCGCCGCAGGAATACTGCCTCCTGCAGTATTGCTGCAGGCTTATATCGGGGTTATATCGGGATTTTAAGGATTGATTGTCCGCCATAACTTGCGAGGGTTGTTTGTTAACATTGATTTTAGATTGCGTGGGAAGAAATGGCGATGAGTAGACATCAGCACCGACTGATATTCCTTATCGCAGGCTTTGTAGTGTTGCCAGGAATCGGATTGCCTGTTTAAGTCGGCCTGTCTGTAGAGGCGTTTCTTCTTATCGTTAAGGCGACGTAGATGGCTATTAAACCAAGGCGCAGTGTTGGTGCATGGTATGCTAATGATAGGTATATAGCAAGCTTTCGATTTGGTTCCGCATCAGGCGACTATTTTCGCTCTTGCAACCGTGGGAATTTAAGCTCGTCTGCTTCACTTTGTGTGCAATTTTCTATAGGAGCGCCGGATGAAAGGGTGTGTCGGAGCAATAACAAGTGAATCCCGCACTCTTAAGTGCGGTGTCCCACAGGGCAGCATTTTATCGCCGCTTCTGTTTAACACACTACTCGCCGCGCTTCCGTGTCGCTTGCCTCGAGACAGTGACTTCCCTGTGAGCATAGCTATCTATGCAGATGATATTGTTCTGTTGATAAGCGGCCCTTCGCACCTTGGCCCGTGGCTTCGTGCAAGCTTGCAAAGAGCTCAGAATGCGACTTCGGAGTACTTGGTTGAAGTTTGCCTGCAGATATCACCTGCTAAGTCGGCTGCAATAGCATACCACCCTAAACAATGCGCTCGCCGAACAATCAGCCGACTGTACCTTGGCGAAACGCCGATAAGCTGGGTGCGACAACACCGTTATTTGAGGCTAATTGTGGATGATCGCATCTCTTGGCGTACTGCCGTTAAATTCGTGCGAAAGAAATCGCAATTCATACTTAAGTATGTGGCCGCCTTGACTGTTAGAGGTGCTGGCTGTGACCAAACAAGGGCTCTGCAGGTGTACCAGTCATCCGTACTCTCAGGCATGATGTATGCCTTAGCATTCCTGAACGTACCACTAGTTTGATGGCCCAACTGTAACGTGATCATCGCGTTGCCGTTCGACTAATGCTGGGATTCCCTCGTGAGGCGCAATCATTTCGATTACTCACTGAAGCATATGATTTACCTATAAGGCTACAAGCAGACCGGAGAGCTCTATATCATATTGAGCGTCTGCACCGCGCATCGAATGATCAAATGCTCCTTGATCGTCCGATTCACCGCCAGTTTTCTGGCATTGGAAAAATGGCGGCATTATTTATGAACATTACTGACATTTCTGAACATGATGCTTCAGTTACGCCTTCGCCTCCGCAAGATATCACCAAACACGCACTGCCCATTTACCTTACAACCCCTGACAAACAGAAAAAAGTCTGATATGCCTGTTTCGGTCATATTCCAATTGGCTCAGCCGCACATGTTCGAGGGATTTCTGGAGTACCTTCAAGTATTTACAGATGCATCTGTACACAGCGACGGTCAAGGCGCCTCTGCAGCTTTTTTCTGCCCTTCAACTCAAGTACGGCGTATATTTTATATACCCCATCCAGCCTCGTCAACAACTGCGGGGCTAGCAGCAATTAATGTTGAACTGAAATACGTGCTAGAGGAGTTAACCACGCCGAAGATTGTCATACTTACGGACTCCCGTGCTGCCCTTAGCAGATTACAACGCAGTCAGGTTGAGTGCGCAGCATTACTCACTTTGCCAACAAAATTTTTTCACGTGGCGTATCTCTCTTTGCTCAATGGATACCTTCGCACGTAGGGATCGCCGGAAATGAAGAGGCTGATCGACTGGCTTCAACTTGCACTCATAACAACTGTGCTTGCCCTAATATTTTGTGCAAGCTTGATGACGCTCGTCTGCTGATTCGTCGCCACCTACTCAAGCAGCATCCCGACCAGAGCGTCGCAAATGGAACGTTCCCGCCGCGTGTTAGCGGTCGAGGCTCGCCTCGTCGCGCTAGAGCGCAACTACTCAAGCTAAGGGTTGGCTGTGTTAACGTGCACGAACGTTTATACAGACAATGACGTGTGACCAGTCCATCGTGTACGTCTTGCGTTGGCTGCGAGACACTTCAGCACCCGCTTTCAGTGCGCAACGCATATCGCTAGTGAGGGACTATCATCTCCTTGGCCGGAATGTTCCCGCCTGAATGTTGGACACAAGAATGTTACCACAACGGGATGTTGCACACAAGCAGGACACTTAGGTTAGGCGACAGGCTTCTTCGTCATTTTAACACCATGGCTGCCGCCGTCGTTTGGTGGCGATGCTTCCAGGACGTGGACGATTGCGTAAGTGACTTTCATCGCGTAACGACTTTCAGTGACTTGGAATATAAGAGGAAGCAAAGAAACGTGTATTTCGCAGACGAAGATTCTACCTCTACATAGATCTAGACCTGTCAGCCTTCTCCTACCTCCTTGCATTTCTGTCAAAGGTAGTTGCGTGATACTTTAGGTAAAAAGAGCAAGAAGGACAAGCCCTTCAATGTCGGTTTGAAAAGTCCAACGAAAGCGAAGTATGTTCGTTGAGGACATATCATGGCTTTGCAAGGTTGGTGAACACTCTATGGCAGAGCCGAAGGTCGCAAACCACAATAGCTGCAATAAGGCTTATTTAATGAACTGATCTAGCAGGATTTATGTTGGAATGCATGTTTTCTTGTTCAAAAGCTTAGGCATGACTCAAAGACATAAGGGACAAACTGGTTTGTCAATTCGCGCAAGTAAGTTAAACACAGTGGTTTTATCTTTTGCTGCTGAATAAGTTGACAACGACAACGTTTTAGCAGCGTGACATAGGACCTAGCGCCTTTTTCACCTCTCCTGTGGTGCCGCTTGGAACAATATTGTAAGATCAGTCTGTCGTATTGTGACAACACAAGATGTTCCAAAATAATGCGAGCAGGCTTGTGAGGTTAGTATCGCAGTTGTTTTAGCGTCTAAGCGATTTTCATAGGTGCCGTTCACTACACGGAATATTCTCTACACTAGGCTCGTACATAATTGCGAACGTTGGCACATAGCCAAGGCAAGCCATTTTATTACGCAATGCCGTTGTTATGGTACTTATTCTGTATTCTGATTGTGTAAAGTTACTTGCAGCACTGTCGTATGAAAGGCCGTGCAATTTGTTTTGTGATTTGTCATTGTTAAATGCTTTTTCAGGTGTTGAACATAGCCGAAATGATTCGTGAGACATTCAACGCCACAATTGAAAATGCCGACTGGATGAACAACGAGAGCAAAGCTATCCTGCAGCAGAAGGTATGAACAATATAAGTAACCTACAGAAAAAAAAGCTACCAAAACCAATTTTATTGCTATAGAAATTATATGGCCACTCCTAGCGTCTCGATCACTCCAAAGGCTTGAGAGCGGCGTCACCTCGCGACGTCGCTGGCTTTAGTTTAGCCTACAAGAGCTCGGCGGCCTCCCCTTCGCGTGCCCTTTGTACGGCGATGACGAGCGGGGTCGATAGGGCGACGAGGACCTGAAGCGACGGGGGGCGGCATGTTCGATCTCTCGCACGTAGGCCTCAATTTCTCCAGGCCACTGGCCAGCAAGGGGTCGTGGGTCGTGGACGTTGCACCTACGGAGCCCATCTGACGGTAGCTGCACTGCCCTAGGAAGTGGCCGGCTTCACCGCAGTGGAACGAATCGGTTGTCAATATGAGGTCCTCCAGTTATCAACCTTCCTCAGGGTGGTTTGCCGGAACCTATTTGAAAAGTTCGGCTGCTGTGGCGTGGCGGCGGCGGGTGGGTTTCCCATGGCCAGCACGTTGACCTTGCTCGGCTTTGCAAAGCGGCGGCGTAATTCAACACCCGCGGCACCGGGCAAGGCGGCGAGGGGGACGAATTCGCCTCGGTGGGATGCAGTGTGCCGAGGGCTTGATGTACCTCGTCCCGTACGACGTCGGCGAGTGACGAAATTTGTAGTTGCACACCCCGTAGCAGCTTGCTCAGCTCGTCGCGCACGATGGCGCGGATGGCATCTCAAAGGTAGAGTTACTGTATATGCTCCCTACGGGAGCAGAGTTGTGCACAGGTCCGCCATATTGCCCGCCGACGTATCCGTGTTAAGCAGAAAAGCCACTCATCTTGAATGCCGGATGCGGCGCGGCTCAGCTGCCGAGTGTGCTTGCTGCTTCATTCCGCGAAGGCCAGGTGGGGCGGCGGGTGCCAGTGCACAGAGGCTCGCGACGACGGTTGCGCGGCGGGCTGCAGTGCAGGCCTTAAAACTCTATGGTGCCGGCGCAGTCGTGAAGTTGCCTTTCCCTCAATGGGGTGCTTTTTGCCCATGTGACCAGATTTGGAGAATAGGGGCGCGAGCGGTGCGTTCAATCGGATGCGCAACTCTGCTCCCCAAGGAGAGCATTTACAGTGACTCTACTCAAAGGGCCTCCGCGGAGGCACTTCGGGGCTCGTCACAGTCTGATGCAGGGGCACGCAAGTTGCGGTCATATTGCCTTGCGCAAAGCTCGAACGTCTTCTCGATGGTGGCAGCTTCGCTAATCCACTCTGGGATGGCCCTCAGTGGGTTTCGAATGAGAGCGAATAAACGTTGCTCCTTGACGGCCCTCATAAGGTACTCAAGCTGCTTGTCTTCAGTCATGTTCGAACTACGAATGCTGCATTTTTGGCACTGTGCCAAGCTTGGTTAGCCTGCCTGCATTTGTGGCATGCCAGGAACGCTGTCGCGCGTAGGCGCCGACGCGTCCAGCTCTAGTCACGCGAAATGTCGCGATAGGAAAGGTACCTCCGAACATGATCGCTCGAGAATGCCTTCCTACATGCATAGTTAGGTTAAACCAAGACCGAGCAGCAACAAGTTAATACCTAGCAGCAGAAGCAGCCAGTAAGACTTGAGAATCGGCATTTTCGCTGTGCCTAAGCTTTGCACGACCGAGTGCAAACTTGCCCCTAATAAATGCGACGCATTTTTTGGCGAACATTTGCTACTTTGACAGCATCTATCTATCTATTCATCTTTATATCTATCTAAATATCTATCTAAATATCTATCTAGCCACCTACGACTTTCTCCTCTCATGGACATTTCGTTAACATGGTATGCACCAAAATTGGCATACTATGACAAGAGTATATGAGGAATATAAATGATATGTCATGACATGCGTATCATGTAGGTCATGGAAATGACCCAGCGAAAAGGATTGGCACTCAAAGACCACAGAAATTAGTTCGGACATGGGTACTAAGTGAAGAAAAACTACAGGATGAGGGTAGAAGTCATAGTCATGAGCATGACTAAGCAAAAATGTCAATGACTCAGCGAAAAAAGTTAAACACTCAAAAGCCACTGAAATGGGTTCTGACGTGGGTACTAGGTGAAGAAAACACTAAATCATGATGGCAGAAGTCATAGTCATGAGCATCACTCAGCAAAAATGACAATGAATCAACGAAAAAAGTATAGCACTCCAAAACCTCTGAAATGAGTTCGGACATGGGTACAAAAGGAAGTAAACACTAGGCGATGCTGATAGAAGTCATAGTCATGCGTATGACTCAGCAAAATGACAATGACTCAGTAAAAAGATTAACACTCAAAAACCACTGGAATAGTTCGGACGCGGGCACCAAGTGAAGGAAACACTAAAAAACAATAGTAGAAATCATAGTCATGAGCATGACCCAGCAGAAATGACATTGGCTCAACGGAAAAATATTAACACTTAAAAACCACTGGAATGGCTTCGGATAGGGTACTATGTGAAGGAAAAGGCTAAGGTTGTTGGTCAAAGTCATAGTCATGACCTTGACTGATCAAAAATGACAATGACTCAGCGAAAAAAGATGAACACTGAAAAACCACTCAAATGGGTTTGGACGTCGGAAATAAGTGAAGGAAACACTAAAGGATTGTGGTAGAAGTCATAGTAACTAGCATGACTTAGTAAAATGACAGTGACTGGTAGAAGTCATTGTCATGACCATGGCTGAGCATAAATGACATTGACTCAGTGAAACAAGATTAACACTCAAAAGCCACTGAAATGAGTTCTGACGTGGGTACTAAGTGAATGAAACACTACAGGATGGTGGTAGAAGTCATAATCGCGAGTATGACTAAGGGGTTTGTCTCCTAGGTGTAGATAAAGGGACTCCTGAGGATTCATGACACGAATGTCATGACTTGCATGTCATGTAGGTCATGAAAGAGCTGCCTACGTCTTGGTGCTCTGATGGTCGTTTCGTTAAGTTGGTAGGCTCCCCGCACACTGCTTCGCGTAACATCGATTCCCACAGGGCGTGGGATCTGCCGGCTTTTTTTTAAATGCGAAGCATTTCTTGTCGAACATTGGCTACTATGACATTATCTATATATCTATCTATCTATCTAGCCGTATACGACTTTGTGCTCTCCTGATCTTTTCGTTATCTTGGTATGAACCAAAATTGCCATACTATGACTAGAGTATATGACGAACATAAATGATATGTCATGACATGCGTGTCATGTAGGTCATGACAATGAACCATCGAAAAAGATTAACACTAAAAAACAATGAAATGGGTTCGGACGTGGATAATCAGTGAAGAAAACACTAAAGGATTGTGGTAGAAGTCACAGTAACTAGCATGACTTAGTAAAATGACAGTGACTGGGTGACAAAAGATTAACTCTCAAAAACCACTGGAATTGGTTCGGATGGGGTACTAGGTGAAGGAAATGGCCAAGAATGTTGGTCGAAATCATAGTCATGACCGTGACTGAGCAAAAATCACAATGACTCACCGACAAAAATATTGACTATAAAAAACCACTGAAATGGGTTGGGACATCGGTACTAAGTGAAAGAAACACTAAAGGATGGTGGTAGAAGTATGAGTATGACTAAGGCTTTCACCCTAAAGTCTCTTAGGTGTACCTAAAAGGACTCCTGAGGACTCATGACAGGAATTTCATGACATGCGTGTCATGTAGGTCTTGAAAGAGCCGCCTACGTCTTGGTGCTTTCAAGGTCGTTTCGTTAACTTGGTAGGCTCCCTGCACACAGCTTCGCATAACACCGATTCCCACAGGGCGTGCGATCTGCCGGCTTTTTTTACATAGGCTCAGTATGGAATGAAACAAGTTTTAATCCTTATAAACAAGCACACTGTGGTATACGGCTGCTACTCCGTTGTTTTAGATAATTTTTCTTTCTGTTATTTTGCAATACGTCGCGACGACCATCACGTGCATGTTCGCGCGAGCGAACGTTGTTGGCGCGCTTCGAAGCATGGACGGAACGCCCAGCGAAACATAGATGGAACGTGCAGTGATAACTTTTCTTGACTAAACTTCTTGCGTAGCTTCTGCAGCGCTGACTGCTATGTATAGAACGGGGTATACAAGATCTGGCTGGAAAACAACGCTTATCTCCGCCGTTACCTGGGCTGTGCCAAGTATCTACGCGGATTTGCTATTTGGCTTTCTATGTCTTTACTTGTTGTATGCCAAATAATAATTAAAGGAATCGCCAGGTCTTTTTTGTCTCACGAAAAATGGATAGGCGGCGGATCTTTATAGTTCATTTGTAAATATTCTAGTTTGTTTCCTTGTCCTGTTGTTTGGTGCTTTCTGTATCTTATTCTTTTTATACATACGGCCACTCCCAACGGAGACTTTAGCTCTTCTTCACACACTCTCTTCCACCCTCAAAGTGCGGTCTCTGAAGAGGAGGTGCAAGCTCAAAAGAATTTAAATTATCTGAGAGAATTTGTTATCCTCATGCTTCCCGACCCCATACCTAGACGCCGAGGGGAAATGTGTTATTGCGCTTCAAATGCTTTTGCCATCAGCGAAACCTTGAAGATCAAGTTGTGGGTTTGGAGGAGTAAAGGCGAAGCTGTTCAATAATGTGAAGAATACATTGTTCTTCGAGTCTGTGAACGAGAACGTCGTGGTTGCAAAATATATCTCGCGCATACGCGTAATGTATCTGCAAAGGATGGGCATCGATGGTTACGCTGTTCACTGTGAGTTTTTAAACACTGCTACTTAGATAAATGCTTCGTAAAACAGCCAGCGCTAAAACGGGGCTGAGCAATAAGATGCAAGAGCGCTGTTCGTTTTTCCAAGTCATATACCAACTAGGTCAATAACATACGTTATATAAATGCATCAAGTCGTAAACAAAACTTTTAGCTTTTATAATATCACCATTTTCTAATATAGAACAAGGATGATAGCATAAGTTGATGCGAAGTGGCTGCACATCTTAGCAATGGGAATGTTTTGTCAGAAGCTAAGCATTAATGTTTCGGCAGCATGCATCTTATATACAGGGTGTCCCAGCTATCACGCAGCACGATTTAAAAAAAAGGAAAGTCATTACACGAAGCAAACCTGTTTTTCCTAGCATGAAAGAAGCCTGCGAATACACGCAAAATTCCTGGAGCGGCCAGTCGCGCGGCAATTCTGCGTGTATTCGCGGGCTTCTTCCATGCTCGGAAAACACATCATGTAGCAGGTATTGAGCGACAGAAAGCTGTATCGGGAGTTTTTCATGTTGCTCTACAATCTTCGCATTGACACTTTGATACTTAGGACAGTACTTCTCGAGTTAGATAATTAATGACAATTGCTTCATTAAATCTAAGAAACCAAAAAATTACTGGCGGCTATCCACTGTACTGGAAACAATACCCACTAGGTCTGCTTCCCGTAACACTGTTCCTCATTTTTTTAATCGTGCTGCTTGATAGCTCGGACCCCATCTATACAGAGACAGAAAGAGGACGGCGGTGACCCCACCCCCGTCGAAATATATTTCTGGCCACGCCACTGTAACACTCTCATCAAATGCGCGTGGGCATAGTCGAACGGTTACGTATATGCAACTTCACTTCGAACGATTCTTCCTAATTTTTACTGCAATTTGTAACCACGGAGGAGAACAACGTACCGCCTTGCGCCGCTGTAGTTTGAGCTGTGTCTTGCGACGCATTTTATGCCGCAATTGTTTCGTTGCCCCTTTCTAAAAATTTCGAAGCAGAAACAGCGAACACTTGCGCTTTGCGGCTGTCGACCCCTGGGCTAGTTTCAACACCAGTTTGGTATACAACCACCTTTTCTCCCCGCTCACAATGCTATGGGACCAACGTATCAGCCGCTTCGAAGACATTCAATCCCTGCACATAGTCCACGTCCGCGACGCCTCTTTGCTGGACGCCATGGAGGACATCGATCTACTTTGTGCTTCTGACATGCTTTGAACCCACATTTCTACCCTATGCATCCAATGTCAACGTGGATGTTGACGTGAACGCAGTTTGCACTGAAGCGATGATGCCATACACCATATTGCCGCCACTTAGACACCGCATCTATTTGGCGTGTATGCAGCTAGGCCCCTTTCCAGCGTTTACCCCTAGACACGCTCGTCCATCTAGCAGCGCCGCCAGCATGTCAACGCGATGTAGGTGAAAGACACTTAAGCCAGTTAACGGCACGATATGTATCAGAGAGATCATAACAAGGCAATAGAATACCAAACAGCATGCCACAAAGCACGAAAGAGCATGTGGCTCAGTCTCATCAAGAATAATTCATCGATGAATGACAGGCGGGTAAGGTAATCGGTGAGGATCTGAGAAAACTAGTGACGAAGCTAAGTGACGGGTTGGTGATGGCTGGATGGATGTAGAGTCTAGCCGAATGACGAGACGCAGGCGTTGCAGCGGAAAGCTAGAGGATGGAAGTGCCAGGAGACCGGGAAGTCCTGGCCAGGCAGCTGTGCTTAACCTCGGGTTTGAAGCGCGACCACTCGCATTCCGCCTACGGGTGCAGGGTGGCAGTGCATAGAGAAACAAAAATTAAGGGCAGTGCACAACCAGGGGAAGTTGCCAAGCGCTGGAAGGCATAGGTCGGCCCTTGAATGCTAGCCGCGGACGGTCGAAGTCGTGGTGGCAAGGGTCCGAAACCCGACGGCCCATCTTCAGCGTCTCCGCCGGTGCTGACCTTCTTCCTGCGTAGTTTCGTGGTACTCCGCCCACGTTCTACTACGCGCTTCGTATTTTTATTCTCACTGGGCCTCGTGTGACCCCAAGATTGTTTTTTTTCGAACAATTGATTAAGAGCGGCTTCGTGAACTTCCAAGATTGGCGCCTTTCCCTTTTAGTTTTTGACAGCCAAGCTGTTTAAGCCAGCCGTGATTTGTGGTTCGTGGTGCGAACAACAAAAAATAAAAGAAAATAAACTTTCTTGCAGAGGCGGGATTCCCACCCGCGTACCCCGGTCCTAAGGCGAGCGTCGTAACCACTAGGCTATACAGCCACGCTTGCAGGACATGCATTTATGCAAACGTTAATTAAGTTATTGCACATAGCCCACGTCCGAGACGCCCCTTTTCTGCGTTTGAGCGTTGTCGTCGTTTTCCAGAGCTGGTGCGTCTGATCCGAAAGTCCGAAACGCGCGAAAAGAAATGACAATGAGTAATAAGATAAAAAGTTTGCGCGCACTTCCGGAAAATGCTGGGCTACGATCGACCAGCTTCACTGTTTCAAGCGTTGCGCGGCCGAGTGAAAGGCTAAGCGTTTTTTTTTTTTCTGGCGGTGTGTGTCCTTGTTCTTGGTGCTTTGTTGTCGTCTATTTTGAAGCACAGCACTTGGGGGCGTCCGCGCTCGCACCCTTCGTTGTGCATTGTCTATCTGAAAAGCTTTATTTAAAGTACACGGAAGCTTGAGGTGGCCTGGAGGGGGCCACCTCTCACACTCACTAGCTGGGCTCCTCATTACAGGAGCCAATTGACAACCGCCGCAGCTTGTGCTCGATCGACCAGGGCCTTCTGGCTCGCCACATCAGAGCAGCCGAGCAAGGCTGCCTCCCAGTCCTCCTGGTAGGGTTTGGTCTTCGGGTGAGGTTTGTGGTTGATTGGCATGTCCACACCATGCGGAAGATATCCGAATACTTCTCCGCCCAGTGCGGGCATTTTCCTGTACAGGCAGGATCAAAGTTTTTTTAAAACTGCCGGGCACAGCAGTGTTTCGGTCTAAAGGCGGAGGAGTGTACGTTCCTTTGCCTTTGTAAAGCCCTTACAGGGCTTAAGATAAATTGTTTGGCCGAATTGGTATAGTTAAGTAATTTCTCGAAATGTGAGGGCCGGAATGCGTTCGGGATCCATTTCGGAAGGGCCTGAAGGCGTTGCCCGGAGAGTCAGAGCGCGGGCAGCGGCGTCTGCCGTTTCGTTGCCTTCGAGGCCCATATGAGCAGGAGCCCATACGATTGTTCCAGACGTGGGGGCCCCGAGGTAGTCACTGCTTTGAAGGATGCGAGACGCAATGAGAGGAATGTGCCCCCTGTTCAAAATTTCTGCAGGCCCCTCTCGAGTCGGTGATGATGACGCGCAAGTGCTGGTCTGCGGCGGCTAGCGCGATGGCGACTTCCGCCGCATGTTTTTTGTCTTGAGCTCTGAATGTTAGGTCTTCACCGCGACGTTTTCATTGACGACTGCGGCCGTGTACCACCCCCCATGGTGAGGGCCAGATGCGTCCACGTAGAAGATTCCGTGTTAGTTCCCATAGTGGCGGGCCAGTGCCTCCGCCCGCACATTCTTAGCCTTTTCCTTAACCTAGTACCCCATCCGAACCCATTCCAGTGGTTTTTGAGTGCTAGTAGTTTTTCCCCGAGTCACTGCCATTTTACTAAGTCATACTCGTGACTATGACTTCTACCACCATCCTTTAGTGTTTCCTTCACTTAGTACCCAAGCCCGAACCCATTTCACTCTTTTTGAGTGTTAATGTTTTTTCGCTGAGTCATCCTCATTTTTGCTCAGTGATGGTCATTACTATGACTTCGACCAACATTCTTAGCCTTTTCCTTAACCTAGTACCCCATCCGAACCCATTCCAGTGGTTTTTGAGTGCTAGTAGTTTTTCCCCGAGTCACTGCCATTTTACTAAATCATGCTCATTACTATGACTTCTACCTCCATCCTTTAGTGTTTCCTTCACTTAGTACCCACGCCCGAACCCATTTCACTGTTTTTGAGTGTTATAGTTTTTTCGCTGTCATTGTCATTTTTGCTCAGTGATGGTCATGACTATGACTTCGACCAACATTTTTAGCCTTTTCCTTAACCTAGTACCCCATCCGAACCCATTTCAGTGGTTTTCGAGTGCTAATACTTTTTTGCCGAGTCACTGTCATTTTACTAAGTCATGCTCATTACTATGACTTCTACCACCATCCTTTAGTGTTTCCTTCACTTAGTACCCACGCCCGAACCTATTTCACTGTTTTTGAGTGTTAATGTTTTTTCGCTGAGTCATTATCATTTTTGCTCAGTCATGCTCATTACTATGACTTCTACCATCATGCTTTAGTGTTTCCTTCACTTAGTACCCATGTCAGAACCCATTCAGTGGCTTTAGAGTGTTAATATTTTTCGCTGGGCTATTGTCATGACCTACATGACGCAAGTCATGATATTTATTTCGTGACCAATCGCGTATGTTCGTCATACACTCCTGCCATACTATACCAATTTTGGTACCTACCAAGTTAACGAAACGACTATGAAAGCACCTAGACTTAGGTGGCTGTTTCATGACCTACATGACACGCATGTCATGATATCATTTATGTTCGTCATATACTCTTGTCATAGTATGCCAATTTTGGTGCATACCAAATTAACGAAACGGCCATGAGAGCACAAAGTTGTAGGCGGCTAGATAGAAGGTAGATAGATAGCTAGATAGATAGATACTGTCAAAGTAGCAAATGTTCGCCAAGAAATGGTTCACATTTAATACATTTTCACTCTTCTATAGCGATTCTTTTTCTAATATAATTGCAGTTAAATGACATGGTTTTAGGAATTGGATGCCCGGATTATATTTTGAACATCACATATATTGACGGCCAGTACAAACACGTAAGTACATTTCCGAAATCCACGGTTTAATGTTTTCGCTAAATAAATTGGGATTGACTGCCTTTATACCTGTGCAGTTATGTTAATCACATTACAGCTGCACAAGTTCCACCGAAACCACGGGTTATGTGGGCTGGCCCTCCCACGGCCATTATTATCACACATATGGGCGCACACATGCACAACAATATGGGGATACAGCCACCTCCGTAGCTTAGTCAGTGGAGCACCGCGCTCTTTATGCAAAATTTGGGCATGCGGCTAACACCGGCGTCAAGTCATATTTCACGTCAATTTCATTTCTCTTTCGAACGTGTGCGCTATATAAATTAACCAATAAATTTAAGTACAAAAGTTTGGTTATTTCATCAGACTTGTGCCAGTATGTCTTCAAAGCCACTCACTCACCCTTTCTGTTCTAGATACAGCGTACTTGTGTGCCTACAGCCACTCCTATTACTACTATAAGCGTAGCGTTTAAAGGCAAGCCATGACAGAACTCTTCTTTCTGAGGTTTCACGTGCCAAAACCAGTTCTGATTAGGACGCACGCCCTAGTGGAGGGCTCCGGAATAATGTTCACCACCTGGGGTTCTTTAACGCGCACTACAACGCAAGCACACAGGCGTTTTTGCATTTCGCCTCCATCGACAGGCGGCCGCCACGTCCGGGATTCGATTCCGCCACCTCGTGGTCAGCAGCGCAACCCCTTAGCTAACTGAGCCACCGCGGCGTGTCTGACACGACTGAAATCAGTGTTCATTGCTAAATTACGCCGCCAGTTGTGTGCACTGCTGCGGAACACCAAATTTATTTTCAGTCCACCGTGATGGAGCCGTGATGACGCTTCGCTGGCAACTACGAGGTCAACGCTGCAATTCACGGCCACTGCGGCCACATTCACAATGCAGTGTATTTCGAATGGGGGAAATGGGAAAGCGTGCGTGTACAGTGGATTTGGCGCACTTTGAAAAACCACAGTTGGTCAACATTATTGCGGAAACCCCCGCTCAACTATGCTCGATGTTTTCGAATTTGCTGACAGTAACCACAGTCATTTGCAACACAGACAGACGAACACACACAGACGCAGACACACAGGCACGCACGCACGCACGCACGCAAGCGCGCGCACACGCACACACACCCAGGAATTTGTAGGTTGAGGACGCACGTATACGACAAACAAAACGATGTTTTATAGGAAATAAATAAGACAAACATACTCTCTGGGGAGATAATGCCATACATCGAGCAGCCCACTCCGTAAACACGCTAGCGTACCACACATGTGCAGTGACGTCTCCGCTCGCCCGCTGGCCCGTAAACCAGCCGCGCTACAACTCTTTATTACCACTGTTGACGTTTTCCGTTTTCCTAGGCTGTCTATGCAATATTGTATCTGTAAATTTGTGCTTGCATGTGAGGTAAGTTGCTCTGCCAACTGTTCTTTTTGTTGTGCTTATCTTAGTGATTTACGAAATGTTTCAAAGGTTTTGGGACCTCTGTCAGGCTTTGTGGCTTAACTACCAACCTCCTCTTGATATGAGAGATATGAAAGAAATTGAATATAAACAGTGGGAGTGAGAACTAAATTTTGTTAAATTCACACATGGCGGACAAACTGAAAAAAGAAAACCTGATGGCGTTGTTTACGACCTCTCTGAAATGTATATCTCTATGACCATGTCCAGTATAAGCCAACAACACACATGCGTCCTTCTTCCTTCACCACATCTTCTGCATTTACACATTCAGTAGTGAGTCTGTCAGGAATAATGCGCATGAGAGCTGCACGTTGTGAGAATGGGCTAAATTCTGCACCACGAAAAGACCACGGTGTCCAGAAATGACACCGACGTTTGGCAAGTTTTCCACATTTGAAAACTTGGCCACCGACTTTGACATGTAATCTAACGTAAGGCGACGGTCTAATTTGATGCCAATACACACTTACTTCAGTGAAGCTGAAAGAAGTTATACAAAGTGTTTTTGCTTAACACGTCATTCTGCAGAAATAACAATTTTAATTCACGGTGCATTCTCTGAAGGCAATGGCATTCAGCAAGACGGATATGCGCCCCGTTCAATCGGAATACGGTTGGTAGCAAAATGTGATGCCATTAGGCTGCAAGCAAACCTCCACTTGATATTAATTATGAGCAGAACACACCATTTTTTTCTGGCCATGGTAAAAGGCTTGATTCATTGCTCTGCATTATTCGCAAAGGGTAAGATGGGGAAGCATAGATATAATTTACGCTGTTATTCTATGTAATTATTGCCAGAACAACTCGGTCTTTCTATTTGAACAAGAATCGTCAACGTGGAACGCTTGTCTCTAATAAACGCTTTCCGCAGGTACCCAGATTCAGTACCACAACAACTATACTCGAAATGATGTACTTCCTTGAGCAAAACAAGTACTTGAAGCAACTGGCTACGTTAAGGGGACCAAGCCACAGCGACAGGTAAGTTGTGCGAGCACCTTTAAAAAAATGCAGTTATATATTTACTCAGACATGGTCTGCACCTCTTATAGTTTATGCTTATCCCAGAGAAATATTCAATGCAGTGAGCTTTCAATTACGCATTAGCTTTAGGCAACTGAAGCATATTTAAAAATCTAATTGTTGCTGCTGATTTTCTTTTTTAGCTTGTTGCAAAGGTGGCAGAAAAGCGCCTTAGACGTGGGTGCCTTTTACTATCCTCCGGAAAACCGAATCGGTGAGAAATATAATGGTTTTCTGAGTGAGTTATGCATGAACATTTTAAACATACACAGTAAAAAGGCGCTTAATACAATTGCTTGAGAGTAACTTAGTGAAAAAGTGCGGATGTTAACTTCTAAATGCAGTATAAACTATAAATTCTTAAATCATGCTATGTGAGATTTACTGCAAAATTTATGATTTTGCACTATTCGAGACGCACGACTTATACCGCAAACCATCACAACAAGGCCATGGCATCTGGCCCAAGTATTTTATTCGTGTATGCGTCCATTACAAAAAAAAAAAAAAGGCAGCGCACAGTGTTCCACTAGGGATGGTCGATGAAATTTTTTAGTCGATTAACAATTAATTCTTCGTCCGTTTACACTATAATCGAATAATCTATTTTTATGCGCGGTTTTTTATCGATTATTCGATTAATCTACTTTTTTTCCGGCCGCTTTAAAAAGGCTGAAACACAGTTATCCACTGGCGCAAGTACCAATTTTAACGTTTGAAAGGTGGAACCAGGATAACAAATACAGGCGTAAAAAGGCTTGATAAAGAATAATGTTTATTTTGTTAAAGGACAACTATCGACATCGATCGCAGCCGACATCGTTTCACCGAGCAGGTATTTGCGGATGCCCATCGTCGAGTCATGCATGGAGGAGTAACAGCGATGATACACAACGTACGCGAACAATTCTGGGTCCCAAGAGCACAACAAGCGGCAAAGAAAGCAATCAACCGATGCCTGCTATGCGTCCGTTTGCGCGCGAAACCCACTGTGCCGCCGTTCCCGCCGCTTCCAGTCTGCCGGGTCGAAAGGACGAAACCTTTCGACACTACAGCACTTGATTTTTCCGGACCATTGTATGCAAGGTCATCCGAGAGCTCCGACAGCAAAGTGTACATCGTACTTTTCACATCTGCAGTAACAAGAGCATTGCATTTGGAACTGGTTTCGGATGTGTTCACCTGCGTTCCTGTTGGCATTCCGGCGTTTCATTGCAAGAAGGGAGCTCCCAAATACCATTTACTCCGACAATGCCTTAACGTTGAAGATAACGTCGCGGGACCTACAAAAATATGGAAAGTACAACGACAAGACGACTTCCAGGCTTACATTGCGAACCAAAGAATTCAGTAGAAGTTCATCGTCGAAGCGGCCACATGGTGGGGAGGCTGGTGGGAATGGTAGGTCGGAACCGTAAAAATGGCACTCCGCAAAGTTTTAGGTCGAGGTTGTCTGTGCGCAGAAGAACTTTGATCTATTATGTCTGTGATTGAAGCTGTGCTCAATTCACAGCCACTTACGTATTGTGATAATCAGGCAGGCGAGCCTGTAGCCCTCACGCTAGCGCATTTCCTTGTGGGCCAGCAACGTATACGACGTTAGCAGAAGGAAAGACATTGTCAGACCGAGTAACCAGCCACGATGGCAACGATTATCAGCGGCGCTTTCAACATCGACAGAAAATTATGAAACATTAATATTTGCTGCGACTACGATCAGCTCATCGCCCACCCACGGATCACTCAAGAAATTTAATGGTCGGCGACATCATAATAGTCGACATTCCTAACACGCCCAAGTTATTCTGGCCACCTGGTTCAATTGTGTACCCAGGCGTCGAGTGATTTGTGTGCGCCTGTTTAATCCGATTACAAGGATGCAAGAGAGAGAGAAAAAGGTAAAGGAAAGACAGGGAGGTTAACCAGAACAAGGATGCAAAGTGTTCAAGAGGCCAGTGCGGAAGCTAAATCGTTTAGAACTAGATGTAACCTCATTTGAGGTCACGGAGGTTGTCGGAGATTAGCAAATGACGAAGAAAAAGAATGGACCGCGTTGTGGGCTGCTGCCTCCACAGCTAGCGCGAACACGTGCACACCTTTATCATCATCAGGTTACCTTGTGTCAGTTTCTCGCCATTAAATGCTATGTTAAATGTCTCACGGATTCTTATTTTATGGCGACGTGACCTATAAGTGGCCGGAGTGCCGCAACAAGGTGATTGCGCTGATGTTGTGGAGAGGACCGTTAGTCCTTCGCAACTTTGCAGAAGTATGAAGACCAAATATTTGCTGTAGGGGCTGCTTGATGAGCGACTTGAACGGAGGGACCAAACAGTGGGGATATGCTCGTAGGGGCTGTGATAGGTTTCTGGTTCACCACTAGGAATACACTAAGAATCTTCTGGAGTCAAGACACGCGTTTTCAATCTGACGACGTAACAAAGGAGGAGATCGGTCGAATTGAGCCATCAGGTTTAAAACACTGATTACCCATGAATATGAAGAATATATAAAACTGGCGGCACGATTTATACTGAAGCAGGGTTTGGGTACGGGCTAGTTGGTATTCCATTGAAAACATGACTTACAGCGCAGACGTACAGCAAGAAGCGCTTGCCTTTCGTCATTCTTGCTGTGCCGTTGTCTATGCATGCGCTGATAGCCAAGTTGGCGCAATTTGGGCGGCTTCGAGTTAATTCACAATGCAAGACTAGTGGGGCTTCCATAAAGGTGATGCATGTGCAAGTTAGGTCCTTACAAGTGACTTAGGAGCAAGCTGGCAAAACACGGGGAAGGTGGGAGATGTAAATTTAAGACGAGCAAAACGAGAACAAGGTCAATGTAGGAGCCAACGTTTTGACCAGTGGAAGTGTCCTTTTCAAGCGGACATATGCTGTCCTCGACAAAGTATATTATGGCGGGCGAAACAACAGAGACAGTCAGGAGTACACATAGATATAGATGTAGATGTAGAGCCTTGATGGTAGTGGAACATACCCACTCTGGGGGATTGGCCAGGAACCGGGCAGTTCGATATGACAATGAGAAAGGATATTTATAAAATACTGCAAACAAAAATTTGGGAATGCGTATGCATATGAGAATGAATGGGTAGAATATATAACATGACTTTAATAGAATAAAGGAATAAAGGAAAACTAAAAAATTAAAATAAACAGCTAGTCATGAAATTTGTAAAAATATTTCGGGACCCTAAGCCCTGATTTTATCATCTAAATCTTTCTGATCCTGCAATGAAATCCAGGATTGCATCGACAACCTACCTGTCGCTGTACCGAAGGGTAGAGACCCCCAAAGATAGTAAATTTTGAACATTTATTCGTAATCTAAGAAGGCGGAACGGTGTTTCTAAGATTCTTTTTCGCAATTAAGAATATCTTTGACAGACAATGACAATAGGGACAGTTCGGTGAGACAACCAGACCAGCTCTCGGTAGGTAACAATTTATAAATGGAATTCTGCTGCGTAGTCCAGTGATTGCGACTTCAAGTAATCGCATTTGAAAGAGTTTGCTATTCCAATAATGCGACAAGTGCTGAAAATCTGAGGAGTTTCTTTAGAAGGGGTGTGAAATACACGCAGCGTCATTTTTCTCCGAAATCTAGCCCCTATGATGAAAGCTGAAACCAGGAGGATTTGAATTACCGGGCCATTAAGGGACGCTTTCGCCAACGAATCTCCATATCGTTTAGAAATAGGCCCTTATGCCCTGGTACCCACACTAATGTAATGAAAGCTAAGTGAGGGGGCACTAACGATCTGAAAGCTCCCAAAGCCAGGGAATTATCGGAAGCTGTGAGGGAGGAGCACAGGGATAAAGAATCCGTCACGATCACTGTGGAACATGTTAACGTATTGAGTTTACCGAGGGCTAGAACAACATCTAAATTTCCGCTAGAAAGATAGATACGAAGTCTGGGAGGCGAAGAGAGAACGACCGATCAAGAATAGCAGAAAATATTCCAATTACACATTTTTGTTCATTTTGGGAAGCGTTAGTTGCAATAACTGCCTTGATCGGAACGTGCAAAAAGTAATCATTTAAGATCGAGGTTAGCATGCGGTAAGGTAATGCCTTTGCATTTTTAGGAAAAATATCATCATTGTGAATTTTAATGGAATTGGTGTTGTAAACAACAGGACTCACCTCACGAATTTGGATGTTTAGATTATCTTGGAGAGTTTGAATAAAAACAATTTGTTGTGTGTGGAATCGCGGCCAGTACAAGCCGAAAAACAAGTCCGGCTGGGAGATAAAAACTGTTTGTGAACGACTTATAGGGGATTCATATAGTCTTATATATGACTGTACAGCTAATAATCGAAACCTCGTAACAAGAGATGGCTCCTAGCTTCCAGATGTAAAACTTCATTTGCTACAAATTTAGGTATCCCTAGACATTGTCGCAACGCCTGCCTCTCCAGAAGTACAAGGGGGTGAAGTTTATATGCAGGAGCTCCAGAGTACAGTACACAGCCAAATTCCAATACCGGTTAGACATACATTCCGTATATTGTTAAAAGCGTCGCTCTTCGCATTCCTGACCGAATGGTTTTCCAGCAGCAGCGCGCCCTCACAACCGTAAGAGCTGATGATGATGAAAATCTGTCATGGCTCGAGCTATATTCAGCAGCGTCGCCGAGTGTAATGAAGTGGAAGAGAGAGAGAGATAAAACTTTATTTTGTCCATGATGGGGTCTGGGGGCGGCAGGGGTTGGGAGACTAACCCCCAGGCCTCCCCTTCCTCAGACGGCGGCCAGCCCTTGTTTTCTGGCGGCGTCTTCGGCCATCCGGACGGCCCAGAGGTGCTCTTCTGGGTCCAAGCTGAGCAGCAACGTCTCCCACTGCTCGGCCGTAGTTATGATGTGTGTAGTGTTAGTGCGGTGAGTGTTAGTGGGTGTAGCTTTCGGGCATGCCCAGATGATGTGATCGAGGTCAGCGCGGGCCTCGCAGGCTTTGCAGAGTGGGGAGTATGCATCGGGGTAAATTCGGTGGTATAGCACGGGGTTTGGGAAAGTTCGCGTCTGAAGTAGTCGCCAAGTGGTGGATTGTGATTTATTCAGTGTTTTGTGTGCTGGTGGGTAGCGTAATCGCTCTCTGCAGTAGTGGAGGAGGTTTCTCTGAATGTGACCATGCGGTCGCGCGCGTGTCCGCGGTGCAGAACTAAGGGCTCATCAGGACTGGAAGATGCAGGAGACGGATGATGCGCCTGGTGTGCGAGAGCTCGGGCGGCATCGTGGGCATCGTGGGAAGTGGAAGAGATGCAGTGGGACTCGCGCGCTGGGAAAGCGGGCGCTAGGGGGAAAACGACGAGGAGGGAATAGAACAGCTGGTTCAGGAACGAGTGCTGCCTCTGTGTCTCCCTTGATTCATTAGAATGCTCAAAGTTGACGTGTTCGTGATTTTTCAGGGACAGTTATTGAGATGGAATTGTAGTTAAAGACAGTCTCTGTTACCTGGTTTGAAGGCTCGAACAAACTTCCGTGATAAATAGTAGGTCATCTGGATTATAGGTTTTAGAAGAGTCTCTGTGAATAAAAGTTTATATGCCCTGTCGAAGAAATTGGGGTAAGCAACGCTTGTGGCAAGACGACGCTGTCGCAGGCGTTCCGCTTCGTTTGCCCTAAACTCAGAGTCGGCGGCTCTTCGCTGACGTTTGGCCTCAACATTGCGCTCCCGTAACTCGGGGTGCGCGGCTCTTTGATGATATTTCGCCTTGGTTTCGGAAGGCCTCTCGCCAGAATCAGCACGCCGACGACGAGCCCTTTCCCGAGCTAGTTCATGGCGCCATTGCTGAAACGGAGCCTGCTTGTTGGCGGAACGCACTAGGCGAGGCTTTCCATGTGGGCGCCGAAACTGATCTGAGGTGAGGGAAGCGCAGCGGAGTGCACTCGAAGCCACTTTCCGTCCCTTTCCCTCCCCGCGACACACCAAACCACTCTCATTGATCGCACGCGTCACGTGATCCGGTGCCGGCGCAGCTGTCCCCGCACCTGCTCTTGTTTGTTCCTTCCCTTATTTCTTTTTTTCCTTCATCGTTTCTTTCTTTCGCTCTTTCTTTCTTTCTTTATCTCTTGTCCCTGGCTAATACCCGAATATCCCATGCGGGTATGGCCATTCACACGTGATTTATTGCGTGACAACGGCGCCACCAAAATCTGTAGCGCAATACAAGCTTCGCTTCAAAAACCAAGTTACGCTGAAGAACTATGCTTGATGCTTTCAGAACCTTAGAGTAAATTTCATGAACGCCTGCTGCGGATCAGAGATTTGTACCACTTAGACTGAAATTCCGGCTGACAGTAGATAAATCACCTCGCGGTTGACGGAAAGGGGGCCTTTCTAGTACAAGAGCGAAAGCTAATCTTGTCGCTCTATTGTATGTAAGGTAGAAGAAGAAGAGGGAAGGTGGGGAGAGAAGAGAAAGAAGGTACAATGAACAAGGGTGGCTACCTTGTCATAATGATTATATCAGCATGACAAGGCAGCCACCCTTGTTTATTGTAACGTCTTTCACTTCTGTCCTCACCTTTCCTCTTCTTCTTCTACCTTTCTTATATCGGAGTCTATGTCTCGTTAATTATTGCTTTGTGATAGAGCTGGCTTGTAATGTATTTGTTGCATGCGAGAATTTCGTCAGGTTACTTATTAAAACTTTTCGCAACTCACTATATAGAACCCCTGACCCTGCACACAACGGTTCAATGTGTAGTTTCTTTGGTGTCATACTAGGCCTGAAGGCATAAAATTCGCGTTGTTTGGCCGCATAACAGAAATATTTTTTTTGCTCGTTAGGCACTTTAATACTTGAGTAAACCATGGTTCATTGTAGGTTGTATGTACTGTGACTGTATGTATAAATACTTTAGCTATTTCAGCACGTTCTGCTTTAAAAAATGTCGCAGTTTCGCCCGAAAAGAGAAGCATCACTTGCGATAGCAAATTATTAGAGAGCTATACCGAGTAGGGATAGTAGCTTTATCGGCTGCATAAACTTGAACACCTTTGCTTACTAACTGAATTAACAAGTGTGGTGTCAGCGCGCACAAGCAAACATGAATAGATCACACTCGATGACCGCAGAACCACTGTCAAAACGCTGGCGCGAACGAGCGCGGCCGCCGCAGCGAGCGAAGGTTCGTGCTGTCTATCGCTTCAACGGGAACTGAGCTGCGAAAGCACAGTGCATACAAGGTCAGAACCGTCTTCAGATCGCTTTCAAGATACGGTGCGCGCAACAAGCGAGCACCGGCGCAAAGTGCGCAGTTAGAAAAGTAGGAGACACCCCCCCCCCCTCCTGCCCTCCCGCTTTGCCTTCCCGCTTTCCTCCTTTCGCGTGTGAGATTGCGTCGGCAGTTTCCCTTGCGCCCGGTTGCCAGATTCGCATTTGGTGCAGCAGCACAGCGTCGCACCCCTCCCTCCCTCCCCCCATACCCCCACGGCCCTTCGCGCAACGGAGGAAGTCGTGTTTGCTCTCCGCCGTGAACGCGCGTCCCCCGCGCGCTTTCATTCGCACATACGTCGCGCGGCGACGATCTTATCGCCCTTGGACTTTATACGGAGCCTCACGGCGGCGACGCCGACGCCGACGGCAGAAATCCGCTTGAAGTGTCCATATAGTTGCTATCGCAATAAAGGCAACCAATTTACGTCCTACTGTATGATATATGGATTTCGGCTTAACAACGCTGCTTTTATCTGAATCCATGCCCCCCTTTAGCATCTTCATATACCTGTCATTTCACACAAGTGGGGCAATATCACTCTTTCATAGTGTTCTCCATGTACTCGATGATTTACTAGTTCGAAATTACGGGGCAGAAGAAATCTACATATGTTTACAGGCGCATCAGCTCAACCGCTTAAGGCGACAAACTACTCGCAAAAACGTTTTCTTTAATATTCGTTACAGCTAAATGATACACCGACATTTACAGAGCTTTAGCTCCTTTTTTGAAATCAGCTTTTAGTTTTTTCTTTGCTAGCTCATTTGGTAAATTTTTTGCACACCATGCACTTGCAAAAACAAAGCATTTTTGTGCAAGCTAAGGCGGTAACAGTGAGCACAAGAAAACACAAAAATAGCTGAGTTTGACATTGAATAGTAGTTTGAAATGAATAGTAGAATTCAATAAAGCAAAAATATAGTTTCAGATTTCTGTCTAGTCTCGAGAAAAATTCCAAAGCTGAGTTTCAGTTTTACTATTCTCAATCAAAAAAAAAAACTTTTGAAATATCTTCCTGAATACATTTCTGGACAACCCTGAAAGTTGTTCCTTTGAATTAAGGACATGTTAAAGCGCAAGGATACCAAATCTTATAATGATCAGGCTACATGAAATGCACAAAATTTAGTGCACAAACTCTCGAAATGCTACAAAGTGAAGACGTAAAAAAAACGCGTGTGAAAGTTGAAAGTTTCAAATTGAAAGTCGCAGCACTCTAAAAACGCGACAAACGCATTCCTTTTTTATCATTGGTTGCGCTAGGTGGGGGGGCGGGGGGGCGGTGACAGTTTGCTAGTACCCTCTAAACAGCACTAATTTCAATTTCGTCACGGGATATTGTCAAAAAATGCGCATGTTGCGCACGTTTGCGAGTGTGCAGACGATTGCGCGTCTTACATCTTAGTTGCAGTACTCAAAGGCATAAAGAAAAGGGGTTAAACAAAAAAAGAGGAGGGGGAGTTAACTCGGCCTCTGAGGGGAGGGGGGGTTGCAACCCCCGAACCCCCCCCCCCCCCCCTTTGGTGCGCCACTGCTCTGAAGAGTCCTGTGCATGCGAAGAGAGTACTTGTTTGCTCCTAATGTTTAATTTGTGCTCTTAATAAGCAACGCTCCATAACTCACTATGTAATAGTGGGAACTTGCTAATTTGAAATATACTGGGATGTGAACATCGCTTTACAATAATTGTGATAATGGCTATTCATTGTTCGAAAAATGTTCGAAAACTGTTCGGTATTCGATGCGATTCGCCTCTTACAGTATTCGATTCGTATTCGATTCCGTCTCAAAAATCACTATTCGCACACACCTAAATAAATGACGTGTTTTCTACGTTTCTCTGAAAATCGCAGTTCATGTTCTTATTTCAGAAATACCTTGGGCAATGTTCCATCCTCCATTTTTCCAGCGAGGAGTTCCTCGGTAAGATGTGCACTGTCTGCATATATTTTTGTGAGATTAGGTGAAGTCACGAATATAGAATGTGCAAGAATCTGATCGACTGCGACGCTCAGCTTTCATGGCGCAATGTGTCACTAAATTATGGCGTCTGGGGCAAATAAAGGGCGTGTTTTTTGGGTGGCTGAAACATGGTATAGAGATTTCACTATATGAGATTTTAGGAGCTGCACTTTCTGAGTACATTTAGTTAAAAAGTAGGAAGTGTGTTAAATGGTTTCTTTTTACACTGTGAAAGTTCCATTAATATGCCTGAAACAGAGCAGTTCTTGCAAAGTTAACTATATTTCTAGAAAAAAATATCTAATTTACTTTAGCAATGTAACGACCGCAACGGGCGTTGCTTCGTCATTTCTAATTGTTCCTTGGGTAATAAATATATTGTGATGAAACACTTTGCACGAATTTATAGTTCTTTTTACTATTAGGCGTCGTTTATAACAGCTCGATGCTCAGAACTTTGACATATGTATAGCGGTCCTCGAAATTTCGCTAAGAACAACGTACTACCTTCACAATTAGAAAAAAAGTTGAAGTCACCCTAAGCTGCATATTTCCTTTATTGCCAGAAATTTAAAAAAAATTGCGTTTGGTAAAAGCAGCCAGGATTTAGATGTGCATTTGAATGAGAAACGTGAACGTTGCCAGCACGAGCAACAGCTTGAAAAAGAGCACTGGCAGCGCATATTCACGAATGTCTCCAGTTCCGTTCGACAGGAACAGTCATCTTCGTGTCTCCCTCCGCAGCGGTATATGCGTCAGCAGGCGTTTGGTGTATTGCAATATACTGCACCCGAGCACATGTGGGTTAGGACCCTCCTGCGTCTATCCGTGCATGGCTTAGCCGTGCCAGGGGCAAAGATGATTCTGGGGTTGAGCTGATGCTCAAGGCTTGGACCTTTAAGGCAACCTGGCGGAGGAAACACACTGCATTGGGGTCCGCTTCACGCAGACGGCAGCCTCGGGCTGACTCATTCAGGGGAAAACGTTCGCTGCCTTTTCGTGTTCTCTTCTGTAACGAAATGTGTGGTTAGACGACATGTCGTCGTCCTCCCAAATCTACGTCTTCGTGTCTCAATTCCAATTCTTCCTGTCGTCTACTCACTTTTAAAGCGCAGTCCTTAGGCGCCCGTTCCTCCACTGAGCGTCAGCGTTGCAACACATCGTAACCGAGCGAGCGAGAACAGCGAAAGAGGAAAGCGAATGCCGACCGCAGCGGCAGATGAAAGAAGTGCGCACGAGGAGAAAAGGGGAGGAGGAGGCTACAGTGATAGCATGAGGCGGGAGGGCAGGAGGAGCGGAGGGGAGACGGCTTGCGCATGCGCTGAGTTGCCGGCGGCCACGGCATCGTCAGCGGCGTGAGTGGTCGGGATGTTGGGAGGTCAATAGTTTACAAAACTTGACCTGCGCGACGATTACCAGGCCCTTTAAGGCCACATGTCAGGAAAACATGTTATAATATTGCCGCTTATGACTTTGCAACGGTACTTACGAGCCTTACGTTTTTATCTTTGTACACAGCAAGGACGTCATTACTCGACCATGCATGTGTAGCTTGCACAGATGGTGCCCTTATCCGTGCTACGCTGGACGCAATCCGAGATCGATTTAGCCCCGCGCGCGGCGTTGAGTAAGCCGTAGCTCGGCATTATATTTCTCGATACGAGCAGAAGTGGTCGGCGTTTATCAGAGCTCGCTTAGTCATAGTACGCATAATTCATGTAATTAAAACCGGTGCTCTTCAGGAGTTATCTGGCCTACAAATGCGCAATTGGTGGTAGAAACTTTGCGCTATGGCGCCACTCCATGCATTCAACATGGAGGTCCCACAAATGGCGAGCAAGACAGCGATATATTTAACCCCTTAGACGGCGGCGAAACGTGTCCGTCTCCATAGGGAGCGCAGGCGGAAGACATTCAGGCAAGAGTTTCCCAGGGCTCGGTTCTTGGGCCACTCCTCTTCCTGTTGTATATAAACGATCTTGTAAATGATCTTCCTGTTAAAATCAAATTATATGCAGACGACTGTGTTTATAATCAGTAATAGACTACCCTCTGAACAAGTATTACTAAATTTTGCATTTTAGAAGGTATTTACCTGGTGTGAAGAGTGGCAGATGTCAGTGAACATTAAGAAAACTGTTTTTATGAGCATTACTCACAAAAAGAATAAGCTTAGTTTCAGTAACTCGGCTAACAATATTTTTCGATCTCAAGTAACAGATTACAAATACCTTGGCCTGCGGATAACTAACGACCTCAAATGGAATCGGCACATCGATAAATTAACCACTAATGCCTATCGTAAATTGTTTTTTTTCTTAAGAGAGCATTAAAGCTGTTCAGATGTCCCGTTCGCTTATAAGCGTATAAAACAATTATGCGCCCAGTACTAGATTATGCAGTTATTATCTGGGATCCATTTACGCAAACTAACATCAAACAGCTGGAACGGGTGCAGAGAAAGGCCGGTCGCTTCATTTACAATCACTTCTCCCGTACCTCAGTCACAGAACTCCTAAAACAAGCCAACTTGCCTGCACTAACAGAGCGCAATCGAGTTTCCCGACTAAAATTCTCATATCAGCTTGTGAATGGACATTACAACATTAATATCTCTGATATAACTACATTTTCTACCGGTTATGCCACAACACAAAGGCATCAACTAACAATGACATCATTCCGCGTAAAAAATAATTCTTTTAACTAGTCCTCTTTTCCTAGGACTGTGATTGAATGGAATAATTTGACTAATATAGAATTTACTCAGCCTTCGTTGTCTATATGTGCTGCTAACATCTGTTGATTGGACTACAAGCTCAAATGTGACCTCGTTCATTTCTTTTTGCCACGTTTATTCAAACCGATGTTGTTTGTATAGGCAATGAACTCCGTATTGATTTGTTTTGTTGCCTGCATTTGTACGCTGATATATTGTAATTCCAGCCTGCTAAAATCCCTTTTGCGGGTTGCAGTATCTGTAAATAAAAATTAATAAGTAAGTAAGAGCTGAAGCCCCAATCATCCACGAGTTTGTCGGATTCGAGTGGCGCAGCGCCACTCGGGCGCCACCAGTAAGGGGACTGTTCTTATACCCTAGTGCGTAAAGGGCCTCTGCAAAATAAACCCCACTACAAATATGAAGTGAGCACAACTGCACATACAGTAAGACCTAGAGCACTCCACGGGCCGACTTTCTCAGCCTGGCCAGGGTCAGTTTTTACGTTGTGCTGCCCGCCCGAGCCCGACCAAAAGATTTATGGCGAGACCCGGGCCCGGGCCTGGCCCGGAAATAATCTACGTTACCCGCCCGGCCCGGTCCGCCACCCCTTTACCTTAGGCCCGAGCACGGCACGGCCCGGCTTGTAACCGGCCCGAACCCGGCTCGAGACCGGAAAAGACCACCGAGCGGCATTAAAAAAATAAAATACAGAAGACTATAAAAGGAATTTATTTTTAAGGCATAAATACGTGTCATATGCAATTAGGAACACCATTTGAGCTGTCTGAACGCAAATACCAGCGCCCAAAGTAGTACGAATGACCCTGCCGAGTAGTACCACCAGCATTTTCCAACGCCGCGACCTTGATGCGGCCCAATCCGCTTCTATCGCAGCACCGCCACAGTATTTTTTCCACGTCGGGCGCCTCACTGCAAAGCATGCGCCGCCCGAGTCACTCGTCCCACCTAAACCATATTTTAGTACACTCTAGCCGAAGCGCAGCTACGACCGGTCTTGAGCGCAGGGCACGGATGGAGTAAATGGAGAAAGAAAGCTTCTCGTTCCTGTATGGTGCAGCGTAATGTGTTGGTGTAAGGCGGCCGGTTGAGAACATGCGTGCAATAATGGATGGACGCAGTGCTACATTTCAGCCGCGTGACGAAAAATCTTATCTTACCAGTCATCGTTTTACCAATTCGCCTTTCAATTATCAGCAAGTCGCGAACGCGCTTACCCAGCGCTGAAAGCATTAATTTTATTGGTTTAGTTAAGTAATGCAATGGCATCCTTTGGGTTGGGGCGATTTCGGTGTTTCTGGACGTTTACATTCTGTTCAAACAGCACAAATTACGACAGAAGAAGAAAAGCCAAGTACACAGAAGTAGCACTGCCAGCTTCCAGCTGCGCCATGGCAACATATTTATTAAAGTCGAGACGCGCGAGGATAACTCGCTGCACGTTACATGGACACCAGCAAAAAGTCCGAGCCCGGCCCAGGCCCGGGTCAAAAAGCACATGCCGTGCCCGAGCCCGGCCTGAGCTTATGAAAAAACTGCCTTACCCGGCCCAATCAGGCGCACGGGCTGGGCTGAGCCCGGGCTTTCAGGTAAGCCAGAGCCCGTGCAGTGCTCTAGTAAGACCATCATAAGCTGCAACAGAAACTAAGCATGTGAGAGTTTTAATGCGCGAATAAATGTAACTTGTATATCTGGTTACGTCATTTCTCTACCCACACCCCCTCTGCAACACGGGCAAGACGTTTTCCGTACCCCACTGCGACTGCGTCCCTGAAGCAGTCTACCGGACATTTCTTGCACAAGAAAAAAGCTGGCATTGCGGCTTCTTATTTATTATCAGACATATAGGCTGATGATGATGATTGTTTTTAAGGAGTCATGTGGGAGGTAAGGAGGCAGGGATAATTGGAGATCACAAGGAGAGGCATTCGTCCTGCAGTGTACATAAATATAGGGTGATGATGATGATTATCTTTTAAGGGCGTCGTTGGCTGTAATCTCTCTAATCAATATTTACTGTAGTAAAGCAAAGTACAAAATAATTTAACAATGTGACATCCGCAGTGAGCATGTGCAAATATTTAAGTAGAGAGTAGGCAAGCAAAAGTTAGATGGTGTGCTTCACTTCATTGGAGAATTATGCTGTCGCAGTACATTCGCTCAGATCCGATGGAATCGCTCAGGTCTGCTGCCCTTTCTTGTTTCACATTTGCTGGCACAATAACAGGCACCATTTTCCAGCACACGTCCTTGCCCTCCTGCTATCGTTGCTTCTAGATAGTCGACAGTGCGCGAATAAAGATGGCTCGCTTTCCAAATCACCGCGGACTCGCGCCGGGTGCAACCGCTTGCGATGTGGCAATATTTTGTCTCCACATGTTTGTCATCGATCTAGTGTGCTCTCGCTAAATCGAAAAATTCTTCAGCGTTCGCTCAATCCGCCGTTGACTAAATTTAAGGTGTTCACAAGCTTTACTTGTTAACGAAAAGTTCAGTAATAGACACTGTCTACAAGTTGCTGTATTTAAATGCAGTTACACATTTTAACAAATACAAGTTACCACGTAATCAGAACTGAAGATTGTGTATACCATTAACTTCTTTATAAGTACAGCCACGAAGATATCACCTATAACTGGATGCTAAAACACGTGTTTTGAGCAAATAAGGTAGAAGTGCAACAAATTGGCGGAGAGTAGTTCGTCTTATCGGTTCTGTAGTGGCGCCTAAAGTAAGCATTAAGCCCTTCCGGAGTATGTTTCGCAATCTTAAGCTCCCATTTCATTCCTATTCCATCCCAATTGATGCCATCATTCAGTTACCATGGCATTCCGGGTATTTGAAAATGTGGAATGATTTTCGAATCATTACAACTCCTCAGTGGCCACTTCGTAACTCTGGTCTGGGCCCACCCCTTGCGCGAGCGTGGACAGAGAAGATGCACTCTCATTCCCGTGAGACAGTGTTCTCGTCAAATTATAAATACACAGCACACATTGCAAAATTCCGCATATTAGTTTGCGCTTCGCTCTTCATTACGATGAGGTTAAAGACCGATAACTGGCGTGTTTTACGTAGTGAGGAAATTTAACCATTTGTTGTTAAATTCGTCGCCTAATGTATGTCTGCGCCCTCTCAGGTGGTCAACCAGGTCACGATCCTGGTAGCTCGGCCAGCGCTACTCGAGGGACTCTTTAGCTTCTTTGCAACAGTGAGCACTCTGCCAGCAGTCTCTTATTCTGACCGCGGTAGAGAGCTGCTCTTTCCGAAGAAGAGAAAGCATGGAGCCGCGGATTTGTGTGCTCAGTTGCGCAGAAAGCCAAATTTCCAGTAATTTACGGACTGCGTGCAGAGCCCGTGCCTGAGGTCATGTAGGCAACTCGCTGACTAGGTCTCTTGCGTGCCTCGAAAGTCAACGCCATTCCAAGCTCGCTGCAGGTCTTCACATCTCCTATTGCGATTGGAATTACTGAGGGCGTGCGAATATTCATAATTTCGAATATAAATTGAAAAGTTCCTCTTATTCGATTCAATTTTTACTCGTGAATGTAGTATATAAAGTTCCCAAATGGGCACATCTTTTAAATATATTGACACGTATACGTGTTTATCCTTCACCGGTGGCCGCTTTCCACCGGCTAAGAAATGTTAAACGTTATCGCTTGGCGCAGGACGCGCCGGTATCGGAAGTTTCTAGAACGTTATCGATGCTTCTTTCCGTTGCCTGTTTTCACCGACGCTTATGTTATCTGATTTTATGACCAACGCGAATTGTCTAGAACTTTCTAGAAGACACGCGGGCACCAGGGAATAGTCTGTAGCATTGGATGATTCATGTATAAAAGCCGACGCGTTTCGCCGCTGATCCGATTTCGACGATCACCGACTGTGTGTGCCGCTATCGTTGTTCTTTGAGCGTAGCTTTCTTCTGTGGGCACAGGTTCGCCCAATAAAGAATCAGTTTCGTCATACACAGTGTTACGACTGTGTACTTCAGCGTCACTACGACGTGACAATATAATAAGTTAAAGCACCTGTTAGAATAGTGAGGGAGATAGAAAGATGAATGTGAGCACTGTTACGGGTGATTCTGCAGCTGTATAGCGGCGCTTTGTTGCAGAGTACACAAGTCCCCCCCCCCCCCCCCGAAAAAAAAACTCATGCTGGACGCAAGCACTCCTCAATTCCTGTCATACCACAAGTATGGCATCCTTTGAGGGAGCCTATATACGGAGTCGTTCAGGTTTGTCATTTGGCCTGCATCACAATGGGTGCGTCTCTTGAAAACAATGTGTGGTGGTGTTGTATGACACTTCTCTCCTTCTGCAAGCACAACACTATACGTGCGTCTGGTAACACGCTACTCCCTTGTTTCATTACAATGCTTGTCACGGTGACTTGATAGACCCACACTGCTCATTATGTGGGTCCGTAGCCTGTTCAAATAATATTCTCTGGGACTGCAGGCAACCCCCCCCCCCCCCTCACCATATCTCCCTCACCTGAGGCATGGGAAGCAATACTCCGGCAACACAGCCTGGAGGCTCAACTTCGGGCCATCGAAAGAGCCAGAGAGGTGGCTGTGATGCATCGCCTCGCAGCCACCACCTAAGCCAAGTTGACGAAGTAAAGGTGTTTCCTCCGTGTCGTCAGGCAGCACAGGATAATTCAAAGCACTCGTCTATCATTTACAAGCTCCTCCGTTGTCCGAACGGGCGATTGTAAATGGCATCACATGCATGCGCCGGTGCATATAAGCCTGATGTCTTTGCTAGTAAACGGAGTCCGCGAGAACTTTAGGATTTTTGTCGCGTTGCAAATGAAATATTATTAGGTATTGCGTTCGTTATTCTTTGGTCCATTTTTCGGCACTCATATGTGATGCAATTTGGAAATTTTTCTATTTCAACACGCCTGATAACATCACAAGATTCTGCCCACATTTGTGATGTATGAGAACTTGTGCAATCGTCGACTTCCTAAGTGTCGTGTTTTTGAACCATGGTACTCCTTAAACCTTCCCGCATAAAATAACTTAACGTACAGCTATCGTCGCGATAACTTGACTTTGTCGTCCACGTAGCGCCGTTATCATTTGCGTTGAAGTATATACGAAGTTTTCGTTTGGTGCCCCAGTTGGTGGCTCCTTTACTTCAAGTGTGGTAGAGTGACACGCATTACCTGTCAATTAGATTAAAATTTCGTGCCATTAGTGCTGAATGAAATTGTAAGCATTCCGACATACCCTCTTTCATAATGCTTGTAATAAGGCTTTGGAAGTCAAGTAAATAAAGCCAATGCACGCGAATGTTAAACAAAATGTCGCAGTTTCGCCCGTAAGGCGAAGATTCAATTGCGATAGCAAATTAGTAGTATGCGGAGTAGGGATAGTAGTTTTATCGGCTGTATAAACTTGGACATATTCGCTGACTAACTGCATTAACAAGCGTGGTGTCAGCGCACACAAGCAAAAATGAATAGATCACACTCTATCACCGCAGACAACCACTGTCAAAGCGCTGGCAGCAAGCCCAGCCGCCGCAACGAGCGAAGGTTCGTGCGGTCTATCGCTTCAATGGAAACTGAGCGGCGAATGCACGGCGCATACAAACGTCAGAGCCGTGTGGAGATCGCTGGCAAGATACGGTGCGTGCGAGAACACCGATATCCCGTACCGGCGCAAAGTACAAGAACGCATTTGTTGGCAGAGTAAAAACCACCCATTCCTCCCTCCAACGCTGCCTTCCCGCTTTCCGCCTTTCGCGTGGGTGATTACGTCGCCAGTTCCCCTTGTGCCCGGTTGCAAGATACGCATTTGGTGCAGCAGCACAACGACGCCCCTCCCCCCCCCCCCCCTCCGTGCCTCTCATACACTCACGGCCTTTCGCGCCACAGAAGTCGCGATTGCTCTCCGCAGTGCGTTCGCTCTCCGTGACAGCGCCCGTCTCCCGCGCGCTTTCACTCGCACATACGGCGCGCGGTGACGATTTTATCGCCCTTCGACTTTATACAGAACGTCGCGGTGATGGCGACGGCGACGGCAGAAATCCGTTTGAAGTGTCCATATAATTGCTATCGCAATAAAAAATATTCTCGGATTGTACGTGCCAGAACATGGTATGATTATGAGACACGCAGTAGTGGGGAATCTATACCACCAGAGAATCTTTAACGTGCACCTAATGCACGGCACACGGACAGTTATTCATTCCGCCTCCATCAAAATGCAGCCGCCCTGGCTGGGATTCGATTCTGCTACCTCGTAAAAGCAGCGCCGCGCGACAGACGTTAAGCCACACCAGTGGGTGTCCTAACTATCGCGCACCAAGATTTAAAAATATGCAAATACCACGTAGCTGGACAGATCCAAGGTAATGTTTGCAGTCTCTGCGAGGTACTCACATTATTTTTCGCATTCCACCTAATTGCATAATTAGTGTTAATTATTTAGTGAACTTATCAAATATTATAGTTAGATGAAAAGAGTCAATGAGAAAATTGTAGAGCAACATCAGTAGCCCCTCCCCTGTCGAGGAAATGAGGGTAAGCGAAGCTTGTAGTGTGGTTCTTCGGTGTTCCTCCGAACGAATTGCACTGACGAGTACCACGTTGTGCTCAAATCACAACCGGTCATACGCACTGTTGCTGGCTCCGAAGTTCCGCCACAAAGTTGCGTTGACACCTGGCCGTCGCACCGGGCATGCTGGCGCTGGCGCTGCCGAGGCGTGCACCACCGTTGTCGCGTTGCTGGAGGAAGACAACGCTGACGTTTGGCCTCAACATTGCGCTCCCGGAACTCGGGGTCCTCTGATCTTGGCTGACCTTTCACCTGGGCTTCGGAAGCCCTCACGCTGGAATCTGCACTTCCAAGACGAGCCCTTTCCCGAGCACGTTCATTCTGGACAAATTTTCCCGAAATTGCTTCAAAATTACCTGTCCGTTACGTAAGACAATCTATGGCTCATAACCCCGTAAATGCGGCCTCATCATTAAGGCGACAGAAGAGAAGTGAAATTATTCGCTGGGATGATTAACGGCAACGCAGCCAGCTGTGGAAGCAGACGACGACGACGAATGCAGGAGCCGTGGCACGAGCGCGTGCCGACCACCTGTGCAGCTCTGGGAGCAGGAGGAGGAGGAATAAAGATTTATTGCGGAACCAGCACTTTAAGATGGCCGGGCCTAAGCCTCCCATGAGGGGATGTCGAGGGCTTGCCTCGCCGCCGCCTCACGGGCGTGCTGGGTCGCCCAGGTTTGGTCGTCGAGGGCGGAGCTCCGCAGAGCCTCACGCAACCTCGACGAGAGGGTCGTGGTGTTAATGTGTGTGTACTGTGCTGGGCACTCCCACAGCATATGCGGAAGCGTAGCCGGGTGAGTTCCACAGCACCGGCAGTTGCGGGTATTGTAAACTTCAGGGAATATAAGGTGGAGGCGGGCGGGTGAAGGGTACGTATTTGTTTGTAGCAGACGCAGGGTGGTAGCCTGCGCCCGGCTGAACTTGGGGTGAGGTGGGGGGAACGTTCGGCGACTAAGGTAAAATGCCTTAACGAGATCGTTGTAAGTACTCAGACTGTCCCTGGTGTCCAACTCGTCTCTAGTGTCTCCGGCGCGGTTGACTAGTCCTCGCGCAATGGAGTGGGTGACCTCTTTGAGGTTGGGGAGGTGTGGGTGGACAGTGCCCGCGTGAGCTGGGATCCATGTCAGGGAGATCATGCTTTCTTTAGAGTGTGGTGCCTGGCGGAGGATACGAAGAGCTTGAGGAGAAATACGGCCTTTGCTGAAGTTAGTGACGGCTGAGCGAGAGTCACACACGATGGTGTGACAGGTGGGATCTAGAGTGGCCAGGGCGATGGCCACTTCAGCCGTTTCGGCAGTGGGGGTAATGACGCTGGAGGCGTGGTGTAGGACTCCATCGCGTGTGGCGACGGCCACAAATTGTGTGCCATGGGAATATTGGGCTGCATCAACAAATGTAACGCCAGGTACACGAGCAAAGGCTTTTATGATTGCTCCGGCCCGAGCTTGGCGCCGGGCCCTGTTATATTGAGGGTGCATATTTCTAGGAATAGGCTCTGTGTGGATCCAGCTACGGATGTCAGTCGGGATCGATTGTTTGGGGCCCTGCTGCTGGTGGTAAGTAAAGCCAAGCGTAGATAGATTAAAGCGTCCCGTTTCAGTAAGGGTGAGCCGTTCAAGCTGAGAGCATTGTTGTGCTTCAATGAGTTCGGCAAGGGTGTTGTGAACTCCTAGTTGGTTGAAGAGTTCAGTACGGGTGTAATGCGGGAGGCCAAGTGCTTGCTTGTAGACCCCTCGTATGAGGGTGTCGAGCTTCTTTTGCTCAGCCCGGTACCAGTTGAGGTACGCAGCAACGTAAGTGATGTGGCATATGACAAAGGACTGCACGATGCGGAGAAGGCTTTCTTCTTAGAGTCCCCCTCGTCGGTTGGAGATGCGTTTAAGAAGCCGTAGGGTGTTTTGAGATTGGGTGCAGATCTTGTTGAGAGCCAAGGCATTGGAGCCGTTGGTAGAGATGGTGAGACCGAGGACCCGGATACTAGGGACGTGTGGTATAGGACTGCCATCTTGAAGGCGTAAGGTGATAGAGTCACAGGGTCGGTGCTCAGATTGTTGTTTTGGAGGGCGTCCCCGCTGAATGGGCTTGTAGAGAAGAAGCTCCGAATTAGCCGGCGAACAGCGCAGTCCGGTACCTTGGAGATAGGCTTCAACCGTGTCAATCGCCGTTTGTAGGGCTGACTCCACTTGACCATCGCTGCCTCGGTACGCCGAGATGGTGATGCCATCGGCGTAGATGGTATGGTTGAAATTGTCGACTCGTTGTAGTTGCAGGGCAAGGCCAATCATTACTAAGTTAAAAAGCATGGGAGAGATAACTGAACCTTGCGGGGTGCCTTTGCTGCCAAGGGGAAACTGGTCTGATCGTAAATCCCCGGCCGAGAGGGTGGCTGTGTGATTGCAGAGGAAGTCACGGATGTAATTGTAGTATCGCTCTCCCAGGTGGAGGTGGGAGACCTGGTCAAGGATAGCTTCATGGGAAATGCTGTCAAAGGCTTGAGTGAGGTCGAGTCCGAGAATGGCTTTCGTGTTACGGGAACGGTCGCTTAGTACTTGATGTTTGAGCTGCAACATAGCGTCTTGAGTAGAAAGGTGAGGGCGAAATCCAATGATGGTGTGGGGATAGATAGAGTTGTCTTCGAGGTGTGTGTTGATGCGTGCTAAGAAGGCGTGTTCTATCACTTTGCCTACGCATGAAGTGAGGGAGATAGGCCTTAGGTTGTTGAGGCTAGATGGTTTGCCAGGCTTTGGGATTAGGATAACGTTGGCAGTCTTCCAGGCAGCTGGGATGGCGCCATTGCGCCAGCAATCGTTGATGTAGTCACTTAGATGGGACACGGACTCGTCATCGAGATTGCGAAGGGTTTTGTTAGTGACCCCGTCTGGGCCTGGAGCAGAACGACCGTTAAGCTTGCGAAGTGCAGCATGTATTTCAGATGCGCTGAAATCGGTGTCTAGTGTAGGGTTGGGATTACCGATGTAATTTCTGTGTGGACTGACTTGTCCCCTGGAGATATATCTGGTGCAGAGGTAGTCAAGCACTCGTTGTGGACCTTGCTTAAGGGTCTCCGTATAAAGGAGTTTCTGCAGCCGATCCTGTTGGGCAGTGCGGGTGGTAGTATTGTCAAGCAGGTGTCTGAGGAGTTTCCACGTAGATGGGCGATGAAGTTGTCCATCCATCGTGTTACACAGCTCAGTCCACTGTTGCCGGCTGAGGGTTTGACAATGCTCCTCGATGGCTCTATTGACTTTAGAGATCTTACTTCTGAGGCGACGGTTTAGGCGCTGCCCCTTCCATCGAGCTAGGATGGAGGCCTTAGCCTCCAGAAGATGGGCGAGGCGGCTATCCATGCGTTCAACTGGGGCATCTGTAGTTACCACCCGAGTAGCCATTTGAACGTCAGTGCGTAGCGCTTGCATCCAGGTGTTGATGTCGGCAATGCCTTCTGCTGAGGCAGCACCAATGCGTATCTTACGAAAAGCATCCCAGTCGGTAATGGCGAATTCTTTAGTGGGGGCAGGGATGGCAGCAAGTTGGGGTAAAGATATAGCAAGGATATAATGGTCGCAGTGGCGTAGCCAGAAATTTTGTTCGGGTGGGGGGCTCAGGTTGCGGCGCGGCCTCCTCCTTATAGAATTTGTCGAGGAATCAAATGCATGAATAATAACTGCATTGCCAATTCCATTGTATACTAGATGCTGCAAACGAATTATTGAACGCTATGCACTATCCATTAAAATATGTATGTTTTCATAAAAGAATATATTCGTATGCCCCAAAAATTGTGGCAGAAATAACTGATATCAATGCTTCCGTGTTTTTTTTGTTACATAATAAGTAAAGAAAACATCACAGGAACTTTAGAACTATTGACCCTTTTCGCGGAGCAGTTTGTTTTAGAGAAACGAGATGGCGCTCACGGCGGCGCGCCATACCTCTCCTCAGCGACGGCGCACGAATACGAAACCATTACCGCTTCTACCTTGCTTCTTTGCTATCAGCTGTCGGAAATGCAACTGAGTTTTCGCTATCACACTGTGCTCCAATCTTGCTAAGTTGAATAATGTGGATTGAAGACGTGTGCAGTAGTTGGCTGCAAAAATAATGCCTGGCATGTTAAGCAATAGAATGAATCTGTGTCGTGAAGTTCGCGGACCGCTGCTGCAACTGTCCGAACGTGTTACCGGCACTTCGTGATGTACGGATTTCCTCGAGGATACATAAATTTGCTCATCCGCCAGCCTTGTATCGCTGACCTTCAAAGAAAGGGCTTCATCCCCAGAACGTCTGCAAGAGTGAGTACCACTCGTTAAACAATGACAAAGGGAGTAGCGCCGCTTCCTGTCATAGTAAGTTTCACGCACGTTATCTATACACATCTGTCCAAATGGCAGGAAAACGTACGCCCACTCTATCGCCGACGTATCGCCGACGTATGGACGCACAGTTAAATATATGCGCACTGTATACACGCAATAAATGACGGACTACACCTATGGCGCACCAATGGTCGAAGCTGAATGTTTCGTGACGGTCCACAAGAGTAAACAAGTTACTAGCTGCAATATATATTTGCTACAAGGTATTACAATGTACAAAACAGCTACGTTTCAAGCCTTGTGCGCAGCAAGAACAAATCTATCGGATTCGGAACTGAGCACATTAGCGAGTGATTAGGCAGCAAATAATCAGATAGTGGCCGAATAAAGAACAAAGAATAAAGAACAATTGGCCGAATAAAGAACAAAGAGCAAAACACACTAATCCTGACTGAATTCATAATCGGAAAGCTTGGAATGAATATTTAGCCCCGCTTTTAGAAGAAGCACCACATACACTGCTTGAGCCGTTTGGACATAGCTTGATCAGCTCCGAAAGCGCTTTTGCATGTTCTCTGAAGTTGTGATCAAAGCTTCGTGTCATCCACCTAGTCACCGTCTACGATATCTTCGAAAACAGAGGTTTTCTAAGCCGCGCCGGCGTCATACACTTCCATTGTAAACAAGGAGGCAGCGGAGGCAGTTGAGGCAAGCAATGGACGCGTCACCCCGTGATCAAATATGGCAGCGCCCACGGGATCACCGCGAAAAGGGTCAATATCAGTTCGAAACCAGCAAAGCAGTGCATGCAGCTTATATGAAAAACGTCAAGGCCATGAAATGAATTAGTTGAGGACACATATTTTGATGAATCTTTCTCATTCAATAACCTTGTTTACAGTTTTCTACATATGCAACGGCCAGGAAGAAACCTCAATGATGCTATCCCTCGTTGCAATCGATTGCGCAGGAGCAGCTGTAACTCGTCATGTATTGTAATTACACCGAGATAATACTCGCAGCAGTGAGTACAAATAAAAAGTGGGAGTTCTGCAAAATATATATTAGAAATGCGAAGATACAACTCGCTAAAGGGCAAAAAAAAAGAGTCGCTGGAAACAAAGTTCACTGCTTGTATACACAAAACCTCGCAATAAGATATTTAAAAATACGTATGAGTCTCCAATAAATCTACGTATTTAAGCAAACGTCAGTGTATATAATGCGTCAAATAAGACAAATAAACATGTTGCTCAGTCACAGATAGTAACTTTGCGCACAGAAAGGCAAGAACACAACTATGATCGCAGAAATCGTGTTATGTACTTGGGCCATGCAGTGGTCGCGACAGCGCCATGTGGGTATAATAATAGAAGAATAATGCATAAACCCGTACAAAAATGTGTAATTTAACTGCCTGCACAACGCCATAATTATTCTGCACCCAAAATTAAAGGAGGGTTTTCATTCGTTTCAAAAAGAAATAAAAGCAGGTAGCTGAAAATGAAAGAACAGGACAAACGAAGGTCACGATGATGCGGTAAGTTGAAATACCCAATATCCGAGTGTGTTTTTGGCGAACGCCGCGTGGGCCGGGCTTTCAATGAGCAAGGTCGGTCAAAATTGGTTGTTGGTATTCTCGTAATTTTTGTGTTCGAGTGATAATTGTGATCATGATGCTAACTGCTAGAATAAACGGCGAAAACTTCTGCGGTTTTAAAAGCTAATGAACGGTCATACGTTTTCATATTTAAGAACTTATGAACCTGAAGGAACAGTGCTTTTTACTTGCATTGATTTTTGCTGCTTCGCTATCTAAAGGACAAACTTCTCTCGGCGGGAAAGTTGAGCGAAGCGGTCAATGACTTTGGACACGTTGATGCCGACGTCTCTGTGGGTGTATAGAAGCGACAGCCTAACCATGCGTTCCACAGACACTGTAGAGCGCAAGTAGTTGTTCAGTAAACTCTTGCTAAAAAAATATTCTCTCTGCGCTGGCAGTGGTCACTGGAAGGGTGACTAGAAGCTGCAGCTGTATTTACACATTTACATCGAACCTGCTGTCGCAATGAGAGATGGGCATCTATTCCGGTGCTAAAACCTAAAACACTCCCTTGATGTCGTTGTCATACTTGTTTAGGTACCTTGCAGAAACAGTAAGCTGTTCGATTCTACCGATGTCCGTCGTTTCGTCAGGAAGTATGGAGAAGCAGCCTGCTTTTGAATCTAGGCTTTCTTTCAGAATGTCAACACAAATTTCTATAATTTGGTTTTGTGCGTCTGGGCTTAAATACGAGGCATTACTGGGGCAACTTTCCAAATGGTTCTTCAGATATGTATCTCCACAATCAGCTCGCATGCGAAGAAGCACTCTGAAAATGCCTGTATTTTTAGCAGTGGCATTGCTTAAATCGATAGGGCCCCTGTCCCTGTGGCCACGGAGAGCCAGACCTTGTCGCCTGCAAAAAAAAAATTCTCAATAATAAGCCGTTTACTTTCTTCTGTTTTCTCATATTTTACTTTTCCTGCCCTGGTCCAGCTGATCAATCACATTGGGCACGCTTCTTGAAAATGTTTGGAGAAAAGTATCAGCTGCTTGCTGACAGTCCCGGTGATATTTAGTATTTTCTTGTGTGTGGAAGATTGCAAGCGCGTGCTTCCATTTCTGGAACGGCTTGCACGGGAGGGCTCCAGTGCGCGCATGTTGGCCCAAGTTTATAAGATCATTAACCCCATAAAGTTCTAGAATTGAAAATCTTTTAAAGCATGCCTTTGGAAATGTCTGCGCACGTTTCGTGTCAAAAGTTTATGAGAACTTTATACCCATAAAGTTTCGTAATTGAAATCCATGCGCTCCGTAGATTCCGCGGCCGTTGCGAGATGCCGCAACGCGCCCGCTCGCTATCGAAAAGCCGTTGAAAGATTGTGCTCGGATGGGGCTCCTTCCGTTACGTGACTCCAGGTGCAAGGGCGTTGTCACGAAATCCAGCCCGAGTTCGCAATGTTCGTGCCGAAATGTCTGTTCGAGCGTGAAAAAGACATTGTAGACAAAATCTAGAGTGATTGCCGGCGTCTGTGGTAGTTTTGGTCGGCGGTGCATGCCAGCACGAAAACATTTCGGGGGGGGGGGGGGAGGGGCTGAAGCCCCATCAGCCCCCCCCCCCCCTGGCTACGCGCCTGAATGGTCGCTGCCCAGGTCTTGCTCTATATTGGTCCATTGTGCATTGTTGATATGTTTGATGAAGGTGAGGTCGGGGGTAGAGTCCCGGGTAGTGGAAGTACCGAAGCGTGTGGGAAAGGAGGGATCCGTGAGAAGGGTGAGGCCTAAGTCGTGGTAATCTTGCCAGAGATTGCAAGCTGCAGCTTCCGTGCGAACGTTACCCCAGCCTGCATGGGCGAGGTTGAAATCGCCGCCGATGAGGAGGGGGTGCATTCCAGCTACGTGAAGAGCCTTCTTAAAGAGGTTGAGGAAGCGACACTTTGCTTTGTCCTTGGGGCTATTGTAAATGTTCAGAAGGAAGATGCATTCTTTCCGTTTACGATTGGGAATTAATTCGAGGAATAGGTGTTCGATGTGAGGACTATGCAGATCATGTTGAATAAGAGGGATACGACGCCGTACTAAGGTGGAGACCTGGTGAAGATGGTGGGTTGTATGAAAGGTTTCATAACCAGGGAGCGTAGTGGGGGCGTTATTGGTTTCTTGAAGTAGGATAGCATCCGGGCGGCGGGTCTGTTAGCGTAGGTATTGATTAAGTACCGGTTGTTTCAGGTGAAAACCTCGGCAGTTCCACTGCCAAATGAGGGTGTCTTGATTAGTGTGAGCCATGATGAGAGATGGTGGATGTCGCCATCGGCGTCCCGGAAGGGTCGCAGACGGGGGCGGATTGGCTAGGAGGCGCGAGAATATGAATTTCCAGGTTTGTAACTCATTGGACAATACCGATGAGTGCGTGCTGGATGGAGTCCAGTGCATGTTGGAAAGTGCTCACAGTTGTTTGAAGTGAGGGGAGCATGTCTTTAACTTCAGAGCGGACTAGGCCCGTGGCTCCATCTTGCAAGGCTCTCTTCTTGGGGGTGGGAGTTGTAGGGGCCTCTTGACTAGGGGCAGGGGCGTTCTGAGCGATAGGTGTAGGGGCTGGTGTTTGGGTTTGTTTAAGGTCTCTAACCTCCTGCGTGAGTTTAGTTAGGAGATCACGTAGGATGGCATTCTCGAGCTTAAGGTGAGCTATTTCTGGGTTATCTGGTGAGGGAGGAGGGGATGGGGCATGTTTGTTGGTGATTTTACGACCCTCTCGTGAGGTGCCCTTGAGGGCCTCTGCGAAGCTCACCTTGTTCTTGTTGGTAGATGCGATGCGTGATGTCGATGCAGACCGGGATCTTGAGCGTTGTTGCCTGGATCGAGATGGAGTTCTCGAGCGGGAACGGCTCCCCCTTGACGGTGTTTGGGAGCGTGACCTGGTTCTGGTGTTGAGGGTGGAGGGGCCGGCTTGTTGATAGGAGGCTTGGCCGGTTGCTCGTCGTTCCCCGATACGCTTGCGAATGACATACGGGGTTTTATAACGAGCGGCACAGCTTTTGTCCGCGGTGAGATGGGGACCACCTCAGAGGGAGCACCTAGGGTTACAGTTGTGGTCGGCGGGGGGGGGGGGGGGGTTGCGGGAACCCCAGCCCCGGCATATCTTGTTTTTTGGGTAGGGACAAACGTCCATACGGTGTCCGACGCGCCCACACTGATAGAGAATGTCAATTTGCTTCCGATATAGCGAACATGGGAGTAACGTGGAGCCGTAGCGCACCTGAAAAGGCACATCTGGTCCGTCAAAAGCGATGATCACCGTTGTAGTAGAGGCGATGCGCTTGGCTGCCAAGGCTGTCGGGTTTCGGGCAGTGACAATTTTGTTGTGGATCTGCTGGGGGGTCTCCGTGAGTGGGATACCACGGATGACCCCCTTCGTCGTGTGCTCAGCTGCAGTTTCGTAGGCCTTCACCTCATGGGTGACGCCATTCACTTGGATAGAGCTGATGCGAGCGTACCGGTCTGCATGGTCCGAGTGAGGTGTGCTGAAGACAACAATGTTTTGTTGCGTATTCGGGCAGACGGTGTCTTCTAAGCTTTCTTCGTCCGTGAGTTTGGCTGCTTGGAGAATGGCTGCGGTCACCACAGGACTGCCGATCTTTGCTATATGAAGGGCGCCCTTGGGGCGGATGACAATCTTGATATCCTCCGTTGGAAGGGGTGGCATGCGGCCCACCTTCAAAACTTGAGCGGGGCCGGTTACTTGGGGCTTGAGATGATTCATCGGTCACGGTCGAATTGTCCGTGCCGCGTTTTGAGCGGCGGGATCGGGCAGTGAGTCACCCAGACTGGGCGGTCACTTCTTCCGGCGAAATATTCTGGCCGGCGACCTGGACATCCATAGTGAAGACGGAGGTGACACGCCGCCGAGACTCAGCCAGCGCAGTCGGAGGCCTAACGACCGGCGAGCTAGGCTTAGTGTGGCGGCGACGTGGCGGGTGGACAAAAACGTGCGGTTCCCAGGAAAATGGTAAGTCCCACCTGAAAACGAGGTGTCCACGGAGTCCGGCGAACTTCACGAATCGTTCGGTGAAGAATTTAGGTAGCTATAATCACAGAAAAAACCAACGAAAACATTTGAGAAAGCCGTTGTTGTTGTTGTTGTAGCCTGTCACGCCTGTGGCTCCTACCCACGGAGGGGGATTGGCCAAGAAATGGGTGGATTATTCCAAATTAATATGGAGCATACATTTCCGAATATCTATGAAATTAGTATTGAACAGCGTAGAGTTATATGTTAAAGTAAATCAAGAAAGTCATATCGAATGAGTAATCATTAATTTGAAAGTACAAAAAAAGGATAGAATTTAGCAGGGTATTCGATTGGAGTCTGTAAGGAACGTTTGGACGGCGAAGCAAGCATCCCTGTGGCTGAATCCCGAAGTGGACGCCCCGAACGAAAGAATATTAGGTTCTGTTAAGTCCAGGCCAAGCCTTCGAAAAGGTATTTCCAACAATCGTTTTCTTGCCGCAGTAAAGCGGCGACAAGATAGAAGAAAGTGGTGTATCGTCTCTTCTTCATTACAAAACGGGCAGAGGGGGGAGGGAACCAAACCCGACCTGTGTAAGTAGAAATTTAGGGAGGGTATACGGCAACGTAATTTGGTGAGAGAGACCTCAAGCATCTTTGTGTTACAGGATTCGCTACGCCAGGGAAATATCAGGTGCTTATAATCTGGAGAAGCAGTCAGAACTGGGTTTGATAAGGCTTTTCTAATTGATCGCATTCGAAATCTAGCCGCCGTGATGTGTGCAGTCACTGGTAGAATGGGAAGAACAGGTCCGGAAAGTGAGGTCTTTGCCAGTGAATCGGCAGTTTTATTAAAAAACAACCCTTTATGACCAGGTACCCAAATCAAATGAACACATTGCACATGGGCAGGAACTAGCAAGTAAAATAGTTTTAGCATAGGTGAATCATTAGTGGCGGTAAGGGAAGAGCAAACAGAAAGGGAGTCAGTAAGGATAGCAGCTGTTGTAGTCGTTTGGTCTAATTTACGTAAAGCTAGGATTACTGCTAAAAACTCGGCCAGAAAAATAGGCACAAAATCGGGCAATCTTAAAGAAAAAGACCAGTCGAGTGCAGGACAAAATATCCCAATGCCAGTCTTTTCCTCGCTCTGTGATGCATCTGTTGCAATGATAATATTTGTTCCTAGGGAGCTTAGGTGGTCTTGTAACATGGCGTTTAAGATGCTGTAAGGTAGTAGTTTTGCGTGGTTTGGGAAAATATCGTCGAACCTGTTATCCAGGTAATTTGAATGAGTATTGTTAGGAAGCACATCGCGAATTTGCACATTTAGTGGTTCAAGTAATTTTTGCACAAATATAATCTGTGCTGTATGAAACCTGGGCCAATGAACGGGAAAAAATAATTGTAGATCGGAGATGAAAATTATTTGAGGACGGCTTAATGGTGATTCATATAGTCGTAAGAAAGTCTGAACGGTCAGAAGGTTAAATCGGCATATAATAGGTGGGATTCTCGCTTCCAGATATAATACGGCATTTGCAACGTATTTTGGAAGGCCTAAGCACAGACGTAGCGCCTCTCGCTCTAATAAAACTAGTGGTCGAAGCTTGTATGAGGGAACACCTGAGAATAAAACACAGCGAAATTCTAATACTGGACGAACGTACATTTTATATACCATCAAAAGGGATTTTCTTCGCATACCTGTTCTTCGATTGCTTAACTTGCGCAAAATGCCCATTGTACGAGCTCCTTTTGTTGCAAGATATTCAATATGCGGCCGCCAGTTAAGATTTCCGTTATAGATAACTCCAAGGTACTTCAGTGACTGTACTTGTGGGATATCTTCGAGATGATAGTTAAGCGATATGTATACTGGGTCTTTAACGGGAAAAACAAGGATAGCACACTTATTAGCATTCAGGTTTAAGTGTAAGCTATCCAGCCAGCCTTCCAGTTTCTTTAGATAGGACTGCAAAATTTCGTAAAGGGAGTATAGGTCACTAGCAATACCAAAAAAGGCAATGTCGTCAGCATAAACGTAGGTACTGACAACTGGGTGAACGGGGATTCCGCTCAGTAAAATATTAAACAATATTGGTGAAAGTACCGATCCCTGAGGCACACCTTTTGTTTGCTTGTGTTTACCAGATGAATACCCGCTTCGAAAACAAAAGAATTCCCTGTCTTTCAAAAATTCATGCACCCATGCTACAATATATCCTGGAAAGCCATTGCCCTGTAACCGATTTGTTAAAATTGCATGTTCAATGCTGTCATAGGCTTTACATATATCTAAAGTAACTAACGCCGCATATTGTTTTTTCTGTCTGGCGATGTTAATGCGACTTTCAAGGTCTACATGCGCGTGCCATAATGAATCATCATCATCATCATCATCATCATCAGCCTATATTTATGTCCACTGCAGGACGAAGGCCTCTCCCTGCGATCTCCAATTACCCCTGTCTTGCGCTAGCGTATTCCAACTTGCGCCTGCGAATTTCCTAACCTCATCATCCCACCTGACTTTCTGCCGTCCGCGACTGCGCTTCCCTTCTCTTGGTATCCATTCTGTAACCCTAATGGTCCACCGGTTATCCATCCTACGCATTACATGGCCTGCCCAGCTCCATTTCTTCCGCTTAATGTCAACTAGAATATCGTCTCCCCCCGTTTGTTCTCTGATACACACCGCTCTCTTCCTGTCTCTTAACGCTACTCCTACGATTTTTCGTTCCATCGCTCTTTGTGCGGTCCTTAACTTGTTCTCGAGCTTCTTTGTTAACCTCCAAGTTTCTGCCCCATATGTTAGCACCGGTAGTATGCAATGATTGTACACTTTTCTTTTCAACGACAGTGGTAAGCTCCCAGTCAGGATTTGGCAATGCCTGCCGTATGCACTCCAACCCAATTTATTCTTCTGTAAATTTCTTTCTCATGATCAGGGTCCCCTGTGAGTAATTGACCTAGATAAACATATTCCTTTACAGATTCTAGAGGCTGACTGCCGATCCTGAATTCTTGTTCCCTTGCCCGGCTATTCAACATTATCTTTGTCTTCTGCATATTCATCTTCAACCCAATTCTTACTTTTTCTCGAATAAGGTCCTCAATCATTTGCTGTAATTCTTCTCCATTGTTGCTGAATAGGACAATGTCATCTGCAAACCGAAGGTTGCTGAGATATTCGCCGTCGATCCTCACTCCTAATCCTTCCCAGTCTAAGAGCTTGAATACTTTTTCTAAGCATGCAGTGAATAGCATTGGAGAGATTGTGTCTCCTTGCCTGACCCCTTTCTTGATAGGTATCTTTCTACTTTTCTTGTGGAGAACCAAGGTAGCTGTGGAATCCTTGTAGATATTTGCTAAGATATTCACGTATGCCTCCTCTACTCCTTGATTACGCAATGCCTCTATGACTGCTGGTATCTCTACTGAATCGAATGCCTTTTCATAATCTATGAAAGCCATATAGAGAGGTTGATTGTACTCCGCAGATTTCTCAATTACCTGATTGATGGCATGGATATGGTCCATCGTAGAATATCCCTTCCTGAAACCAGCCTGTTCTCTTGGTTGACTGAAGTCAAGTGTTGTCCTGATTCTATTGGAAATTATCTTGGTGAATATTTTATACAATACTGAAAGCAAGCTAATGGGTCTGTAATTCTTCAATTCTTTAACGTCTCCCTTCTTATGGATAACTATAATGTTGGCGTTCTTCCAGCTCTCTGGTACACTTGAAGTTGTGAGGCATTGCGTATAAAGGGCCGCAAGCTTTTCAAGCATGATATTTCCTCCATCTTTGATTAAATCTACTGTTATTCCATCTTCTCCAGGCGCTTTTCCCCTGGTCATGTCTTTCAAGGCCCTTCTAACTTCATCGCTAGTTATAGAAGGAGCTTCTGTATCCGGTTCATCACTATTTCGAATGAAAGTAGCTTGGCTGTTTTGGCTACTGTACAGGTCAGTATAGAATTCTTCTGCTGCTTTTACTATGTCATCGAAATTGCTGATGATATTACCATGCTTATCTTTCAGTGCATACATCTTGCCATGTCCTATGCCTAGTTTTCTTCTTACTGATTTCATGCTGCGTCCATATTTTACGGCTTCCTCAATCTTTCCCATGTTATAATTTCGAATATCCCTTACTTTCTTCTTGTTGATCAGTTTTGACAGTTCAGCAAATTCTATCTGATCTCTTGAGTTGGACACTTTCATGTTTTGTCGTTTCTTTATTAGGTCCTTTGTTTCTTGTGAGAGCTTCCCTACAGGTTGCTTTGTTGCCTTACCTCCCACTTCAATTGCTGCTTCTGAGATCAGCCTAGTTACGGTTTCATTCATTAGCTCTATGTTATCTTCATCTTCCTGTTCTAAAGCTGCATATTTGTTTGCGAGCACCAGCCTGAATTGGCCGCCAATGGAAACTGAACCTGGCAACGTTCAACACGCGCACCCTCTCGAGTGAAGCTAGCTTAGCAGGACTATTTGAGGAATTATCAGGCATTGCCTGGGATATTATTGGCCTTAGTGAGGTTAGAAGAACTGGTGAAGCTTACACAGTGCTGGCTAACGGCCACGTCCTCTGCTACAGAGGTCCTCCAGATAAGAGAGAATCCGGGGTAGGATTTCTAGTTCATAACAACATAGCGGGCTGCATTGATGAATTTTACAGCATTAGTGAGAGGGTAGCAGTCGTCATAATAAAGCTGAATAGGAGGTACAAAATGAAGGTAGTACAAGCCTACGCCCCAACTTCCAGTCACGATGATGAGGAGATAGAACAGTTTTATGAAGATGTGGAATTAGCAATGAGAAAGGTGCAAACTCAGTATACTGTAGTCATGGGCGACTTCAATGCAAAAGTGGGCAAAAAGCAGGTTGGCGAACAAGCAATTGGAAACTACGGCATCGATTCTAGGAATGCAAGAGGAGAAATGTTGGTGGAATTCGCGGAAAGGAATAGGCTCCGAATAATGAATACATTCTTCAGGAAGCGCACCATATTGAATAGCCAGATCTAAATCCAATTTGACAAGGACTCAACAATTGATTTTCATCAATAAACTTCATTATATGCCCGTGAAGCACTCTTTCAATAAGTTTTGCTATGTTTGATGTCAACGCAATTGGTCTGATGTTGTCGATAGTATACCCTGCCCCTTGCTTTTTAAGTAACGGAATAATTTTGGCGATCTTCCATTCATGTGGAATCCATGCATTGCTAATAGAGTAATTTAGCAACTTCAGAAGCTCACGTGGGGCTTCTTGGAAGAAAATTTTTAACATTGCATTTGTTATTCCATCCGGGCCAGGCGCTGTAGTTGGTAACCGTAACATGACCTGTGCTAGTTCCGAATAGGATATCTCTTTGTAGTCCGAGAATGTAGGAGTAAGAACAGAATTTTGAAGACGCGTTGTGAACCGGCTCTCCAATCCTTTAGCCAATAGGTCTAAGGACTCCTGCATTTCCTGTGCGGTATAGACAATTGAGTCTACATTAACGCTCAGTGGGAGTCTGTTTCTAGATCGAAGGAAATAAAATAAAGCACGTTTGTTTTTGGATTCAGATAGATAATCAAAATGTTTTTTATCGTACTCATCTTTTGCGTGTTTGACAGTGCGTTTGAAGGTTGCCGAAATAAATTGATAATCTTTCCAATTTTGTGGGCTCTGATTATGTAGAAGTTTTTTCCAAGCAGCTTTTCTTCTGCGATAAACTCGTGAGCACTCATTGTTCCACCAGGGACTAGATGATGTACGTTTAGCTGTCTGAATTTCGAATTCAGACTTTTGTCGGGACATCTGTAACGCTGAACAAATTTTCAGGCCAATTTCTTCCTCATTAGTATTAGTTAATGACGCAATGGAAGAGTGTAAGCAGTCTTTAAATTTTTTTGCAATTAACAAATATTCTGTCTTGTCGCTCAACTGATGTTAATGGGCATGCAATTTCGAAGTATACTGGGAGATGATCACTGTTTGTAGAGAAATCAATCGTAGTCCAAGATGTCACGGCAATACTTGTGCTAGAAAACGTCAAATCTAACACTGAGCGAGATTGGCCACGGACAAATGTGGGTCGTCTCATATTTAGGCATGAAAGATTTTTATCTATGGTCCAGTCCAATAGACGTGTCCCACATGCATCTGTTCTGTAACCCCATGATACGTGATGCGAGTTGAAGTCACCAGTAAGGATGACTTGATTTTTGCAGCTAGCAAGCGCACTATCCAATTGGTATGTACTGTGTACGCCCGTAGGGAAATAAGCATTTATAATCGAAAAAGTACGGTAGCCGGTTATGCTAAGGTGTACTGCCAAAATTTCACATTCCGGAGACATTAACTTGAAAGCTATTTTAGCCTTATGACAGAATTTAGATGACAACAAAATCATTAAACCACCTCCTAGTGAAAGGCGATCTAATCGAAAAGGTCGAAAATCTTTAAAATTAAAATTTTTCTCTGGAGTAAGCCAGGTTTCTTGTAAAATTATTACGTCAGGGTTAAGATGTGCAGTTAAGCAATTTAAGTCTATTGAAGCAGAAATCAAGGAACGACAGTTCCACTGTAGCACTTTTAAAGAAGCTATGGTGATGATCTAATTGATAGAATTACTTCAGCGACTACCGTCGCAATGTACTTTCTTGGATGCCAGAATGAGAAATAGGATTACCCTTTTTGTTTTTGGAATAGGGACAAGACGCTGTTACTGGAGAACCAGTTCGCTTATGCGGCCTGGTATCATGACCTGTTTCCATGTCATCCTGTGAGTCTGTCTGACGCAAAGAACAAGGATCGGATCCAACAAACGTTGGGTCCGATCTGGTACTCGGCGCTAGGACTGAACTGGCTACCTGTTCTGCAGCACAAGCAAGCGATTTGGTGATTGGTGTTGCGGCTGTTTGCAACAGCTGTGTCATCTGAGCGGTAAACACTTGGGAAATGCATTCAGTAACAGTTTGAACAATATGTTGCATAGCCTTTGTCATCGCTTTGTCAAGCCGTAGCCGACATAAACACGTCCGCACTCCTCGGCCTCTTCTTCTTCCTTCTTTCTTCCTTCTTCTTCCTTCCTTCTCTGGGAGCAGCTGTTTTTTTTTTTTCAATGTTACGTCGCCGGCGCAGCCTAGCGTATACAAGTTTCGCTTGAAAAACTCCCGATACAGCTTTTTGGTGCTTAATACGTGCTACATAAAAGTGTTTTTCCGAGCGTGAAAGAAGCCTCGCGAATACACGCAGAATACACGCAGAATACACGAGAATACACGCGAATACACTGGCTGCTGCAGGCACTTTGCGTTTATTCGCGGACTTCTTTCACGTTCGGAAAAACGCTTATGTAGCACGTATTGAGCAACAGACAGCTGTATCGGAAGATTTAACACGATAGCGTTAAGGGTCCCGGTGTCGCAGAAAATCCGGCGTCCGGCGTCGGCGTGCGATGTCGGCGTCGGTGGTGGAGAAAATAATCCCCAACCACCCGACCCCGCAGACCCTCCACGCGGTGCAAGGTTCTGGTGAACAAACATTGAATTTTTCACAGTGAAATCCGTAGAAGAATGGTAAGGTACGACTTTATCGTTCGGCGTTGGATTCTCCGTCGGATTGCTTACCATTCGGCGTCAGATTCTAATTGTATTGTGCAAGAAATCCTAATTTTTCTACGAGGAAACTCAAGCACAAACCCCTTTTCTAGCATTTCTACCAGACCTACAGCCGCGCGCTCCGGTACTTGCGAAAATGATATCCAGATGGCGCTCGCATCCTAGGCAGGTCAAATTGGGACTTCGCCTGATAATTTGTTTTGGACACGCGCGCGCATCGGGGCAATAGCAAACAATGAATAAAACAATAAAAACCGTGCTAGGGCCATCGCATTTTAATATAAGACCACTTATATTGCCGCTAGATAAACGTCTTTCCAGCAATGCATTTCGGTTTAAAAGTGAAGACGACTTCAAGGGTATCGGTTCTAGCTTGGTCTTTGTAAGCTGGCTTTCCCACGTTCAGTGTTGCAGTGAATGACGCTTACTTGCCGGATGCGAATGATGCGATGCGAACGGGCCCCGATAACGCTTTAGCGTTCTACTCTTAAACGCGAAGCTTAAGCGTGCTTCAATTATTTGTTGCTCTACAATTTTCTCATTGAAACTTTGAATGTAAATATAATATTTGAGGAATTTATTATTTTTATTAAGGTTAAATATGTAATTAGGCGGAATGCAAAAAATTAATCTATCTTCAAGCGACGGCAAAAAAGATTACCTTGGTTCCGTCCAGTAACGTGGCATTTGCATATTTTAAAATATTGTAGCATGTTAGTTGGGACACCCTGCATAGAAAGACAATGTGAATGTTACACACATATGTGAGTGTGCGAAACTATACGCATCTGCCGCTATAGCTCAATTGGTAAAGTGCTCGACTACTCAGCTCAAGGTCGCGTTCCTCATTCATGGTCGGGGCGCCCAGATATAAACGGCGTGATAAGCACAGCTGCTTATTTGTTTATATTTGTTTGATGAGCAGTAATCAAACTAGGGATGCTGTAAAAATTATGGATTTTTACGAGCCAAAACCACGATCTGATTATGAGGCACACCTAAGTGCCTCCGGAAATTTGGACCACCTGGGGTTCTTCAACGTGCACCTAAATCTAAGTACACGGGTGTTTTCGCACTTCGCCCCCGTCGAAATACGGCCACCGTGGCCGGGATTGGATCCCGCGATCTCGTTCTCACCAGCCCAACACCATAGCCACTGAGCAACCAGGCGGGTCTACGAATGCTATTGGCTAACGTTTTGACAAGGGGACATTGCTTCATTCAAACTCCCTTGTCGAAAAGTTAGTTTAAAGCCATATTTCTTGTTCGACTCCCCACCATTTCAAGTTTCCATCTTCCTTTGAAGTTCAGTCTTTTTGATATTCATTGGGGTCTTCATGAACGCCAAGTGGTTGAATTTAATTCGCAGTTCTCTACAACACCATCACACATAGCTCATATGTAGCTTTTGGACAGTAAATAGAAAATTAGGATTTCTTAAGAGCTACACGTAGAAAAATACTCGTCGTTAGTTTACATTTCGTTCTCTAGCAAGCCGCGTCCACTGTGCGAGTGTCTTTGAGTGCATGTCTGTAACACAAGGAAGTAGTGCCGTGTGAAAATACTTTGTTTTAACCACGTAGTAATTGTAGGTGTCTTTTTGTTTGCAGTTCCCTAAACTTTGGTGCCATCGGCGGGCTTATTGCTCACGAAATGCTCCATGCCTTCGACGCAAGCGGTGAGAATAAGCTACATTATTGTATGATTAGCCTAGGGCTAGGGGATGGTTCATTCGGAGACCAGTCATGACGAAGATTGAATACAGAGATTGTAGTTTCCAAGTATTTAGCTTGTAGCTCCCTAGTTAAATCTGCCTCCCAAAAATAAGAACTGGCTGTGCCTTATCGGTTAGCAGTGCTATAGTGCAGTCACGGGCAACCTGAGCTCGAAGCGTGAACAGGAAGGCTGAGGAAGACAAATGGCAACGGTGTGTTTTCTATAAAAAATTTTGATTTATTCGCAGCATTCGGGGAAAGGAACCAATTGCATAAAATGACTACCATCTTCCGCAAACGCAGTAAGATGTAGTGGAGAGACGGAACGCCCACTGCTGAAATATAAAGCCGGATCAATTTGGTAATATATCCGAATCCCAGTACACTGTGCTATGCTGAAGTGTTAGGCAGGCTGAAGGATGCTATCCAAAAATATGTGAGGTTTCATATTGCCGCCAATTTAAGAAGAGGTAAAGGAAAGTTGGGAACTACGTGACAGACTTGTCAGCAATGAGGTAATAATGGGTGACACTGGACGGCATGACAATCTATAACTTCAGACCTGAAGTCAACGTGCGTGATCAGAGTAGTAAATGAAATGAACTAATTGACACTTGCCAGTGTGACGCTATAAACAGAAAAATTTGTCTAGAAGGAACAGCGTATACGTTGTCAAAGCTGAGCATAGCAATCTGAGCAACATTTTTTTTTGTCATATAATAAGGTCATCAATGGAAGTCGATATGTAATATGCATTACCTAGTACCGCAACCTAATCTGGATTATACGTAGTAGTTAAAAAAACGGAAACCCATTGTGTAACTACCGAAGAGTGCAGAGCAGCTTAGCGAAATGTGATCGAGCAAACAAGCCGCATGCTGGAGTAGAATAAGAGTCGATGTAATAACAGATCACGGGTATATATGTCATTTAAAGAGCACTGCGGCATACTCAATGGCAGCGGACGTAAACTGTCCCCGGGACGTGACAGAATGGCAAAATGTTTTTACAGCATAAGCTGTTATGGGCTCATTCTAATAGCCGCTTCGCTTGGCGACGGTGTCCGCCACTACCGCCGGTGGTGTCCGTTGCAGCTATCGCCTGGCATGAGAAATACCCAGTCCCCACCGGGATCGAACCCGCGCCCGCTGCGTAGGAGTCAGCTGCTCTACTACTGAGCCATGTCAGCGCTTGCTAACCTGCTGCGGGAAAATGCCCTATGGATGCCTCTTAGCGCTATAGGAAACACGCGATGTGACGTGTTTCCACTAAGGTCCCTGTACAGGGACCTTAATTTCGACTGCACGTAGCACCGCGTAGCGTCGATACGGGCACACATTGCATTGCATTTGCATGTTATTACACCAGGTGGCACGCCATGTAGCAGATGCGCAGGGAGCGGTACAAGGTAGAAGGTTTGAGGAAGAAAAAATGCTAGAAAAAATGTATTGTGTACCGGATTAAATCAAGCCGGCTAGTGACTGTCCCTGCGGCGTTTCGAAGGGACTGCCAATAAATAATAAATATCATCATCATTAGCTGGCTATCTGACTGTCACCGCTTGGTTTCAAAGGGATGCCAATAAATCCTCGTCATTGTAATCTTCATTGGCATCGTAGCGTGCCATTTGTCACGCAATGTTACATGCGCGCCACGCAGCATCCATACGTACGAAAATTGCATTACAGTTGCGCTATATTCCACCAGGTGTCCCGACATGTAGCAAATGCATATAACAGTTGAATGTTGCACGTAGGTGGACCTGGTTAACTCAAATAGGCTAGGTGACTATTTGTCACCACCTCGTTTCGAAGGGGATGCTAATAAACCATCATCGTCACCAACAGCACCACATCGTGCCAATGGGTCAAGAGATGTGACATGTGTGCCACGTAGTCTGGATGATTGCGTTTACTCTTCAGTACACGTTATGGCGCCACCTTCCAAGGTATACAAACGTCTGCCGAAGAAGCGAATTGTAGAGCTACGCGCACGGCAGCAACCAGCCAAGGTCAGGCTCAGCCGACCTCTGTGCCGAACCAGACGTGGGGTGACACAAGCCACAGCTCGCCGTCTACACCGGGCGGACAGTTCAAATTGTTCTCGTAAAAACTACGCGAAGTGACAGAAAATTAAGCTGCTATGGAGCCGTTCTCCAGCTTACGCTGTGACTGTGCTGTGTGCTGCTCAGGCCTGTGACTTCTTTTATCCTCGAGAAGAAAGACCTCAAGAATGTAAGTACTAATGGCGAACTTCCTTGCTTGCAGTATGTTAGCGAACAGTCACTAAGGCAATTTGAAACAGTATCCGGGCAATGTAGCAGATTGCAAAAAAAAAGCCATAGATTCACTGATACATGCTGAGATACATCTGCAGGATACTTATTTATTACGTCTATTGATTGATGCTATGATGCATGCGGATGCTGTGACGCATGGATATATTGGAATGCACTTCACAGGTCGACCTCAGCCTCCACGTGCAAGACGAGAAACACGCTGGCACATTCACTTCCTCTTCAGTTATGGTTATAGCAAGATATACGCTATGGCCGGCGTCTTGTGGAGAGTTGCACAAGCTGAAAATGCAACAACTCTCATCAAATACGGTGCAGTGATTGCCGAGAAAAACAATTTCGCTGTTCCCAATTATTTAGTTAGGGGTACCCGAATTAAATCTGCCTCCTAAGAAGAAGGGCTGGTGTGCCTTTTAAAGGCGTAAAACATATAGAACGTCGTTTATTATAGTGAAAGAGACGGTGCAAAAGGATAGGAAAATGAGGCAATGACACTTGAGGACTAGGCGGAGAATAACAAGGAATAAAATAGTTGGTTGGCAATTTAGCCTACATTTGACGTCGATCAATGCCAATGTGAGGTTGGCATTTCATTGTGAAGGCTGGTACTGGGCAAGTGGACGCCGTTCTCATTGCAATCTTGTGTCGTGATATCCTCAAACTTATCCGGTGCAAGCGCGATGTAGTCAGTGCTCATCCACGTGCTGAAGGCGGAGTCACTGTGCGCGGCAGTCTATCGCGTCACCCCTCGGGTCATGCAGTAGGAGGAGCCTAGGACGACCCCACACACGTTACCTCTCCTTCAATATGTAACAGTCACCCGGATGACGCCTAGGCTCCCATATATGTGACGAGCTACTGTGGATCAATGGGATGATAGCTAGACCCATTATATTGCTGTGCGAGGTGTAGTTGGGCATTTAGGCTAATTGAAACGGGGCGGCTTTCGCCTGCGCGATTGGCCCCCTTTGTTAGGTAATTTCAATGCATTGTGTACTTCGTAACGAAATTTTCTAATGTAAAACCATTTTATTGCATTGTCTAGATTGTCTGAAATTCCCTAATTTATGACTTTGTTATCGTGATTTTTTTGTTAAAATTGTTGTTTAAAGTGGCTTTCTTGATATGTGAGAGAGGCTAGAAACCTACCTACCGATACGGTAAAGTGCGGGTAATACTTTAAAAAAAGACATTCCGTTTAAAATGTCAAGGCGTACAGTGGAGTCAGCATATGCAAGAAGGTATAGGTGAAGATGGCTGGGAGGGACATTTTCTAGCAGTGGACACACATAACGTTATGACCATGCTGAGTGTCTTACATGGATTCTTTTCTTTTCAAGCTATGATAATCAAAAAGGTTGAATCAAACAAGAATCTGGATTCTAACGATACAACCGCGTTTAAGAACAAAACGAAGTGTTTTTTCAACCAATACAAAAACGCCAGCGAGACGCTGTGGAAGGTGAGTATTTATTCATTTTCTATTCGGCTGTGACATTAAACAAATTTAGTTCGTTTCTTCTTTGAACATTATGCGAATGTTTAAGTATTCCCTGTTGTATTGTCCCCGGGGGGTGGGCTGCGGCTCGACGAGTTATCAACCCGCATTTCTCTCTCTATGTATATATAGTGGGAAAATAACGTTCGGCATTTCTGGCCTAATCACAATCATCCCAAGTAATTACTGACTACTCAATGGTTTTCTGTCCGAATTCATGCTTTCCATGAGGCACGATATTGATGCAGAACAGCCGCCACCATGTGGCTGCACTGAGGAGAAGGAAGACGACGAGTTCCCGCTTGATATAGCGTCGCCATTTTGGCCTCTGTTAGCTTCCCTGTAAATAAATTGTAAATAACCTTGGGAATCAGTTACACGTAACATTATTTGGTGGAGGTGAACGTTCCCCGTACCCGCCATGGTGCTTCGCAGTGGTCGCAGCAGCGCCACTGCAACTTCGGCTCCTGCTGCCGGCACTTCATCTACGCCAGCGTCTCCGCCTGCAGCCCCGACCGACGTTACCGTTTCCCCCCTTCGGGATCCTGACATTTTCACCGGAGTCGGCAGTCCTGATTTTGACGACTGGCTACGCTTATACAAACGTGTCAGCACCAGTCACAGGTGGGATCCGACTATTATGCTTGTCAACTTTCTTTTCTACCTCGACGGAGCTCCACGGGCATGGTTCGAGACTCACGAAGAGGAGATCTCGAGCTGGGATCTCTGCAAAGACAAGCTCCGCGACCTTTTTGGCACTGCGTTTGGTCGCCAACTCAATGCCAAGAAGGCCCTTGCCAACCGTGTACAGACGTTGACCGATTTCTTCAGAATAACTCCTTCTTGGGCGAGTTGGTGTTTGCTGATCATGATACTTAGTAGTGCAAAGCTCGAAATAAAAGACAACAGTGAGACAAAGACAAACGTCCGCCCCGAACAAGCTGGCCCGTCTCTGCCCTCGAATCACGGGTGGCGCTACGAACAGGTACCCCGTACAGCGCGTTCAGCGTTCCGTGCATTGCTCCACTGGAGTGATTTGTCTCATTCCCCTCAGCTGTGGCATGTGCTACATTGGACAAACGGGGCGCTCCGTCAACGACCGAATGAGAGATCACGCAAATATTTTAAAGCAGGATACCACTGCGCACTTGTCTGCGCATTGCAGGTCTTTTCCCGACTGTGAACCGGTGTTTTTTATAGTCAGCATCCTAGGTAAAAGCAAGAAAAAAACAGCTCGTGAACTGTTAGAGGCCTACCCCATCCAAATCAATGTTTTAGCCTGCGTTAGTCGAACGACTGTTACACTTTATTATTGGGAAACGAGATTGCTAAGCATATAATGTGGCTACACTGCCTTCGGCTGACTGGCGCCCTTTGTCTGATTTATGCGTTTGTGCATGCGTATGTTCGTGTAGATATAGGATGCCCTGCTTCGTAATAAACAGTTGTGAGTGTAGCGCTCGTATTTAATTTCCTCTCGCCTCTCACTGTTGTCTTTTATTTCGAGTTTTGCGCTACTAAGTATCATGTTCAGTTGACCGAGTCCTACGTGTCGTACATTCTCGACGTCTTGGCCCTTTGTGCCAAGCCTGACCCGAACATGTCGGAGGACGATAAGGTTAAACGTCCTCAAAGGCATTGCTGAGGACGCCTTCAATTTACTGGTGTTAACGAACGTCACCAGCATCGATACGATCGTCAAGGAGTGCCGCTGTCTCGAGCATACTAAATGCCGCTCCTATCCCAGCACATCACGCGACTTCCCAAAACAGCTGCTACGTCAACCTGTGACGACCTCTTCCACCAGCCTTCGCGGTGTGACAACTTACCCCGCATCATTCGTCGTGAGGTCGAGGCAGCACAACCGTTGGCCCTTTCATTCCCGTCACCTGATCATTGTCCGGCGACGATCTCCTTGATCCAGGCCATCGTCCGTCAGGAGTTGTGAAACGTCGGCCTGCGCTAGGAACCTCTTTCTCCACGCACGTTCCCACCCTGCTCTTCTTACTCCTCTTATGGACAGGGCAACCCGTCCGAATGGCGAACCGTGGACGACAAGCCGTGCGGTTTTAACTGCCGCCGCATTGGACATATCGCTCGCCACTGCCACAGCCGCGGAACTCCTCCGACGTGCTATTCTTCTGATTGCCACCCTCGTCCCTCTAGTGCATCCTTTTCCTTCGCTCCTTCTATGCCAGACCCATCATCTGACCCTGCGACACCTCTTGCATGACCCCGTTACTCTCGCTCGCCTTCTCCCTACCGCCGTCAATCTCGTTCGCCCCCGTCATGCCGTGCTCCTTCTCCGACCTACTTGCAGCACCCCCGATCGGAAGACTAGACAGTGCGGCTTCTGGTGGTGAAGCTGCAATGACGACATTGGCACGAAATCCTCGCTTCAGCTTACCAACGAACAAGAACCTTTTGGGCGTTCTGGTCGACAATGTTCCTGTGTGCGCGTTGATTGACATTGGGGCGCATGTGTCCATTGTGAGTGTTGCTCTTCGCCGTCAGCTCAAGAAAGTTCTGACACCTGTCCCGAACCGAGCTGTACGAGTCGCCGACGGAGGGACTGTCGCTATTGTTGGCATGTGCTCTGCCCGACTCAGCATTGCTGAGAGACACACCGTCGTTCTGTTCACCGTCATCGAGCATTGCCCTCACGAACTTATTCTCGATCTGGATTTCCTCGCCAGTCATTCTGCACTCATTGACTGTTCGGCCGGCTCACTTCGCCTGACTTGCCTCTTCTTGCCGACCCTGTGGACCCGCCTCCAAGCCATTTCAGCTGCATGGATTTTATTCTCCTACCGCCTCACTCTGTGGCACACGTCGACTTGTTTTCCTCACCAGCTGTCATCATCATCATCAACCTATATTTTGTGTCCACTGCAGGACGAAGGCCTCTCCCTGCGATCTGCAATTACCCCTGTCTCTTGGGCTAGCGTATTCCAACTTACGCCTGAAATTTCCTAACTTCATCACCCCCTCTGGTTTTCTGCCGACCTCGACAGCGCTTCCCTTCTCTTGGTATCCATTCTGTAACCCTAATGTTCCATCGGTTATCCATCCTACGCATTACATGGCCTGCCCAGCTCCATTTCTTCCGCTTAATGTCAACTAGAATATTGACTATCCCCGTTTGTTTTCTGATCCACACGGCTCTCTTCCTGTCTCTTAACGTTACTCCTAAGATTTTTCGTTCCATTGCTCTTTGTGCGGTCCTTAACTTGTTCTCGAGCTTCTTTGTTAACCTCCAAGTTTCTGCCCCATATGTTAGCACCGGTAGTATGCAATGATTGTACACTTTTCTTTTCAACGACAGTGGTAAGCTCCCAGTCAGGATTTGGCAATGCCTGCCGTATGCAATCCAACCCAATTTTATTCTTCTCTGAATTTCTTTCTCTTGATCAGGGTACCCTGTGAGTAATTGACCTAGACAAACGTACGCCTTTACAGACTCTAGAGGCTGACTGGCGATCCTGAATTCTTGTTCCCTGCCAGGCTATTGAACATCATCTTTGCCTACTGCACATTCATCTTACACCCATTTCTTACACTTTCTCGATTAAGGTCCTCAATCATTTGCTGTAATTCGTCTCCATTGTTGCTGAATAGAACAATGCCATCTGCAAACCGAAGGTTGCTGAGATATTCGCCGTTGATCCTCACTCCTAAGCCTTCCCAGTCTAAGAGCTTGAATCATGCAGTGAAGAGCATTGGGGAGATTCTGTCTTCTTGCCTGACCCCTTTCTTGATACGTAACTTTCTACTTTTCTTGTGGAGAACCAATGTAGCTGTGGAATCCTTGTAGATATTTGCTAAGATATTCACGTATGCTTCCTGTACTCCTTGATTACGCAATGGCTCTATGACTGCTGGTATCTCTACTGAATAAAATGCCTTTTCATAATCTATGAAAGCCATATAGAGAGGTTGATTGTACTCCGCAGATTTCTCGATTACCTGATTGATGACATGGATATGATCTATCGTAGAATATTCCTTCCTGAAGCGAGCCTGTTCTCTGGTTGGCTGAAGTCAAGTGTTGCACTGATTCTATTGGAAATTATCTTGGTGAATATTTTATACAATACTGAAAGCAAGCTAATGGGTCTATATTTCTTCAATTCTTTAACGTCTCCCTTCTTATGGATTAGTATATTGTTGGCGTTCTTGCAGCTCTCTGGTACACTTGAAGTTGTGAGGCATTGCGTATAAAGGGCCGCAAGCATTTCAAGCATGATATCTCCTCCATCTTTGATTACATCTACTGTTATTCCATCTTCTCCAGCAGCTTTTTCCCTGGTCATGTCTTTCAAGGCCCTTCTAACTTCATCTCTCCTCTTGCATTCCTAGAATCGATGCCGCAGTTGCCAATTGCTTGCTCACCAACCTGCTTTTCCCCCACTTTTGCACTGAAGTCGCCCATGACTACAGTATACTGAGTTTGGACCTTTCTCATTGCTAATTCAACATCCTCATAAAACTTCTATTTCTTCATCATCGTGACTAGAGGTTGGGGCGTAGGCTCGTACTACCTTCATTTTATACCTTCTATTCAGCTTTATTACGACGAATGCTACCCTCGATGCTACCTCTCTACTCGCCTGCTACCCGACTGCTACCGGAATACTACCCGACTGCTGCCCTCTCTCAATCACCAGCTGTACTTGACGGCAATTACGTGGTCGCACCAATTCCGGCCGTTATACTTACACATGGTGTTACCATGCCGCACACTGTGCTGACAATTACTGGCAACTGCACCTGCCTTCCCTTTGTCAATTTCGCGCTAACTGCGCAAATCCTGCCTCAGGGGATCTCATTGGCTATAACTAGCCCTCTGCAGGATGATGAGGTACAGCTTTTTCAAGTACAAAGACTTCTAAATACGGAATAATGCAATGGACGCCAATGAAAAAAAAAAAACGTTTCAAGCGTACACAAAAGCACAAGAAAATGAAACATTATTTCGAACGTAGTACGCATGCGTTATGCGTGGCGAAATGATGAAAGGAAAAAGAACAAAACAGACGGAAATCAAATGAGTTTTTGTTGTCGCAGTTTTGTCATGAAAGATTGAACGGTTGTACAGTTTATGAATCCGCAGACAGATCATTCCAACCAGTGACAGTGCGCAGAAAGAAAATGCATTTTAAAGGCTTCTGTTCTGCAGGAATGTAGGCACTTAAGCTTTGTGCTGCTCATAACGCGTAAGTATATAAAAGTATTAACGAACGATAGTTTTTGACAATTGATGGGGTTTCACACCGTAAAGCGAATCGTTTTCATGCTAAAGTCAAAGCCACCGTTTTCTTTTCATGAACCTTTATTTGACAGGTTTCGCACCAAGAAGGTACTTACGTTAAAGCTCTACTTAAAAGGCGCCTGGTCGCCTGGACTACGTATTTGTAGGTAACAGATGCAGTCATCGCCAAATAACTTAATAGTAACCGGAATATCGTGGGTGATGCTGTCAATAAAATTAATACATATAATGGCCCAAACACTGAGCCTTGTGGAATTCCGGACGTCACCGGTTGTGAATCGGAACATACGTTATCGATAGCAAATACTTGATTTCAGTAAGGAAGGTAGACCCCAATCCATGAAAATAAAGTATCATTTTCTGTATACTCGTACTATCGTGAGCAATATGAGCTGGAACACGCGAACGCGTGTCAAACAGCTCCAAAACCCAGAGAGCGCGATACGCGCTTGCGCTGCTGCAGCCGGGGAGGAAAGGGCGGGCGCTCTTCCGCTGACTGTTGCCACTCCCGCCTCGATAGCGTTGCTGAGAAATCAGCGGCTATCACCAGCGCTATCACCAGCTATCACCAGTGTATCAACAGCCGCTAGCGATGATAAGGCGATGGCATATCTATTGCCCATAGTTATCCGCGAAATAAGCCTCTCGCACTCTCGTTCTATGCCAGCGCCTTACGTCTTGCCAGCTCGGCAGCTTTAGAATAGCCAAAGCTTTGTGTTTGCCTTTGCTGCGAAGGCGCATGCGTCATACGCTAAAGTTTTGGGTATACGCACGTTATTTTTCGAAAATAGCGTCCGTACCCAAGAAAAGCAAAGCTTGGGTGCCCAATTCTGAAACTTCCTATTGTAGCACCAGCGTAGGCAAGAGCAGTATTTTTTATGTCTGTTCAGCCGTGTGCTGGTCTCGTGGACGGAGAAAAGGGGCACGAAGGACAGTTAGTTGAACAGTTTTATTGGGTGCTTGCCAAATGGTAACAAAATTTGAATAAACACAAATACCTCATTTACCACCATTAGCTTGAGCCTTGTTTGTGCGTTTATTGAGCTAATAGCGGGTCATAGCTCCGCCAGCTTGAATTGAGGCTTCCATTCTTGCTGGCTGTGACCTGTAGAGAGGCTCGATGAAGGCTGTGGGAGCTTGAGTACGTTGCCACTCTCCTCATGTGGCTTCCCGTAGATCATCAGCTGTCGCCAAGTCGAAGGAAAGCCTCCAAAGGCTTGTCTCCACACGCACCCAAACATTTTGTATTATGTTCATGCCCGCACCTTTTCTGCACCACTCGAGGTGCATTACCCCTCGTCCATCTAAAAGACGTGCTACCTCCTATGCTGTATGCACGGGAGACAAGTCCTGCTGGAATGGGTAGTAACCACCAGACTATGGACCATTCAACGCGTATGGTATGATCTCGTGCTCCAGCAATGTGCTAAACGCACCACTTGTGAATCTCCCAAAGAGTCTTACAAGGGGACCCAGACCTTCACGTGAAACGGCCGCCAACACGTTTACTGACCTGCGTCCACTTGCGGCCACTTCCTTGCTGTTCTGCGCACAGAAGCGTATATTCTGCAAGCGTCACATGCTTTGCTGTTGGTCCCAGCGGCTGCAGAAAGTAGATTCGTCGGAGTGATGACGTATTTACAGTCCTCGACCGTCCAACTGCGGTGATAGAGCCCCGCAGGGGCGTCTGCGTAAGCAGGCGTTTGGTGTGTTGTGACACCACGGACCCGAGCACACGGGGGTTGTATCCTCCCACGCGTAGACGTGCGTGGCTTAGCCGTGTCTGGGGAAAGGGGGATCCTGGAGGTTGAGCTAATGCCGGGTGTATGGACCTTTAAGGCCCCCCGGCGGAGGCAACACATCTCTTTGGCCTCTGCTTCACATAGACGGCACCCCCGGACTGACCCACCCGGGGGAAATCGGTGGTCGCCTTTTCCTGTCCCCCTCTCCGATATTTCTCTGCTCTATCTTTCTGTTTTCACTGTCCTGTCACCTCTTCTCTTCTGTTACTTCCTCACTTTTCATAGGCGGCTTGGGTTAACCTTGTGTAGGTGCCCTCTCTTGGGTTTATATATAAGGTTATAGCGGCAATGTACGGCTGGCGCCTGCAGCCTTACACTTTTAGTGCTGCAGCGTCCCCTTGTTGGACTCCGTGGTGGGTTGCTGCCATTGCTGCCGAAGTACACCAAACTGCTATGGGAACACCCGCTTTTCCCCGGCTTCTTGATCGTCTCTCTCTTAAGAGGGGACGCGCTGATGAGATTTTGAATTTGTTCACCAGAGCAAAAGACATTTTCCCCCGATATCAAGTAGTACACAGTGAAAGAACTGAAAAACTAGCAAGAATCACATCCCCATTTATAGTTGCAAAAAGCTTGATCAACACGCTAGGCCCTGGCTACAAAGTCACCAAAATGCCAAGCGGGGATCTTCTGCTTGAGCTACGGGATAAGGAGCAATACAACAGACTCGGCAAGCTTGTTACTTTTGGTGATGTCCCAGTTTCCGTTTCACCGCATCGATCCATGAACACAGTACGGGGGGTAGTATCTGAAGCAGACCTCATCGACCTATCTGAAACCGAACTGTTGAAAGGGTGGAAAGAGCAAAATGTCACGAATGTGCAGCGCATTGTTATTAGACGGGACAATAAAGAAATTCGCACGAAACACCTGATACTTACCTTTGAATTGAGCGTTTTGCCACAAAGCATTGAAGCAGGCTACACAAAGACATCCGTAAGACCATACATCCCAAATCCTAGGCGATGCTACCAATGCCAAAGATTCGGCCATGGCTCGCAGAGCTGCCGTGGTCGACTCACCTGTGCTAAGTGTGGAATACAAGGTCATGCCTCAGACAATTGTTAGGCCACACCTCACTGCGTTAATTGCGATGGTGACCATCCAGCATACTCCCGGTCCTGTCCAAGCTGGAAAAAAGAAAAAAAAATTCTAACACTGAAAGTCCGTGAAAACATATTGTTCAGGGAAGCACGCAAAAGGTGCTCACCATTCCACACTACCACTAATGCTGATGCGGCGCGTCAAGGGGCAGCGTCGCAGCGGCTACTGCCACCTGCCCTGCCCGCGCGCAGCGAGCTGTCGCTTGTGGCTCCTGCCCCCAGGGTGGAAGGAGCTAAGTCTACTCCACTCAAAGAGCGAACAGGCCCAGTTACCCTAGGGTTGCCGGCACCACAACAGTCCTCGGTGGCAGCCTGCGCTTCGCGTAGCGAACCCACAGGCCCGCCAGCAGCTCCCACGGTGGGTGCAGTCAAGGCTGCCTCACCCTCACCGGCCCCTGCTGGTGCTGGCAACAGCCGGCACAGCTCAGGCCCAAAGGCAGCCCCATCGACATCCGGGCTTGTGGGCGCAAATGTCTCGTCCTTCGCGGCGGGAAATTCTCGTGAAACTTCTCGCTCGCAAGAGCGCGTGTCCGGCGCCTCACAAGAGGCAATGGACACTACACCCACCCCGACGGCGCACCAAGCGCCTAAGGTGCAGCGAGGTTCCCTCGACCGCTTCAGAAAAGACAAATCCCGCGTTACATGGCCTGAAAATGCCTCTGTAATCTAATGCAACACTTCCTTCTTGTTTTAGTACACACAGCACCCATTTACTTTCAGTATGGCCACACAAATTATACAATGGAACATCAGAGGCCTTCTTAGGAACCTCGATGATGTGCAAGAACTTCTCCACAAACACAATCTAAAAGTGCTGTGTGTACAGGAAACTCATTTAAAATCGACACATACAAACTTTCTTCGACAGTATGTTACGTTTCGTAAAGGTCGCGATGATGGTCTCGCATCATCAGGCGGTGTTGCCATTGTGATTCACAAAAGCATAGCATGTCAACGTTTGCAGCTGCAAACGCCCCTTGAAGCAGTGGCAGTTCGACTGGTTCTCTTTAACAAACTCATCACCATTTGCTCGCTATACATACCCCCACATTACCGCTTACACAAACACGAATTTCAGTCCTTGATAGACGAATTGCCAGAGCCCTATCTTGTTCTTGGCGATCTCAATGCACACAACAGTCTGTGTGGCGACGCTCGCATCGATGCGCGAGGCCGCCTAATTCAAGATTTTCTTTTCTCATCCGGTGCTTCTCTTCTTAACAAAAAAGAACCTACATATTGTTGTCTTGCAAACAAAACCTTTTCCTCTATAGACCTCAGCATAGCTTCTCCATCCGTATTACCTGAACTTGAATTGGAAGTTATAAAAAACCCTTACGGGAGCGACCATTTCCCAATACTGCTGAGAGCACCAAGACAATACGAATCTCCACCACATGCTCCCCGGTGGAAGGTCAATGCAGCGGACTGGGATAAATTCCAAACACTTACCAGTAAGCTCTCGTGGGCTGACATTTCATCGCTCGGAATTGACGGTGCCATCGAGTATTTTACTAATTTCATAATTGATGCAGGTTCTAAGTGTATTCCCTAAACAAGTGGACTTTCTAGCAAACGCCGTGTTCTATGGTGGAAAGAACAATGCCGGAACGCACCTAGGCAGCAGAACAAAGCATGGAGGCAGCTTCGCGATTATCCTACTGCTGAAAACCTTGTCAGTTTCAAGAAAATCAAGTCCCAAGGTAGGAGAACACGCAGACAAGTCAGGAGAGACAGCTGGCAAACATTTTTATCAAGTATCAACTCGTACACGGATGAGGCCAAGGTTTGGAACAGGGTGAATAGAGTAAGAGGACGACAAACACATCCGCCTCCCCTGGTACACACGCAGGGAGACAGCCTGGAGGACCAAGCGAACCATCTGGGTGCACATTTTGACCATGTCTCCAGTTCATCGCACTATACACCAGCATTTATAAGATACAAATAGGCAATAGAAAAACAAAAGATAGACCGAAAGAGCACCGGGAACGAGCCATATAACCTACCTTTCTCCCTAGCAGAGCTGCATGCATCACTCACCTGTTGCAACCAATCTGCCCCAGGCTCTGACCGCATACTATACGAAATGTTGAAGAACCTGCCCTCTGAAACGAAGAAAACCCTTCTCTGTCTCTATAACTCTATCTGGACCTCCGGCGAGATCCCCTCTGCCTGGAACGAGGCCATAGTGATCCCTATCCTGAAGCAGGGCAAGGATCCATCGTCCGTATCGAGTTACCGGCCCATAGCTCTAACAAGCTGCCTCTGCAAAGCTTTCGAGAAAATGATAAACCGTCGTCTGATACATTTCCTAGAATCAAACAAGCTGCTTGACCCATACCAGTGCGGTTTTCGCGAGGGTCGATCCATCATTGACCATTTGATACGTATTGAGGCACAGATATGTGAATTTTTGTTCACAAACAATTCTTTTTATCTGTATTCCTAGACATGAAAAAGACCTGCGACACCACATGGCGGTTTGAGATACTGAGAGACCTCTCCCACTTTGGTGTACGCGGTAATATGTTAAATGTCATTGAAAGTTATCTGGTGAATCGCACATTCCATGTTCGAGTTGGCAATGCATTATCACGACCTTTTGTGCAGAAAACTGGAGTGCCACAGGGTGGGGTGCTCAGTTGTACTCTCTTCATTATAAAAATGAATTGCTTGCGTCTATGCATCCCACGCAACATGTTGTATTCAACGTACGTCGATGATATACAGATTGGATTTAAATCATGCAACCTTGCAATCTGTGAGCGGCGGGTTCAACTTGGTCTGAACAAGGTGGCTAAATGGGCAGACGAGAATGGGTTCTGCCTAAATCCACAAAAGAGCACCTGCGTCCTTTTTTCTAGAAAGAGAGGACTGTACCCCGAACCCGACATTGACCTGCAAGGACAGCGTCTACCTGTAAAAACGGAACATAAATTCTTAGGCATAATTCTTGACACAAAGCTAACATTCATACCACACCTAAACATCTAAAAAACAAGTGCATGAAAACAATGAATATTTTAAAAGTGTTGTCACGCACTACATGGGGTAGTGACAGAAAGTGTCTGTTAAATTTGTATAAAAGCCTCATACGAAGACGCCTAGACTACGGGGCCATAATTTATCAGTCAGCCACCCCAACTGCGTTGAAGATGCTGGACCCCATCCACCATCTAGGTATTCGCTTGCCTACAGGTGCCTTTAGGACAAGCCCTGTAGGAAGTCTTTACGTGTAATCCAGTGAGTGGTCCCTCCACTTGCAGAGGACCTACGCAGCTTTCATATATTTCCTTAGAGTGAATGCAAACAGTGAACATCCCTCTTATTCCACCGTAAATAATTTGTCCAGCTCCCACCTCTTTCATAACCGACCTGCAGTAAGAGAGCCCTTCTCGTTGCGTGTGAGAAGTCTGGCTGAGGAAATGGATGTCCCACTCTTTGAACATCGTCTAATGACACCCACTATACAGGTATCACCGTGGCAGTGGCAGATTGTCGACTGTGATTTGTCCTTTTTACATGTTACGAAGCACGCCCCGGTTGCACACATTCGAATGCATTTCCTCGAACTGCAGCATAAATACTCCTGTCCGGAATTTTACACCGATGCATCAAAGTCTCATGCTGGTGTCTCTTATGCAGCGGTTGGCCCATGATTTTCAGATTCCGACGCCCTGCACCCCCAAACGAGCATTTTCACAGCAGAGGCTTATGCAATACTGTCTGTCGGCTCTTAAACATATCAAACAATCGAAAATACCAAAAGCAATTATCTACGCAGACTCGCGGAGCGTAGTAAAAGCTTTAAAATCTCTTAAAAGGCGCAACAATCCAGTAATAGTATCGCTTTATTCATTAATATGTAATATTTATGCGTCTGGGCAGCATGTTGTGGTGGGCTGGGTGCCAGGACACCGAGACATCGAGGGAAATGTACTGGCAGACCAGATTGCCACATCTATCGACGCAAAAGCTGGAAACACATCCATGCCCGTCCCTGTTCCCGATATGAAGCCATATCTACGCAAGAGGCTTCGAGCCCACTGGCAACGTTTGTGGGACGCCCAGAGTCTAAACAAACTTCATTTAATTAAGCCTCGCTTAGGGAATTGGCCATCGACCACGAAATCTAGAAGAAATGATGTCCTATTCTGTGGGCTCAGAATAGGACACACTTACGGCACGCACAATTACTTGTTGTCTGGAGGCGAACCCCCGACCTGTACTAGATGTGGGGAGGTACTTACTGTGCTTCACATCCTAGTACAGTGTCCACTAATAAACCTGAAAGAAAGAAACACTTTGTTCAAGCCTATAGAGAGAATATACCCCTTCACCCAGCGATGTTTTTACATAATGACCCGGTATTTCAGCAAGAATCAGTTATAGCCTTTTTAAGCGACATCGACATTTTGCAAGTTCTTCGCCCGAGAGATTCGTAGCAGGGTCCTCTTTCAGAGGACCTATCACGTCATTGTCATGATCTTATTAATTTTGTCTTTTATGCACCTTCAGTGCGCAGGATTTTAGGCCCCTTTACAGCCACCCTACACCTACCCTCTGTCATTGATCATACCATTGCTCACTCAGTAGACCACGTCTTGGCGCTCTTTGGCCATAGCTGGCCCTTGCGCCACAAAACAACATATATCATCATCATCAGCGGTGATAGAGAGCGAAGTTGAGACGAGCAGTCTTGTGAGGAGGGGCTTCTGAGCGGCAATGTGGCTTCGAAGGGCGGCTTCCCTTAGACTTCGCCGTACCGTGCTGTCACTTACATGTGCCAAGTTGAGAGTACGGCGCACATCTTTCGCGCTTTGAAATGGCTTCTCACTGATTACAGCAACAATTTGTAAATCTTTGTACATCGACGTGGCATGGGCTCGCCTTTTGTGCCGCGCATCTTGAATGCGTCCTTCATCTCGGTATGCTTAGACTACCCTGTTGACAGTGTTCTACCGCTGTATTGCACGTTAAAGAACCGCAGGTGGTCAAAATTATTCCGGAGCCCTCCACTACGGCATGCCTCATAATCAGAACTAGTTTTGGCACGTAAAACCTCAGAAAGAAGAATTAGTGTTCAACCGACAGCCTGTCAAGGTAGCAATGCTGCGCTGCGAGAAACCTTTTGTTTTTTTCGAAAGTTCAAGGACTTCTTTCCGCTTACGCAGTCACTGGTGACATCATTAGGTACTTAAACCGATAAGACCACACACAGGCAGCTGTCGTCTACGTTATAGGCATTTTGCACAAAAAAGTAATAAGAGATGCGTATCAAAGCTCAGCCAACCCCACCACAGATCACGGCAGACTACGTCACAGCCGACCCCTAAGTAGAGCTGCATAGCCTGATGGGTCATTGCAATATGTGCCCGTGCACATGAGCCCATATCACGCATGCGGCTGCTGACAAACTATCAGTTGCCGTTTTTTACGAACACCAGCGAGGTGGGAGTGCCAACACTTAGCGGAACCGCCACGCCCTTTCCACTTTGTTTCCTGCAGTGGCCGCTGCGAATCGCCTGAGGTAGGGTTCGAGGTTATTTGCCACGCCTTTGCGTGTTCCAGCTCATATTGCTCACAATAGTACGTTTACCTTTTGCCAGAAGTTTTCTATATGATGAGCGGTCAAATGCTTTTTCAAAGTGTTGGGATATCATATCAATTTGGTCTTGTTTATCTAGAATCGCTGCAATATCGTGAACAGCTTCCCCAGGAGGTGTTGTAACAGTAGAGAAACCTTTACGAAAGCTGGGCTGCCGGTCGTTGATCAGATTATGCTCCTTGAGAAAAGTTGAAAGGTGCTTGAATATGATCTGTTTTAAAACTATTGCGCATCAGCACAGCGGGGAAATCTGTCTGTAGGAAGAAATGAGAAAGGTGTTGTTTTTCGTAAAGGAATACTCTTTGCAAACTTCCAATTGTTTAGAAGCTCACCCCGCGACAATGACTTCTTAAAAATTACGCACAAGAACTGCAAGAGCCATTCTACATCCTAACAAGAAACGCAGTAGATGTGCTATCATTACCAGACGACCTTTTGGGATCAGTATTAAGCAGCCATGATAAGATTTGCTCGTTTGATAACGAGATGTCGCTTGTAAGCGGGATATCATGAGCTGTTTTTCAACACGGTCTTCAACCCTCCTCACCGCTAAAATCAGATCAAAAGAACGTATTAAATGATTCTGAGATGGCTTCTTTGTTAGTAACAATATCCCCATTTATGGACATGTTAAGGAAGCACTTCTTTCAACGGCAAAAACGTTGCCACATTCTCGTTGGGCACGAAATTAAGAAGTTTTCTGAAGTGGCGTTATCTTTTGCTTTTTTTATACAGTCTTTTACCTATTTGCGCATGACGCAGGCTTTATGCATGAAAGATAAAAGATGGGTTATGGCGACACTGTTTTCTTTTCGTCACCTTTCGTACAAAGTGAACTGGCTTAGTAATCCACGGGCTTACATGTCTTATGACTTTTCCCTTTGTCGGTACGAAATCATTAACTCATCCCAATACAAGGTTCTTGAAGAAACACAAAAGACCGTCAACAGTACAAGCGTTACACACAAAGTGCGGTAACTCGAGAGAGAGAGAGATATTTAACTTTTATTGGTGCCAGAAAATCACGAGGGCGGACGCAGCCTCCCTCCGCCTATCAGACGGCCGAGATCCCCTGGGTTTCAGTGGCTGCCTCGGCTAGCTGGGTGGCTCAGACCTGGTCTTGCTGGTCTGAGTTGAAGAATATGTCTAATGTGTCCAGTATTTCTACGTTGTTGGCGCGCGAGAAGACAGAGACCACGCGTTCTTCCATCTTGCTTCTGGACACTTCGGTAAGGTTAATTCTGAAGCACAATAATTTATGATCTGCTATTTCGTCAAGCGCATGGGTGCTGGACACATGACGTAACCTGCAACTGCTAACAAAAAAAACATGTAAAAGAAATCCAGTGTTACACTAATGGCATTCTGGATGCGGGTAGGTTGCTTAACTAGTTGGGTTAGATCATGAAAAAGGACTACATTCATACACGAAGGACTAAGGGTATAGCTGCATTTGATAACGGTACAGGAAATTCGGTATCCAATGTAACTTAAGGGGCATTGCAATCACCGACTAATAGTATATTTTTAGAGTAACCACAGACGGCACAAAGAACATCGTTGAGCTTACTAAAGAATGCTTCGTGTCTATATGGAGGTCGGTAAAATCTGCCGACTACAAACTTAAAGTCACCTTAGTCTACCTTCATGATAACGCATTCTAGACCTGGTATATATGCCAATATTTCAACTCGTAAGCTTTCCTTGAAAACCATTGCTACCCCGTCGCCTCAAGGACTCCTATCCTTGCGGTAGATTCGGTAACCCTGAGGCATGGTCTCATCGTCGCTAATGTCGGTGTGCATCCAGGTTTCGGTAAATATAAATACATGATGCTCATATGCTCACACTAGACTGTCTAAATCGTCACTTTCTGCTAGAATGCTACGAGCGTAAGATTTATGAATCGAAAATGCATAAACAAAAACGCATAGAATTTGGTGCAGTCTAGGCCGGACCGATAAGCGCTACCGCACTGTGTTTTCATACACAGCCGATAAAAGTCAGCAGATAAAAACGCCTGCAGATCCCACGCCCTGTGGGAATCGATGTTATGCGAAGCAGTGTGCGGGGAGCCTACCAAGTCAACGAAACAACTATGAGAGCACCAAGACCTAGGCGGCTCTTTCATGACCTACATGGCACGCATGTCATGACATTCATGTCATGAGTCCTCAGGAGTCCCTTTAGCTACACCTCAGAGACTTTAAGGCGAAAGCCTTGGTCATGTTCATGGCTATGAATTCGACCAGCATCCTTTAGTGTTTCCTTCACTCAGTATCCACGTCCAAACCCATTCAGTGGTTTTGGAGTGTTAATCCTTTTTCTCTGAGTCATTGTCATTTTTGCTGAGTCATGCTCATGACTATGACTTTTACCAACATTCTTTAGTGTTTCCTTCACTTACTATCCACGTCAGAACCAATTTCAGTGGCGTTTGAGTGGTAATCGTTTTCGCTGAGTCATTATCGTTTATGCTGAGTCATGCTCATGACAATCACTTCTACCAGCATGCTGTAGTGTTTCCTTCAATTAGCATCCACGTCCCAACCCATTTCAGTGATTTTTGAGGTCATGGCCTACACGACACGCATGTCATGACATTTATATCATGACCTATCACTTTGTTCGTGATACACTTCTGTCATACTATGCAAATTTTGCTATCTACCAAGTTAACAAACGACCATAAGAGCACCAAGATGTAGGCGGCTGCTTCATTACCTACATGACACGCATTTCATGACATATCATTTATGTTGGTCATATACTCTTGTCATAGTATGCCAATTTAGGTACATACAAAGTTAAGGAAAGCACCATTTCAGCACAAAGATTTAGGCCGCTAGATAGATAGAGAGATAGACAGATAGATAGATAGATAGATAGATAGATAGATAGATAGATACCGTCAAAGTAGCAAATGTTCGCAAGAAATGCTTCGCATTTAAAAATGCACCTCAATGCGCTTTTACCTATGTATTGTGGGAAACCACTCGATCCCACAGTCCACGGCAGCAGGCTCCAGTCTGGGCCGGCCGAGCCCAGGGGCGCACAGCCTCCGCTCGCGCGTCCCTCGCGCCACTGCTCGCGCGTCCCTTGTCTCCTTCGTCCGCAGTTGGCTCTGTTGCCACTAATCATGTCGGCGTTCCCACACTGCCCCTCCCTCTGCTAGGGCGTTGACGGCACTGGCCCACGGTGGCTGGCAGCGACGGCATGACACCCCTACTGATGGGCGAACCTTGTAGAGTACTAATGCTCTAAACGAGGATCGGAGAAGCCGGCAACGCCGGAGTCACCAAGGTGTTCCAAGAACGCAGGCCCTAAGCCTGGCTGGCTTCCAGGATGGGCTCCTCGCGAAGATTGGGCAGGCGAGGTGGTGCAGCCTCGGAGTTGACGCCTTGCTGGAACCTAAAGGCCCTAAACCGCCCCTTGATGCACACCTGGTCTGGTTTTCCTCTCCCACCTCGTTCTGACGAGTGCACGCAGCCGATCGCCGGAAGGGGCCGCCGCCTGCTCAATGCCTTGCCACCAGAGAGACTGCACAGCACCGCAGCACGCAGGTGACCAAAGGGGAAGATCTTCAGGTGATTCCGATCGTCACTCTAACGGAGCCGCCGCCGCTGCCGTTGGCAAGTGGCCTCGAGCACCCGAAATCTCCCCGGAACACTGGACACCGCTCGCCAAGTCCTCCCGAGCTGTCTGTGTAGAAGCACGCGCCGCAGCGCCGAGGGACGGAGCCGCTCTTGAGGTGGTGTCGGCGCCATCACGCTCATGACGTCACCTGTTCCGGTGGTCCCCTTCTCGAAAGGCGGCACTGGAAACTGCAGCAGCGCGTAGGAAACCACGCCGTCACCAGGTCCAACGGTCGGCTCGATGACGGCGACGCAGGAGGAACCGGTGGAAACGCTCGCCACCGAACACCAGAGGTGTAGCTCGCACGGCGGACATGGCCACGCAGCAGGCTGGGGTAGGGGTCGCTACGGCCCGTACAGCAAGTACCGTCGGCCTTCCCCGCGACCATGGTCCATCGCGGAACGCAACCGCCCCTCCCCCCCCCCTCCCTGTGTGCTAATGTGGGAAACGGCGCGATCCCGCAGTCCACACAAGCAGTCTCCAGTCTCGGCCGGCTGGGCCCAAGGGCGCCCAGGCGCAGCTCGCGTCCCTCGTCTTCTTCGTGCACACTTGGTTCTGATGCCGTTAAGCATGTCGGCGCTCCGACACGGCCCTTGTTTACACATAAGAAGTTGCTGTTTATTGAGACTCACCATGGGTCACGGTATGCGCCCGAGTATTTCGCACATATGCTACTTGGGCACAGTTCACTTGGGAACATTTTTTAGTAGTATATTCTGATTTTTTGAGTGAATGGCAGAGCCTTGAAGGGTTCTCGAACCGTTTTTTTTTTCTTGAAGTCGAGAAGTGCATTTCAGGGTAAAATACATCATTTCAGAAATAATTTTTAGCAAAAAGTACATCAATGCGTTCAGCCGATGTAGAATTATTGGCAACCAAAGATCGCATTTGAAGACCTTCGCGGGGCTCCCCTTCCTACTTCAATGCCAAGTCTATGGCGGATTGGAGTGCTGACCTAAACGCTCCACCTACTTAGCTTCACCGTGGCGCGCAGTTCAAGCTTGATATTGGATGTTCACTTAGGCGCTGCTACTTTCAATTTTGGGGACTACGACGAGCCAAACTCGGAGGCTATCCCTCAGTTAGTCGTTGAGTTCATGATCTCTCATCTCTTTGCTCTCGTCTGCAATGTACTGGAGAGCTACGCGCGGCTACTATGCGCTCCGAGTGATATTAAAAGCACATTCCATTTAGCATTTATCTCAATGACAATCACATAGTTTTTATGGGTCGACCAAGCTTCATCTGCATGTTCGTTCGTGCGAGAACGTCGCCATTGCGCATATTGGATAAGCAATAGATGCTCCACTCCGGACTCGCATTGGAATTATTCTTAGCGAAACGAGCTCAGACCATGATTTGGACAAACTTAGAGTGTGTTGAACTTTGGATGGAGCTGACTTGTTCGTCAGGTGTTGGCGCTCGGGCCTTCAGTCACGTGGCACAAATATACCAATCACAGTAAGCTGTTGTCCTCGGTGATCGGGCTCATCGCGACTTCCCGCAGCGGCCGCGGTATCTGCGTTACGCTGCAGACGCAGCAACACGCGACTGCAGTAGCTACCCATGTGCATCACAGGGCTGGAGTGGGCGTTGGCGCTCATGTGCTCTAATGTGGCGGTGCTACGTGGCACGGATCAACTTTGTCCTGCTGCAGCTTTACCGACAGATAGTAGCCACATCCAAATTGCAGTTTAATAGCCCAATAGGAAGTGAAGTCTGCCAAGGCGTCTACACAGGAGCAGCCAGGAGTGAGTGCGCGCTGGAAAGCGTATGTGTGATTGGACCTGAAGGTTCGTGTTGTCCGAGGATCGTTGAATGCCCAAAGCTAATCTAAATTAGCGAGACCGGACGGCTACGACACTGATAAGCAGATGTGGACGGAGCTTTATTCCTGCGCGGGCGGTCAAGGCGAGCGTTACCAGACGATTGTCGGTGATAGTACGATATTTGTGCTCCCCGAAGTTCGAAATTCGAAAAGCGCACTTTGTCTCCCTTAGGCCTGCTATTAAACCCTGTTAAAATATGCACAGTACCAGTAGGAAGACACGCTTTATGATTCATGTGAGCTATTGGGCAATAGCAGCTGCGTACGGGAATTTACTATCACGAAATATGTCAGGCCCGAAAAGAGTAATGAGAAGGATTTTGTTGAAAAGAGAGTGTTGAGTGTTTGAGAAAAAGGTGACTCCGTGTTTTTCTTGCGAGCTCCACGCGCCGCGTGCGCGTGCAAAATTTGCCTGCGTTCACAGGAGCCTACGCTATCTGCGGGGTGGTTCAGTGCCTCTTTTAATATAGCCGTATTACGGTGAAATCAAGAGGAACATTTGTCGTGTGTCGGTGCGTAGGGAGGAGGAGAAACAAACTTTTATTGAAATGAACAGTTTAGTTGGCTGGGCCTAGGCATCCCACGTGGGGACGTCGAGGTCTTGCCTCTTCGGCGCCTCGCAGTCTTGCTGGGTAATCCAGAGTTGGTCGTCGAGGTGTGAGCTGCCGAGGGCGGCGTGCCATCTCGACGAGAGGCTCTTGATTGTCGGATATTGGTCTTTACATTCCCTTGGCATGTGGGGAAGCGGTGCTGCCTGAGTGTTACAGATGTTACAAGTGTTACTAGGGTATAGGTGTCTGGGTAGATCCTGTGGTAACGTGTTAGTGAGGGGTACATGTTTGTCTGTAACAAACGAAGTGTGGTTGCCTGTGCTCTGTTTAGCTTGTGATGGGTTATGGGGAAGGTTGTTCTTTCGAGATAGAATAATTTCGTAAGGTCGTTGTAGCTAGTAAGGCGATCGCGTTCCGCGGGTCCACCTGCGTTGTCTCCGGCACGGTTGACAAGGGCTCGTGCCACGGAGTGAGCGACCTCGTTGACGTTGGTGAGGTGTGGATGTACGTCGTCGGCGTGCGCTGGGAACCAAACGAGAGTCTCGGAAACTTTTTTCCAGGAGCAGCATAACAAAGAGGACGAATATTAAGGACAGTGGCGTCTTGGTATAAAATTGATTGCCCAGGACAGCATTTGAAATGTTAAGTGTTTGAAATCATGATCGGTTTTACAGTATTCCATGACACGCTTGAATCAAGACTGTTATATTTAGTAGTCATTATGCATGTTATTCCTTTTATTTTGTTACTCGTGTTCATGCAGTTTCTGTTCATTCCCTTAGGGTATCGACCCCAGGAAATTTAAGGACAGCGACTATGTTTTTAAAAGAGTCGTAAGTTGCCTCTCTGATTGCTTCACTTGTAAATTCATGGGATTTATTGAATAACCGTTGTGCAGTAACAAGCAAACTTAGTGTGCAATAACAAGCAAACTTAGTATTGTTATTATATCTTCTATTTAATGAACAAGTCGAGCGCAAATTATTATCCAGGGTGTTTCTACGAAGACTTTAAGCAATATTTAAAAACATTTGGGTAGAAATAATAAAGGCGGTCCCTTCAGAGAACTGACGCCAGTATTGGGGGACTCCATGTGACGGATGATCAGCGGTAATTGGTTCATAATTAACCAAAATATAATAATTACCTTTTGAACTTTTATTTCAGCCAACTGGTTTTATTTGGTAAATTGAAGCAACGAATCCATACAAGCCACATCAACTTTTGAATCTCGAAAAATGCGATTACCCGCGGAACTGTGGCACGAAGGAATTTCGGTTCTGAGACTGCGTGAAACCGAAACTGGGATGGTGCAGCGAGAGCATTGCCGAATCCCTCTATCTGGCGTTCTGCTTACGTCAGACAGCAGGGCTCTGCAGCTCGGTGTTCCTCGCTGTAGCAGCGCACTGGCTGCCTCCCAATTTTGGTTTCGCGTGGTCCGAAAACTGGGTAATCTGTGTTACGTAGGTAATCGCAATATTCTAGATTAAAAAGTTGATATGGCTTGTACGGATATCTTGCTTCGGTTGTCCAGTTACGATGAACCCGCTGATATCGAAAGTACAGAATTTAATACATTTTTGTTCATTCTTGACTGATTATCACTTATCCCCGCTCACCCCATGGTCACCAACGCTGACGGCATGTCTCCGAAGGAGCCATCATTCTATTTCTAAGCCGCTATTTTTAAATATTACTGAACGTCTTCGTAGAAATACCCTGTACATAAAGGTGCTTTAGCACCATTGAAAAAAACTGGAGACTGCTTATTCTTAAACGAAAAAAAAAACTATATGCAAGTAAATCACACTCAACATAGCCTAACGATCTAATCAAGACGATTTTTTTTTTCATTCACAAATGATTCGGGAAGGTGTGGTCTCCAGTCCAGGCTGTGAAATAGGTTGGACAACGAAGCTGTAAACGACAACTAGAACCCATTGCAACCTAGGTTGAAATTATTAATGTGGCGACATTCACATGCATTTTACCTATTTATTAGTCTAAGATGTTTCAACGGCTTGTGACTTGCCTTGCGCCGCTACTTCGTGCACCTACAAAGAGGGGATTAAAGGGAAAATAAGTTCGCCGTGCCTCGTATGCACGCTGCTCTTCAGGAGTCCTCACTGCACCTCACCTTCCCATAGCACTGTCACAACACAAATCAATTGCTAGGCAGGTTCTTCTTTTACGTACGAAACTGTAGTTACATCACTCCCTGCTTCGTATGCTACAGTCAAGCTGCCGTCACCGTGGCAGCTTGTGCAGCAGTTCTCTTTAGCGGGAAACGTATGTGGGGGACGCTACATGCTTTGTAATGTATGTAGGCTCTGGAGACCTTATTATGTGGTATGGATGCTTGTTTTCAGCTTGTTCTTCATTGAAACGTATGCTAGTCTGTGTGTTTGTAAAGTATGTATGCCCTGTTCGTTTCACTTTGTTCTGTGCTTGTAGCCTCTGTCTTACGGGGGTATAAGCCATTGCATTTGGGGGTATGAGCCAATGATAATGATACTTTTCTGTCGATGTTACGCCACGAAGAAATCTCGGGATTCTAGCCATAGACAGATTCGCTTTAAAAATGGATATATCGACCTGAGAAGCATCGAGCGTGCTTGTACCTGCCATACAACTAGTTCGTGCAATTTAGAGTTATAAGAAAAAAAGCTCGAAGTTTTGTTGAAATATCATGTTCTGTGAACGGTTTTCGCACACATTTTCATGCGTGCGAAATTCATAATTTTCAAAAGGCCTTAACGGTAAGTTTCCGGTTGCTTCTAATTTGGTTTCATTAAGTTTGTAGCTCGTTTAAGAATTTTGGAGGGATGGGACGAAGCAGATATTCGGATAGTCTAAGGCGTATCAGGGTTGCATTACAAATATCGCACACTGCATGAACTATACGACCTTGTAGAAGTGTTCACCACGTCGAAGACCATTTCACTTTTACACGTCCTCACTACATTCAGAGAGTGTATGTGTTGTACAGATACCAAATGTAATATAAAAAAATTTAAACACCTCCCTTACCGGGAACAGAGGTACACGCTAAGCTTGTTCAACCCTTGGGGAAGCGTTGTTTAGTTTTTTGAGCGTTTGATATGATCACGGGCCCGCTACCGCTGCCGTTCCTACAACGCAGCCTGCTCTTCGACAGAACGAACCAGACGCAGCCTCCTCATCTTACTGCCGGGCCTGTTGCAAATAAAGAAGAAGGTGCGCCGAGCGCGCGCAGCGGCCACGGGCGCTGCTCGCTCAGTTGCTATCAGATGAAGGGACGAGTCAAGCGCCAGTGTCCGGGTCATATCGCCGTCTCTGTTTGCTAGATTACAGGTTGGTGCCGAAACCCACCCTGTCACTTGGTCTTCGCGTTCCGGCAATGTAGCAACTCAGCACCAAGCGTGGCTTCGTCTGGGTGGCCATCACCAAGGCCATTTCTAGGATCCACGCCCTGCTGTCAGATGAGGTCACCGTTGTGCGGGTGGTGCACCACCACCTCGAGCTCGTCTTAGCGAAGCAGGCGGAGCTCATCGAGTTCGACCGCGCAATACAGGACACACTCACGGATGTAAACCTGGAGGCAGACCTGAGAACAGCTTTCGAGTATGGACAAAAGGTCAGCTTCACCAAGACCAGCGTGCGCCTCGCTACCCAGCAGCGTCTACCGATCCTTCCTGGTCTTACCGCGCAACTTGCCTCTCCACCGTACCCAACGCCCCTTCTGCCGCGCCCGGAGTGTCGCCCGCGGCGTCGTTCTCCCGCGTTGTCCTGCCAAAGCTGCACATCCTGAGCTTTTCTGGGGAGCAATACGACTGGCAAGGCTTTTGGGACCAGTACCAGGCAAGCATTCACGGCAATGACTTGCTATCGAAGATAGACATATTTAAATATCCGCTGACGTACATGTCTGGGTCAGCTAAGACAGCAATTCAGGGTATTCGCCTCACCGAGGCAAATGACGATGTCGCCATCAAGGTGCTGTCTGACTGGTTCGGCCATCACGACATGCTGGTCGATGACCATCCGGACCACCGACTTGCAATGGCACCTATTCGTAGTCTAGACAAGCTTCGAAATCTCTATGATGAGATAAATTTCTGCACAAGAGCAATGGAGGGACATGGCGTTTCACCAGATGACTATGCTGCTGTTCTGCGACGCGTCATCGTGAAGGCCTTACCACCTGACCTTGCTATCCTGTATCGTCAGCGACTGAACGAGGCTTCTTCGTCGAACCACGATGACACGGCAGCAGTTACACAAGACAACTCCCAGCAGGTAAAGCAACCGATTACCTTCCTACGAATTCATGTCGAAGCCAGGGAGGAAGACGGCCTCGACCAAGCCAGCTCATCTGCATGCCCGTGGCATCATCCACACCACGGGAGCTAAACCCGCCCTGTGTAGGCTCTATCAAGTGAAGTGAGGTCGCCGTACACGCGTCACTGCCTCCCGTACAACGCGTTGGTCCACACTGTTCAGGAATGCTCCACGTCGTTTACATCAGAAAAAAAACGCGGGATGGCTCAGGCGAGCAGGCGTGGCTTCCGCTGCGCCAAGCGCAACGGGGTTGTCAGTGAATGCCTAATCGCCAAGGATTTGCAATGCGCACACTGTGCTCGACAACACTTGATGTCACTGTGCAACGTGTGCACTTCGACTGAAAACCAAGCAAAGCGTCTGGGCAACGCGTCTTCGCCTTCAGTGCAACGCGCAAGCGGGCCGGAGTAGATAGACACATCACCTCGTGCAACATCCGTGCGCACGAGTTGCACCGGTCTCAGGCTGGTGGTATTCCTACAGACAGACAGACTTTGGGCTGTAGCAACAGCAAGGCCAATTTTGCTGCGGTTCCTGCTAGACATGGGCAGTCAGCGCACTTTCGTTCGGCAGGACGTTTCTCGAGCACTTAATTACCCGACTCAAGGCGTTGAGCGCCTCACCCTATTCACCTTCGGGAAAACAAATCGATCTGTGATCGATGTGTGATAGGCTCCGACTTCTTCTGGGACGTTGTATCCGGCCAGATATCTCGATTATCACCTCAAGTTACCGTAGTTGAAACCGTTTTGGAAGGACGGTCCAAGGAACCCGCCACGACTTCCTGCAAGTTTCAAAGCTTCAACTGTACGAAGCCCGTCTGTGGTCTTTAGTACTGGAGAGGCTCCTAGAGACGATGCGCCGACGAAGTCTCCTAAAGACAATAGTCTCCTAAAGTCTCCTCGACGAAGTCTCCTAAAGCATGACAATACGTAACCACGTCAAGACGCAGGTTTACAAGCGCCATCCTTCCGGAATGAACGCTGGTGCACAACAGTTCAGCGAAGATCCGCACCAGCGGATGCACCCCTATTGCAGAAATGCTGCGTCGAGCCAATTGGGCGCATGTGATGGAAGGCCACTGCCGATTCAGTCGAAATGCGAATGACGACAATCCAGCATCCGATACATCATCATCATCACCACCCTATATTTATGTCCACTGGAGGACGAAGGCCTCTCTCGGTGATCTCCAATTTACCCTGTCTTGCGCTAGCTGATTCTAACATGCGCCTGAAAATTTCCTAACTTCATCACCACACCTAGTTTTCTGTCGTCCTCGACTGCGCTTCCCTTCTCTTGGTATCCATTCTGTAACCCTAATGGCCCATCCGTTATCCATGCTACGCATTACATGGCCTGCCCAGCTACATTTCTTCCACTTAATGCCAACAAGAACATCGCCTATCCCCGTTTGTTCTCTCAACCACACCGCTCTCTTCCTGTCTCTTAACGTTACTCCTAACATTTTTCGTTCCATCGCTCTTTGTGCGGTCCTTAACTTGTTCTCGAGATTTTTTGTTAACCTCCAACTTTCTGCCCTATATGTTAGCACCAGTAGAATGCATGATTGTACACTTTTCTTTTCAACGACAGTGGTAAGCTCGCAGTCAGGATTTGGCAATGCCTGCCGTATGCACTCCAACCCAATTTTATTCTTCTATAAATTTCTTTCTCATGATCAGGGTCCCCTGTGAGTAATTGACCTAGATAATCATACTCCTTTACAGACTCTAGAGACTGATTGGCGATCCTGAATTCTTGTTTCCTCGCCAGGCCATTGCACATTATCTTTGCTTCTGCATATTCATCTTCAACCCAATTCTTACACTTCCTCGATCAAGGTCCTCAATCATTTAATGTAATTCGTGTCCATTGTTGCTGAATAGGACAATGTCATCTGCAAACCGACGGTTGCTGAGATATTCGCCGTTGATCCTCACTCCTAAGCCTTCCTAGTCAAAGAGCTTGAATACTTCTTCTAAACATGCAGTGAATAGCATTGGAGAGATTGTGTCTCCTAGCCTGACCCTTTTCTTGATAGGTAAATTTCTACTTTTCTTGTGGAGAAACAAGGTAGTTGTGGAATCCTTGTTTTGCTAAGGTAGTTGTGGAATATTTGCTAAGATATTCACGTATGCCTCCTGTACTCCTTGATTACGCAATGCCTCCATGACTGCTAGTATCTCTACTGAATCAAATGCCTTTTCATAATCTATGAAAGCCATCTAGAGAGGTTGATTGTACTCCGCAGATTTCTCGATTACCTGATTGATGACACTGATATGATCCATTAAAGAATATCCCTTCTTGAAGCCAGCTTGTTCTCTTGGTTGGCTGAAGTCAAGTGTTGCCCTGATTCTATTGGAAATTATCTTGGTGAATATCTTATACAATACTGAAAGCAAGCTAATCGGTCTATAATTCTTCAATATTTTAACGTCTCCCTTCTTATGGATGAGTATAATGTTGGCGTTCTCCCAGCTTTCTGGTGCACTTGAAGTCGTGAGGCATGGGGTATAAAGGGCCGCAAGCTTTTCGAGCATGATATCTCCTCCATCTTTAAATACTCGACTGTTATTCCATCTTCTCCAGTAGCTTTTCCCCTGATCATGTCTTCCAAGGCCCTTCTAACTTCATCGCTAGTTACAGAAGGAACCTGTGTAAGTAGTGATGATCATCCTGTTCTTCACTACTTCGATTGAAATTCACTTGGCTGCTCTGGGTACTGTATTGGTCAGTATAGAATTCTTCTGCTGCTTTTACTATGTCATCGAAATTGCTGATGATATTACTCTGCTTATCTTTCAGTGCATACATTTTGCCTTGTCCTAAGCCAAGTTTGCTTCTCACTAATTTCACGCTGCGTCCATATTTTACTTCCTCAATATTTTACAGGTTATAATTTCGGATATCCTTTACTTTCTTCTTCTTGATCAGTTTCAACACTTCAGTTAATTCTATCTGATCTCCCGAGTTCGACACTTTCATGTTTTGCCGTTTCTTTATTAGGTCCTTTGTTACTTGGAAGAGCTTACCTACCGGTTGCCTTGGTCCCTTACATCCTACTTCTATTGCTGATTCTTAGATGAGCCTAGTTATGGTTTCATTCATTACCTCTATGTTGTCTTCATCTTCCTGCTCTAAAGCTGCATATTTGTTTGGGAGCACTAGGCTGAATTGGTCTGCTTTTACCCTTACTGCGTCTAGGTTGACCTGTTTCTTCTTGAATATTTTATTCGTTCTCTCTTCAAAATAAGAGAAATCCTTGACATCACTAACCTATGGTCACTGCACTTTACCCTCCCTAACACGTCTACATCCTGCACTATGCTTGGGTCGGTAGAGAGTATCAAATCAATTTCATTCCTTGTTTCTCCATTAGAGCTTTTCCAGGTCCACTTCCTGTTACTGCGCTTCCTGAAGAAAGTGTTCATTATTCGGAGTCTATGCCTTTGCGCGAATTTTACCAGCATCTCTCCACTCGTGTTCCTAGAATCGATGCCATAGTTGCCAATTGCTTGTTCCCCAGCCTGCTTTTTCCTCACTTTTGCAATGAAGTCGCCCATGACTACAGTATACTGAGTTTGCACCTTTCTCAGTGTTTATTCAACATCTTCATAAAACTGTTCTATTTCTTCATCATCGTCATTGGAGTTTGGGGGGTAGGTTTGTAGTACCTTCATTTTGTGCGTCCTATTCAGCGTTATTGCTATGAATGCTACCCTCTCATTGAAGCCGCAGAATTCATCAATGTTGCCCGCTATGTCCTTATGGACTAGAAATCCTACTTCGAATTCCCTCTTATCTGGAAGACCTCTGCAGCAGAGGACGAGGCCGTTAGTCAGCACAGTATAAGCCTCACCAGTTCTTCTAACCTCACTAAGGCCAATAATATCCGAGGCAATACCTGTTAATTCTTCAAATAGCCCTGCTAAGCTATAGCCTCAGTCGATAGGGCGCGCGTGTTGAACGTTGACAGGTTCTGTTTCCAGTGGAGGCCTGGCCGGACGTAGAGATTCTTAGCACCCTCTGCAGCGTCGCAGGTCTGACCACCGCCTTGGTCAGGTGCTCCGCAGCCGCTGGGGACCGAGGGCCATGGGTTAACTGTAGCAGGAGTCGCGAGGGAGGTAGTGGCCTAATATTGCACCAGGGAGGCCAATGCCTGTTCTGGTGAGGAAGTGACTTTGTTGAAACTTAATGGGCCTTCCTAATTTGCTTGTACCTGGACTAGTATAGCCCCACTAGCTCTCGGCGAAGTTTTTTTTTTTTTGCTGGTGTCAGGCGCCACTCCGTACCTGAAAATGTAGTGGAATGGAGAAGACTTCGAATTTATGATCTTCAGATTAGAAGCCGAGTGTTTTACCACTGCTCCACGACACCACTCGGCTGTGTTACTGCATAAATAAAAATTCTAGTTTTGCAATCACTTACAACGTTACAAGTTAGCCTTATTGCAAAGTAGACATGCAAGCCTATCGGCTCGCTTTAGTAAAAAAAATACATCAAAGGATTTTCCGTACAAGAGCCAGTAATGGTATTATGAGACACCCGTTGGGTAGAGATTTAGGAATTATTTTGATTACCTCCGGTTGTCTAACCTGCATCTAAATCTATGTACACGATACTGGGTATAAGAAAACGAACATTTTAAGCACGGTGTTTCGCCGAATTTCGAAGAAGATATGCGGCACAAAGCTACCGTTCACGCATGATAGCAATACTAGGCATTGCGTACGCAGTTCTTGCTCTAATACGTTAACAATGTAACAATAATTAAACATGGCAGGTGAACAAGTAAAATATGATTAAAAAGCAAAATACGAGTCACGCTGTCGTTAATGTTGTATAGCTATTCGGAACAAAGTAGAATTTTAAGGCTTGCGGGACAGCAAGACCAATATGCCAAAATGGGCAGAAACATTTTTTGTATAAACATTACATACATTGCTGTGTTCTGATAATGTGTTAAGAATGTCAGTTTGTCTCCTACAGTGTAAAACTATTTACTTTGTTAAGGGTGGAATGCCGTACAAAATGCCCTTGACATGTCCTTATTTTCGGCCGCCTTTTTGGAATGTGGCGTAACTTACGGAAACTTCTATACTGTATCCTTAAGGTGTCTAAGGATGTACGAAGAGTATGTTTCGCAGGTTACACCCTACGCGAGCGTAAGGGTGTAGGAATATTTTTATTTTGGATGTGCAGTAAAGATGATTGTGACACGACAAAGTTAATTTTTCAAATGACTGTCTTCACGTAACGCTCAATTAACAATATATATTGTTCACTTACACACAAAAGCTTGCACAATAGGTTCGGCAAGTGACCGGAGATGACCGCGCATTTGTGCACGCACAAAGGCGCTTACCACTCCGAGCGGTGACCTCGAGTTTGTCGACACGAATACCTTTTGAGTAACTCTTATTGCATCTCGCGTAGTGGGTTGAAAGTCATCAAAAAACTTCAGAAACAAGCTGTGCTACTTTTCATATATTTGCGGTCTTGTGTGAGCTTTTCCACGGTGTATTAGTAATTTGCCCAGAGTTTATGAACTGGTCGATCTTTGTGTCGATCCTAACTGTGAGTTCGCGCTTCAAAAGCTGATATGGTCGCATCGTATCCTTGATGCCGTTTTTTTGGAGAATATTCATGCAAAATACATTTATTTCTTCACAACGAATAGACAGTCATTTAGCGACATTGTTAAAATAAATTTTGATGCCGTCATGGAGAGTGTTTTTTGTGATTTGTGAAATCTTAAATTGCTAAGCGTATAACGTCGTGAGTGTAATACGAATCTCGAGGGGTGTAAGAGCGCAAGTTATACACACACAGAAACTTCCCTTTAGGTGTAAATTGGTTTAGAGTGTACGTCGCACGTCGAAGCCCTAATTATAAGCAGTTATGTATATACAGGGTCTTTCATTTTAGCTGCCCAAATTTTAAAAAATTGCCTTTGGCGGATAGCACAATTATAATCCCTGATCTAAACTACGCGATGAGCCTGCCATTACTTCGACGAGAAATCTAAACGCCTAATTGAATAATTACCATAGTTACGCTAAATAACTTTTAATTATTTATTTTGCGGCACATCTTTCAATCTACGAATTATAGCCGCTGAGTTCGCAAGGCGCATCCACTCCAGAGTGTTTCTCGAAAAGTACAACCGTTCGGTTACCAAAAAGTCACCAACCGCCTGTTCAATTGACCTCTGTGCACGGAGCAGCCCTTTCTAATTCGTTCAACTTACATTTGAGAGCACTAAAAGAGCGGCGCGTTAGCCAGCATTCACGTAGTAGTTTTTTAAATTTCGCGTACTTTAAAGAAAGGAAGAAAAAACATTAAACATGGCATTTATCATGGCACAGATGAAGTAATTCGATGTTTCTGAACAAGCGCTACCACTTTTGCATTGAAGATTTTTTTGCTAGAGTTAATAATTTAAGTTATTTTGTATTTAAGTTAATTTAAGTTATAGTTAACTAAGTTATTTAAGTAATCTTTGTTAATTACCCAGCTTGGTATATTGGAAAAACATATGATGACGTGCTCCATACGGCTCAGAATAATACTGCGCCCATACGACACGCTTAGCGCTTTTGTTTCTATTTTTAATGCTCGGCCCAAGTTAGCTCAAACACCCTGTATAGGTTATGCAGAAAGGATAGCTTAAAGGTACGACACGTCCCTGCGATTTTTCTATGTATTTAGACTGACAAAGTTGCTATTTATCAACAGCCACAATGGAGCACGAAATGCGCCCGTGTTTTTTGTACATACGCTACTTGGGCACATTTTAAGTAGTATGCTGTGATATTTTGAATCAATGACTGAGACATCATGAGACATCAATGTCGGTGAAGCTGGTGTTTCACCGACAGCCACATCCAAATTGCGGTTTTTGCATGACAGCTCAGTACTTACCGAAGTCGGCCAAGGCGTCTAGCCATGATCGGCAAGGAGTGAGCGCGCTGGAAAGCGTATGTGCGATCCTACCTTAAGTTACGCGTGGTTGGAAACTAGTTGAATGTTCAAAACTAACAGAAATTAGCAAAACCAGACGGCTACGACACTGATAAGCAGCCTGTCCAAAGCTTCATTCCTACGTGGGCGAGCGCGGCCGAGCGTTGGCAGAAGACAGTCGGTGATAATACGCTGTTCGTATTTGCGGAAGTATGTAATTCTTATTGAAATTTGAAACGCAGTTTTTCGCATCCTTCTGCCTACTTATTAAACTGCGTCAAAAATGTACACAGTACCAGTAGGAAGAAGTAGAATGATTTAAATACCCTTCATGATTTATGACAGTTATTCACCAATAGCAGCAGCGTATGGGAATATGCTATGACGAAATATGGCAAGCCCGAAACGAGTGACGAAAAGGCTTATGTTGAAGACAGAGTGTCTGACAAAAAGGTGACATCGGTCTTCTTTTGCGAGCTGCACGAGACGCGTACAATTGCTAAGTTTGTCTCAGATGTTCGTACGCTTTCCACAGGGGGATTCATGACCCCTTTATGATATAGGCATGCATATCATTGTGAAAGCGAGACGGCAATTCGTAGTATGGCGGTACGTAGGCTCTCCGAAATTTATTTCAAGGAGTACCACAACAAATAGGCTGAATTTAAGGACAGCGCTGTGTGGGTATCAAATTGATTGCCAAGGGCATCATTTGAAATTTTAAGTGTTTTAAACCCTGATCGGTTTTATAAATTTCCATGACATGTTTGTATCAAGAGTATTTTTAATTGCAATAAGTTGTGTTATTCTGTTACTAGTGTCATTGTGTTACTATTTTCATGCAGTTTTTGTATATTCCTTAGGGTATCGACCCCGCGGACTTTTGGGACCCGGATGAATATTACGAAGAAAATGTAAGTTGCCTGTCTGATCACTTCAACTGTAAATTCGTGGGATCTAATGAATTCCCGTTGCGCAATAGCCAGCAAGGCTCAGCATTATAATTTTTTCTTGTATTTAATAAAGGAATATAGCCCAAAATATTATGCAGGGTATTTCTACTAAGACGTTAAGTAATATTTAAAAATATTCGTTTAGAAATGAAAAAGCGGTTCTTCATATCTAAACTGAGCAACGTTATGCGTAGCCGCACTCTTGGCTGCGAACAGACAAATGACCGTAGCAGTAATTCCGTAAATTGAAAAAAAAACTGCTCTCTTAGGCGGTCATTAAGACATCGTGCCATTTGTCTATGTATTTCCTGGCACAGGCCAATTTCAGTTGATACACCACTACCTCTTCACCATCAAAGAAACGGTTTTCGATGTCTCGTGATACACCCAGACGCATTTTTATGGGAAGGGTTTTTCTACAGATACACCTTGCTAAGTTTATCTGGTGCTGGCAAAAGAACATTTGCGTTTCCCCGACAAGCCATCCTTTTAGGACAGTGTGCCGTCCTGTGTAGGTAGGTCACAATCGCAGTCTATCGTTTGTTTATTTGACGCCTGTTTATTTACTGTACTTTGAGTGCCACTTTCCGTACGACGCATCCTGAGGAAACCCTGCGCTACAGACATGTCCAAGGTACTCGGATACCCTGCCGGAGAAAAACGTTCAGGCTGTTCTTTAGGCTTGTATTTTCTGACATTGTCTAGACACAAATTGAAAATACCCATTTTGTCCAGTTTTGAGTGGCGGAATTATAGGTGATAAACTTCGTGGCTCAAGGCTAATGAATAAAATATGTGTGTTGGTTATAAAATTGAAGCTGGACAGCTAGAAACTACAGAGCTCTTCAGCGGCCTATCCAACCATCACGGTTAGTACATTAAGAGCTTGACTAAAAAAATTAACATATTTTCCACCATACAAAGTTCGTCCGGAAGAGAAAGAAATAAAACATCATCGACGCACTAGGCACACGGCGGGCGTAGTGCGGGCGTCATTGCGCACTTCACGTCGCAGCCATCTGGCAAATAAAGGTGTGGCCTAGTGCGTGCGCCACTGGGCTTGTCAAAGCGCAGCCACTGGGGAGGAGGCGGTGCCACGTCAAGAGTGTGTAAAATGAATATATAAAATAAAAAATGACTATAGCTCAATCGGACTGACGGTGAGCGGTCCTTCCAGTTATGAACTGCTCGCGGGCAAGCGAGAGCGTTGAGACGCGTGGCGAGTTTTTATTTGGCCTTACTGAGGCGCAGTTAGAACGCAGGCAAGAGCATGCGCAGAGAAGGATTGCGCGGAAAAAATTCAGCAAAGAGACAGTAGTGCTTTCGCATTCCCAAACGTAAGCAGTCGTATACCCCTGACACACGGGCAAAACTAAAGTCCTTAGCAGGAAACCCTGTTGTTACTTCGATAGACCATTTTCGGAAAGAAGTTGCGCCGATGACACACGGCATCGCACTAACTTCTTTAGGTGGTTCCTCACAAGAACGCGGAAAAAAAAGCGTTGCTTAGCAGCCACAGAGACAACATTTACAAAAAGCTGCGCATGTAGATTACATTTAGTGATTGTAGAACCCAAAAACATTTTCCCCGACTTTGATGATAATGCGCACATTCGGAATTCAACATGGCAGCGCTAGCGACGCGTTGCGAGCGTTTGAGAGTATAGCTATAGTAAAACTTTGCTGTTCGACAAATTGCATTACCACTAAATATTTAAACAGTTTCCAAGGTAAAAAAATACTTACAGCGCGCCGTAGTTGTGTAACAGGTTTTCTTCTATTGATGAGTTGTTCACGCTGTATGCCAGACTACACCTTTCTGCTTGAAAAGTAGATGCCCGATCTTCATTCCCACAAAGGAACTTTGCCGGCAGGGAGATCCTCCTTTGTGGTTTGTCACTGTTCTTGAACGCCTTTCTGGTAGACGTCCCCTTACCTAAAGGACTTTAGAGGGTCCGTGTGTTAGGGGTATAAAAGAGACACTAAAGGCAAATAATAAGTCAACAAAGACTGGTAAACACCATTTAAGAAACCTCACAAGGCTTGTTTCGTGCAAATAAAATACTTAGTTTACGAGAAAATTGCATCTGAAAGGTCCGAATGCCTTTATGGCAGTTAAAACGTCCCCCCACCCCAACTGGAGAGTGGTAACGTTGCATATACCATCCTCACCCTTTGCTGCCGTGGATGAGTAAAACAGCGCCCGAGAGAGGTGGTACGATGAGCCGCTGCAGCTGCTTTTGGTTAAGTGGCGTGGACTGTTCGGGCCTCCCGCGGCATCACATCGAAGTGGAATTTTCTGCTACTTGCAATTTGTGTGAGTTTTGTGAACCAGCACAACCAGTGTGCGCGATAACGGAACTACTGAAACGCAAAAGCGCGGGCGGCGAAGAGTCAAGCGAAAACGAAGCATTTCGTCTGCCCGCGTCGTTGTCAACGGTGTAATGTCAATAAGTTTATTTTTCTAAAAATGCAATGGAAATGATTAAGTCGCATTTTGTTTCATCTTATAATACAGTACAATTATGTTTTTATAACGACTGTTGAGTACTAGTGACATAATTCAAATGAGGAGTGCCGTCGTCCCCGGTCAAGTATTTGAATGTCCCGGGGGAGTCTCTAATTGTGTTCTGTATTTACCTCGATTTCTTGATTACTGAGGCTGTGCTCGCGATATTGGCGCTTTAGATATACTCTAGTACTAATACATCACCTCATCTTGACTGAGCATTTGACTTTAGTGTCCCTTTAAATATATCGGCAGATTTCTTTATAGAAGAGCCAGTGGGAAATGTTAACCAGAAGGGGTCCTGTTATGTAGTATTTGTAAGAGTATCAATTATCCCGGGATTAAACTGTTCTATCTTTATCTAAGTCTCCCTCCTGCCCTTGTCTGCTGATGATGAAATCTTATCCATGTTTCAATACATTTTCAATACATTGCTTTAGTTGATGGAATACTTTAAGGAGAGGGAGTTAGGCTATATTGACATGTTGTATGTCAGGAGGTTGAAGAAAGAACTTGAATACTAGTTGTAAATCGGGAGTATGGCAGTAAATGATATGCCTTGAATGTGGTGATATTAGACGTCATTGTTGTTAGATAACTATTGAAGCTGCTTGCAACTACAGACGTTCAGTTGATGTTGTGCCATTGATCGAGATACCACCTATGCTACTTCAAAACCACGTGTTAAGTGGAGTATTTATAACATTCGTGTTGCTTTGACGCTATCCGAAGCTCTATTTGATTTATGTGTCAACATACCATCGCCTAGACATTTTTAGTATATTTCCACTATTTTATAATATTGTCCCGAAGTTAGCAATCGAGGCCTTGGCAAAACGGTGTTCTTTTTAATCTGGGCTGACACTCGGGGAGTGCGCGTTCCAGTTACCACTTCGTCGTTCTCGTTGCAGAGGCCAGCGGCCGCAGATGCCAGCCAATCTCGCGTCAATATGGCCAATACCAGTTTCCTGAGCTGGCATTGTGTGCCTCTCTCTTTAGTTTATTAAACCTGTTGTATTTGAGTTTATTGAGCTGGCGATGACTCTACTTAGCTACGGTTTGCCTTTCACGTTTCTCTCAGTAAGCTTTCTATTCTTGGTATTTCTAGTCTCACCCCTTCTTCAAAAGGAGCAGAAATTGCTGGAACGAAAACGAAAGAGCCGAAGACAATATTGGCAGCAGGAATGCAGCAAAAATATAAGAAAATATAGGCTCAATATTCAACTTGAGTATAGAAGAAAGACGTTTGTCGGGCGTCTTCTTCACTGCATTGATGTTAGCAAGTCACTTGGTGCACGAAAGCGCACGGCTTATGTAAGCTTGAATTTCCCCTCGTGGCGGTGTTATATGTGACACCAGCTTCCACGCCCCCAACGTTTGCACGTGGATCGGCAAAGAACAGCAATTCTGGCTTAGCTTACGAGCTTATCTGCGGCGGCATCAGGTATCAGGTGGTATCCGGCATGTTCTTCGCTGCCGCGCTGCTGCCAAGTCGACCTCGGGAGCTCACATACTATGTAATATGGTACATAATCAGCAATAACAAAATCAGCCGGCAGATCCCGTGCCCAGTGGGAATCGATGTTATGCGAAGCAGAGTGCGGTGAGCCCACCAAGTTAAGGGAATGGCCATGAGAGCACCAAGACGTAGGCGGCTGTGCCATGGCCTATATACGTAGGCAGCGGATTCATGTCCGAACCCATTTCAGTGGCTTCTGAGTGTTAATAATTTTTCGCTGAGTCATTGTCATTTTTGCTGAGTCATGCTCACGACTGTGACTTCTACCATCATCCTTAGTGTTTCCTTCACTTCGTACCCAGGTACGAACCCATTTCAGTGGTTTTTTACTGCTAATCATTTTACGCTGAGTAATTGTCATTTTTGCTGAGTCATGCTCATGTCTATGACTTCTACCATCATTCTTTACTGTTTACTTCACTTAGTCCTCCGTCTGAATCGATTTCACGGAGTTTGAGTGTTAATATTTTTTCGCTGAGTCATTGTAATTTTTGCCTTTATCATTATCCTTTAGTGTTTCCTTCACTTAGTACCCATGTTCGAGCGCACTACAGTTACATGCCAAGTTAACGAAACGACCATGAGAGCACGAAGATGTAGGCAGCTGTTCATGACCTACATGAAACACATGTCATGGCATAAATGCAATTAACATTTATGTCATGACCCATCATTTATGTTCTTCATACACTCTTGTCATACTATGCCAATTTTGGTACCTACCAAGTTAACGAAACGACCATAAGAGCACCAAGACGTAGGGGGCTGATTCATTACCTACATAACACGCATCACATGATATTCATGTCATGACTTATCATTTATGTTCTTCACACACTCTTGTCATACTATGCAAATTTTGGTACCTACCAAGTTCACGAAACGACCATGAGAGCACCAAGACGTAGGCGCCTAGATTGATAGATATAGATAAATATATAAATAGATAAATAGACAGAAAGATAAATAGATAGATAGATTGATACTGTCAAAGTGGCAAATGTTTGCCAAGAAATTTCTCGCATTTAAAATTCATCGGTCATTTCACTCTGTGACGGTGGTTGACCTGCGAAGCTGCTATCGTGGTTCGTAGAGCTCTTACTCGCTAGGCAGCATGGGCGCGTTGTTTTCTATCACCGACGCGTCGGTGGCGCGCCGTCGATAGTCACATTCCCGCCGCTGCTCTCGGCGTCCTTCGTCCTACTTTCGCCGTTGCTGGGGCGTACGAACCACTCACGGCCGTTCCGTGGCAACGTCGGCAATGTCGGAGTGAAAACGAGCATCTATCGGCTTATGGGACAGGCACTACGTTACAGACACGTGGTTCCAGACACAGGTGGCTGCTAGAACCGCGCTTCGATGCGTAACAAGCAGACGTCCTCTTTCGCTTTGGGGTTTTTTCGCGCCCTCACTCTCGGTTTTGCGCTCACTCGCTCACTAGCAATGTGGAGGGGGTGTTTCTGCTCGCTAACGAACCGAATGCCCGAGCCATATACAGCTTCTTTGGAAAAACAGATGATATATTGTTACGGCGGGAATATATATACAATAGACATATTTAGGAGGTAAGGCGCACAACCCTACAGCAATGGTTCAGGAGAGCGCGTGCACACCAGAAAGCCACGCTGTCATCGTCGTCCAAGCACCGACCACAGGATCGCAGCGCGCGACATTATCCGCCGGCGGCAGAAGCACCGTCCCGGTGCAGTTAGGGCCCGGGCCGAGAGTGGTACGGTTTAAGGCGTGAGACATGGACTATGTCACGAGCAATTGTTGCAGAGGCTGACTTAGGATTTAGCGGGGCGATTTCATAGGTCATATTAGTGACTTTGCGTATGAAGCGGTAAGGGCCAGCATAACGGGAGAGGAGTTTTTCGCATACGCCAACGCGACGCGACGGGAACCACGGCAAGACGAGCGATCCTGGAGGGAAGTTCAGCTCCCGGTGTCGGCGGTCATAGAGACAATTTTGATTGACCTGTGAAGCCGACAAGCGATTGCGGGCAATCTGACGGGCGATGTCAGCACGGGCAAGAGCATCACGAGCATAGGAATAGGCATACATGCATATGCATATGCATAGACATACGCATGTGGCTGCGTGAGGATGAAGTATGGTGTCCATAGGCAATGGTGGGTCGTAGCCAAACAGTAGATAAAAAGGGTGAGTAGCCAGCCAGCTGTGTCGTGACGAGAAGAGTTGTAGGCGAAGGTCACAAAAGGCAAGTTAATGTCCCAGTCTCGGTGGTCCTCGGACACGTACATAGCAAGCATATCTGTGAGAGTATGGTTGAGGCGTTCAGTAAGGCCGTTTGTCTGTGGATGGTACGCAGTGGTGAACTTGTGATTGGTCGAGCAAGAACGAAGAATGTCGTCGACTACTTTAGACAGGAAGCACCGGCCGCGATCCGTGATTAACTGACGAGGAGCACCGCGGCGCAGGATGACGTCGTGAAGAACGAAATCGGCTACATCAGTAGCACAGCTGGTGGGAAGTGCTCGTGTAACAGCGCACCGCGTTGCGTAGTCAGTAGCGACTGCAACCTATCTATTGCCAGTGGTTGACATGGGAAAAGGGCCTAGAAGATCGAGTCCCACCCGGAAAAATGGTTCATCAGGGATATCGAGGGGCTGAATGCTGCCAGCAGGCAGTACGGCAGGCGTCTTGCGTCGCTGGCAGAGGTCGCAAGCCGCAACGTACTGTCGCACAGAACGGTGGAGACCAGGCCAAAAGAAGCGCCTACGGATGCGCTCATACGTGCGTGAAGCGCCTAGGTGTCCGGCCGTCGGTGCAGGGTGAAGCTGGCGCAAAACAGTAGAGCGAAGATGCGCGGGAACAATAAGAAAGAGCTCAGTGCCGTCACGCCGGGCGTTGTAGTGGTGTAAGATGTCGTTGTGGAGCGCAAACAACCGTAGGGAAGGGTCAGGGTGTGGTGAGTTGAGACCGTCTATAATAGGCCGCAAAGATAAGTCGCGGCGCTGTTCATCAGCTGTGTGGACGAAGTCTGTAATGGCCAGAACAAAGGTGTCAGGTTCATCTTCCAGTGTATCAGGGGGATCGACCGGGTATCCTGACAAGCAGTCAGCGTCTTGGTGAAGCCGTCCAGATTTGTAGAACACAGAAAATGAGTACTCTTGCAAGCGGAGTGCCCAACGGCCAAGGTGACCAGTGGGGTCCTTGAGCGAGGAAAGCCAGCAAAGCGCATGGTGGTCTGTAATAACTGAAAAGTGCCTGCCATACAGGTACGGGCGGAATTTTGCGATGGCCCAGACGAGAGCTAAGCACTCGCGTTCTGTGATCGAGTAATGTTGCTCCGACGGCGACAGAAGGCGGCTTGCATAGGCGACTAAGCGGTGGAGGCCGTGCTGCTGTTGTTCAAGGACGGCACCTATACCGTGGCCATTGGCGTCGGTACGAACGTCCGTGCTGGCTGACGGGTCGAAATGTGCTAGAACAGGTGGGTTCGTTAGGAAGGTAACAAGCGATGAACAGGTGTCCGCTTGGTCACGACCCCAAGTGAAAACGACGTCCTTCTTGAGTAAGCCAGTGAGATGGCGGGCCACTTCCGCGAAGTTCTGGACAAAACGACAGATGTACGAGCACGGGCCACGAAAACTCGGACGTCCTTGGCCGACCGTGGAGTAGGGAACTGACTAACTAACTGCACGGACTTTGTCAGGGTCTGGCTGCACGCCTGCAGCGTCAACAAGGTGGCCGAGTACGCAGATTTGACGGTGCCCAAAGCGACATTTCGATGAGTTAAGCTGAAGACGAGCACGCCGAAAAACATCAAGGATGGTGGACAGGCGATTGAGATGGTTTTCAAACGTAGTCGAAAAAACGATAACATCATTCAGGTAGCAAGGGCATACTGATCAATTGATGCCTCGAAGAAGAGAGTCCATCATGCGCTCGAAAGTAGCAGGAGCGTTACATAGGCCAAAAGGCATCACTTTGAATTGATAGAGGCCATCAGGAGTCACGAAGCCAGTCTTCTCGCGGTCTTGGTCGTCCACAGCGATTTGCCAGTATCCTGAGTGCAGGTCAATGGAAGAGAAATATCTGGCGCCGTGCAAGCAGTCCAGTGCGTCATCAATACGCGGGAGAGGATACACATCCTTCTGGGTAATCTGGTTGAGGTGGCGGTAGTATACACGAGAGCACTGCACGGGCTCGGGCTTACCCGAAAGCCCGGGCCCGGCCCGGCCCGCGGTCCTGGCCGGGCCGGGTAGAGTGGTTTTTTCACGGGCTCGGGCCGGGCTCAGGGCACGGCCTGTGCTTTTTGACCTGGGCCGGGCTAGGGTTTTTTGACGCGGGCCCGGGCCGGGCTCGGGCTTTCTCGTGGTGTGCATGTAACGTGTAGTGAGTTATTCTCGAGCGTCTAAACTCTGAAAAACATGGATTTTTCGGTCTCGGGCAGGGTTCGGGCGGGTTTCAAGCCGAGCTCGGGCCAGGCTCGGGCCTAAGGTAAAGGGGTGACGGGCCGGGCCGGGCGGGTAACGTGGATTATTTCCGGGCCCGGGCCGGGCCCGGGTCTCGCCATAAAAGTTTTGATCGGGCTCGGGCGGGCAGCCCAAAGTAAAAACGGCCCGTGCAGTGCTCTAGTATACACAGAATCTCCAGCTATTCAGCTTCTTTTTCACAAGTACGACGGTAGAGGCCCAAGGACTACGTGAGGGTTCAATTATGCCTTTGCCCAGCATTTTCTCCACTTCCTGTTGGATGACAGGACGCTCCGGAGCTGACGCACGGTAAGGCCGTCGGTGAATAGGACTCGCATCGCCGGTATGAATGCAATGGGCGACGACGAAAGTCTGGCCCAGAGCACGGTCGCCAAAGTCAAATATATCCTGGTAGGAAACGCGGCGAAGGGCAGCGGACTGTGCCGGAGCGAGGTCTCCTGGTATCATGCGGGCGAAGTGGTCACAGGACGAACCTGACTGCGATGACGGCGGTGAAAAATACAGTGGAGGTTCTGTGGTCAGGGCAGAAATCGTGTGGCCGGCCAATGGGGTCAGATGAGCCAGTGATATGCCGCGAGGAAGAACTTGCGTCGAGTAGCCAAAATTGAGGATGGCAAAAGAGGTGCCGTTGTTTGTAACTGTCACCACCGTATAGGGGAGCGCGACGTTGCGTGTCATGGCGACCTCAGGAATAGGGCAGGCAACGTAGTCTAGAGCACTGCACGGGCTCGGGCTTACCCGAAAGCCCGGGCCCGGCCCGGCCCGTGGGCCGGGTAGGTACGTTTTTCACGGGCTCGGGCCGGGCTCGTGCATGGCATAGGCTTTTTGACCCGGGCCCGGGCCGGGCTCCCGTATTTTGACCCGGGCCCGGGCGGGGCTCGGACTTTCTGGTGGTGTGCATGTAACGTGCAGCGAGTTATACTCGCGCGTCTCGACTCTGAAAAACCTGTTGACCCGGCGCAGCAGGAAGGTAGCAGTGCTACTCCTGTGTACTTCCCTTTTCTCCTTCTCTCGTATTTTGCGCTGTTTGAACAGAATGTAAAAGTCCAGAAAGGCCGAGGTCATCTGAAACCAAAGGATGCCATTGTATTCCTTACCTAAATCAATGTAATTAATGCTTTCAGCGCGGTATAAGCGCGTTCTCGACTTGATGATTCTTCAAAGGCGAATTGGTAAAACGATTACTGGTAAGATAAGATACTTCGTCACGCGGCTGAAATATGGCACTACGTCCATCTATGATTGCACGCATGTTCTCAACCTGCCGCCTTGCAGCAGCGCATTACGCTGCACAATGAAGGAACGAGAAGCTTTCTTTCTCCATTTACTCCATCCATGCGCTGCGCTCAGGACCTGTCGTGGCGTGGAGATCAGCGGTCGTGGCTGCGCTTCGGCTATAGTGTACTAGAATACGGTTGAGTGGTACGAGCGGCTGGGGCGACGCATGCTTTGCAGTGAGGTGCCCGACGTGGAAAAATACTGTGGCGGCGTGGCGATAGAAGTGGATTGGGCCGCGTCAAAGTCGCGCCGTTTGAAAGTGCTGGCGATACTGCTCGGCAGCGTCATTCGTACTACTTCGAGCGCTGGCATTTGCGTTCAGAATGCTCAAATAGTGTTCATAATTGCATATGACATGTATTTATGCCTTAAGAATAAATTCCTTGCATTCTCTTCTTTATTTTAATTTTTTAATGCCACTCTGTGGTCTTTTTCGGTTTCAGGCCGGGTTCGGGCTGGTTTCGAGCCGGGCTCGGGCCGGGCTCGGCCTAAGGTAAAGGGGTGGCGGGCCGGGCCGGGCGGGTAACGTACCCGGGAAACCCGGGCCCGGCCCGGGCCCGGGTCTCGCCATAAAACTTTTGGTCGGGCTCGGGCGGGTAGCCCGACGTAAAATCTGGCCCGGGCCGGGCTCGGGCAGAAAAAATCGGCCCGTGCAGTGCTCTAACGTAGTCGCCGTCAGGTAGGGGCGGAAAGGCTGAAAGCTGGACGTATATCGCGGCTTGCGGAGGCAGTCTAAGAAACTCGACGGAGCGTAGGCAGGGTGGGCCGGCATCGACGTTGTCAGAGCACGAAGGAAGTTCTAGCCGGAGAAGGCCCGCGGAGTAGTCGATAAGGGCAGCCTGTCTGGACAGCAAGCTGATTCCAAGGATGAGGTCATGGGGGCACTGTTCTAGAACAGAAAAAAGAACAGATGTGTGGCGACTAGAAATGGTGATGCGCTCAGTGCACATTCCAAGTACGGCGGGTGTACTCCCGTCGGCTACTCGGACGCCAGGTGAAGTCGCGGGCGTCAGGACTTTCTGGAGACGGTGCCGGACGCTCGAGCTCATTATAGAAATTTGTGCGGCGGTATCAACAAGAGCGGTAACTGCCACACCATCAACCAGAACTTCAAGAAGGTTACATCGGGTATGAGGGACAATCACAGGATTTTCAGGCCGGGTCGTAAATGCAGCGTCACCTCCGGGGGCTGCACTGGCTAGTTTTCCGAGAGGCGGTTAAAGGGAGACCGAGAGCGGTGAGGTTGGGGCGAGCGGGACAGACGGCGCTGGGGCGATGGTGAGCGGCTGATCCGGTGTTCCATAGGAGGACGTTCAGCACTTGAGGCCTCAGGACGGAATGACGGGGCATATGGTGCGCGGTCCGGGCGATTGTAAGTGTTTGATCGATAGGACGTGGGCCAGCGGCTGCGGCAATGGCGGGCGATGTGTCCAATCCCACAGCATGTGAAACAGATGGACCGGTCATCAGGTGTGCGCCAATCTGCTGGATTTCAATAACGTGACCTGAAGGTCGTGTTCGGTCTTGCAGCAGCGACGACAGGGGCGACCGGGTTGGTAGCAGCATGACCGTTATTAAAGGTGGGTAAAATGCCCATATTGGCGACCTCTTGGCGAACCACGGCCTGAATTAGCGAAATTGGAGCCAGGTTGTTGCTTTGCATACCGTCATGAGGGGTAACGGGTGCCTTGGCCTCAGGTTCTCGACGGAGGATCCTGGTGACGTTTTCTGGAGCTTGCGCTTGCCGAAGCGTGGCTAAACCTTCGCATGAGGACGTGCCAGCCGTATTGGGAAGTTGGTCGAAGCGGTGAGTGATACGTTGACTTTTGGCCAGCTCAAAACGACGACATTCAGCGATGACCGACTCCACTGTGGAGCAGTTCTTACACAGTAGCAGATTGGATGGCACCACCATCGGCTATACCTTTCAGTACGTGGGCCACTTTGTCCGTTTCAGGCATGTCCTTGTCGACCTTGTCGCACTGAGACAACAAGTCCTGAATATACGAGATGTACGGCTCTGTGGACGTCTGAGCATGAATGGCGGGCTCCTTCTTGGCCGCTCGTTGTCGTTCGATAGGTCTCCCAAATAGATCGCTTAATTTCTGCTTACAGACGTCCCAACTTGTCAGATCTGCCTCATGCGTCTCGAACCAGAGTAGCACAGTGCCCCGCAAATAGAAAATGACATTCGCAAGCTTTATCGTCGGGTCCCACTTGTTAGTGCGGCTGACGCGCTCATACATTGCCAGCCATTCATCGACGTCCACGCCGCTTGTGCCGTTGAATGTCTCGGGGTCAGGAGGGTGCAAGAGAATGACCGGTGACGGGCCTTGCTCACACTGGGTCGCTTGGTCGGTCATTGTGGTGGCGGGAACGCGCCGTCCGCTGCGAAGATCCAGTTCGCGGTGTTGTAGTGAGCTTACACCGCACGTCCACCAAAGGTGTTACGGGGAGAATATATATACAATGGATATATTTACAAGGTAAGGCGCACAACACTACAGCAATGGTTCAGGAGAGCGCGTGCACACCAGAAAGCCACGCCGTCGTCGTCGTCGTCGTCCAAGCACCGACTACAGGATCGCCGCTCGTGACAATATAATAACTGATATGGCCGTTGAGAATAATGGCACGTGTACTGATTTATTCTTTTATGGGGGACTGCATTTCACCCACTATAAAAACCAAGTCATCGCTATGCGCAAGACGCGCTTGCATGATTGGAAGTTACTGTAATGTTATCCATGGCTCTATCCGCTGTCTATTGTCACCGAAGCTTGTACAATCTGACGATGCGTGACGCGAATTGTGCAGTATTTTATGGAAGACACGCGGGCACCAGCGATTACTCTGGAACCTTCCACGACTCATACATAAGACCGGACGCGCTTGACCAGCAGATCAGATTTTCGTCGATCGCCGACTTTGCCCGCCGCTATCGTTGCAATTGAGTGTTGTTTTTCGGGGCACAAGTGTGTCCAATGAAGAGTTCAATTTGGAACTCCCAGTTTTGACTCTGCATCATTCTTGACTGTCACTACAAATTGACCGACATCTGGGGGAGGGGCTTTGCGTTCATGTATCCAAGCCCGCCCCGCGACGATCACACCAACGTCGTCCGAGACGCCGATTTCAAGTGGCAAGCGCCGCAAGCCGAAGGGTTCCAAGAGTTTAAACAGCTGCTTCAGTCACCACCAGCGCTCGCCAACTTCGACGAAGACGCCGACGCCGAAGTGCACACCGACGCAAGTAGCCGAGGTTGGGCGCCGTCCTTGTCCAAAGCAAAGACGGAGTTGAAAAGGTCAATACTTATGCTAGCCGGTCACTTTCGACAGCAGAATGCAATTATTTCACTGCGGAAAAGAATGCCTTGCCATCATTTCGTCTACCACGAAATTCCGCTCTTACCTATACGGCATGCCCTTCAATGTCGTAAGCGACCACCATGCCTTTTGTTGGCTTGCAAATTGAAAGGACCGTTCAGGATGCCTCGTCTGATAGTCTGAGACTCCAGAAATTTGAGATAACCATCGTCTACAAACCGGGATGAAAGTACTCTGACGCCGTCGGCCTATCACGCGCCCCTATTGACCCGCCGCCGCAAGACGACGGCGATGACGGCGCTTTACAAGGAACAATAGGCGCGGAAGACTTCGCTAAACAGCAACCGGGGTAGACCCGGAGCTAAAGAGCCTTGTCGGATATTTGGAAGGCTACACCGACGTTATCCCTCGAAGACAACGCCGGTGTAGCCGAATCACGACGTAGACAATCACGCGAGGATTGACGAAGTCAATCACGCGAGGATTGTCTTCGTTTTTGCTGCAGAACAGCGTCGTCGTAAATAACTTCTCACCAATCATCGCGAACTACCTTCGTGTTGTTCCCTCAGCATTGCGTCCAGAAGTACTGCAGGCCCTACATGATGATCCGGCCATTGGGCACCACTGGTACTCCCGGACGCTATTGAGGACCCAGGAAAGGTATTACTGGAAGAGCCTGACTGCCCACATCGCCCGTTGCGCAATACATACCGAGACTATCAGCGACGCAAGACACCAGCGACAAGGCCAGCGGCATTACTACAGCCAATTAGGCCTCCTTGCCGACTATTTCAGCAGACTGGGATGAATTTGTTAGGACCCTTTCCGGACGTCAAGATCTGTAAATTAGTGGATTGCCGTGTCTACCGACTACCTTAGCCGCCAGGCCGAAACGAAAGGAAGTGCGCCCAAAGTTGCTAATTTCTTCGTCGAGAACGTCCTGCTGTGACATGGTGTCCTAGAAGTTGTCAACAACGACAGAGGAACGGCCTTCACTGTAGAGGTAACCCTTGCAATACAGCCAGACAAGCCACAGGAGGACAACTACCTACCACCTGCAGACAAATAGTCTTACCGATCGGCTGAACAAGACCCTCGCCGACAGCAATGGACGCACATACATCGAAGTCGAGCAAAAGATGTGGGATGCCCTACCGCCGTACCTAACCTTCGCTTACAACACGGCTGTGCAAGAAACAACGCCGATAATGCCGTTGAAGCTGGTCCACGGCAGGAACCCGTCGACTATCGCTGCCATGCTGCCGCACGTCACCGAAGAAGAGAATCTCGTTGTCGCCACCTATCTCCAGCGCGCCGAAGAAGCCCGACAGCTCGGCCGCCTGGGTATCAAGAAGCAGAATAGGGCCGACAGCCGACACTACAATCTTCGACTACGCTACGTCGAGTACCAGCCGGGCGACGGTGTTTGGTTCTGGACCCCAATACGCCGACGAGAACTTAGCGAGAAACTTTTGCGCCGCTATTTTGGACCCTACAAGATCAGCCGAGATATTCACCCATTGGACTACGTGGTCGTGTCATAGAGCATTTCGCAATCACAGCGGCGCCTCTCATGGTCGGAAATTGTCCATGTTGTGCGCCTGAAGCCCTTCTACCAGCGCTAATTCTAGGACTTTGTTTGCTTGTTTGTTATTTTGTTTCACTGCATGGGCCTTAGTTTCTTGCGCTCGTGTTTGTAGCATCGGGACCATGCTTTTTTAAAAGAGGGGGGTACTGACGCGTGTACTTTTATATCGTTTTCTCGGGAACTGCATTTCACCCACTAGCAATCTAATGTTATCGCTCAGCGCAAGATGCGCCAACATGATTGGAACTTACTCGAATGTTATCGATGGTTCTATCCGTTGAATTTTGTCACTCAAGCTTGTGTAATTTGATTCTATGGGCGACGGGAATTGTGTAGCACTTTCTGGAAGACAGGCGGGCACCTGCGATTTCTCGGGAACCTTCGACGACTCATGTATAAAAGCAGACGCGGTTGACCGGCAGATCAGATTTTCGACGATCACCGACTTAGCTCGCCGTTGTCGTTGCGATTGAGTATTGTTTTGAGGGTACAAGTTCACCCAATAAAGGGTTCAATTTGTAACTCCCACTTTTGACTCTGCCTAATTCTTGACTCTCACTACAACGTGACAATATTCACTAGTTTCAACATTACCTTTCACTTATCAAAGCTAACAAAACAAACAATCATCAGGCTATAAGTGCGCGATACTAACAGCGAAGGTATTTAAAAATGTGAGTGGTGGATACTGATTTGCAACCATAAGCATAGAATTATGTTGCAGATATGGTGTGGATCGCATGGTAAAGTTTCTCGCGAACAATATCAAGCGAGGAAAGTGAAGTGTGAATTAGTGTGTGATCGCGGAATATCTACATTACCACAAGTAATAAAAGAGACGTGAATTTTATTGTTAGATTTCATAGGGCATCGCAAAACTGGCGCTCGGATACTTGTCTCAATAAATTTAGTAATAAAGATCATGATATTACTCCATGTACAGATAATTGTGATTAAAATCCTGCCTCCAAAATAGCATCTGCCTTCAACGGATATTTTATTCCACTTTTACACGACCGTGTTCGAACTTTTTCTTCTCAATTACAACAAAACAACTGGTATTCATGATTTCGCTATGTCGCTTGATGGCATTGTAGACCTTGTGTAAAAATTTCATTGTAAGAATATAAGGGGCACCTATGATATTTTTAAAATGTGCTTTGTGAGTCACTCGTTTGGAAAACCCTTACCGTCGAAGATATGTAAAACACGACATCATCAACTGTACCTGTTACTTTTTAGCGATGCACAAAAATTTTGAATGAATGAATGAATTTGGGGGTTTTACGTGCAGAACCACGATTTCATTATGTGGTACGCCGTAGTGGGTACTCCGGATTAATTTTGACCACCAGTGGATCTTAAACGTGATGAACGGGACACGGGCGTTCTTGCATTTTGCCCCTATCGAAATGCGGCCGCCACGGCCGGGATTTGATCCCGCGACCTCGTGCTTAGCAGCGCAACACCAGAGACGCTAAGGCACCGCGGCAGATAACTAAAATTTCAGCTTTGTTTGAGCCCGGAGCCAAAGATATGGTTGAGTACCAGTGCTAGAGCACCCCTTACCTGCTACTCTTGTACTCTGCTAGAACATATTAAGGGGTACGTAGAATCTCGTACCACAACATTTAATTCCTAGAATGGTTATCGCCCTCGTCTGGAGTAAATAACACGAATGTTTAACTTGCCGGCGTTATTAAGCATTAGTTCTTGGTATGCAGCTTGATAAAAACTTCGCAAGTTTCACTAAACAAATGAGCATTCTTTTGAATGATAAATTGCTGTAGAAACACGGTAACATCCAGAATGGTGCTAAACTGGCTCAATAAACTGCCAGTTTTCCAATACATTTGTATGTGTGCACGACAAAGCTTCCACCTCTTCTACCGCACACGTCATACCTGTTCGCCGCGCACTTTCCTCGGCGCTTATGCCTTTGTAATCGACATCAATGACTAGCTGTAGAAGAGATTACTTGATATATTTCTTTGTAACGATGATTATCTGTTGTACCCTGAAATCAACTCTCATGAACACCGTGTCGTTCTTATCAAAACATTTTGTGACGTTTTCACATGGTTTGATGCATGAATAATGAGCTGTAACTTCCGCATACCGGGCTTATATCATTTTCTAGGAGGTTAACTGCTCCTCTTTTGAGGTACTTCTTGACGAATAGCTTAATATTGAAGGTATTTAAATGCAGTTACTTTGGAATCCTCCGCACTTACAGTTTGTGTTTGTCCATGCATGTCGGAGCTGCTGAGAACACACTACTAAATAAACTTAGCTAGCACCAAATAACTCATCATGTGGCTTGTCAAGAAAGTACACTGCAAACATACCCTGAAAAACACTCATTCCCGTAATCATAAATAAACATCAATACGCAACAGCCATCTAAGGGGGTTGTTGACGGTGTGTTTGTCCCCTCTCGATTTTGTCCTTTTTCATATGAACTATCAGCCGATATACGAAGTCTTGCAGGTGAGTATGGCTCTGTCACAAGGGATAGTAATTAAAGAAAACGAGGTGTTAAATGCAACGGGCTGATAAGTAATTTATTCACAGAAACATTGAATAAAACGAAGCCACGATAACCTCGAATGTTTCCTCGCTCTTTCAGCATCCGTTATACTTGAAGGCTCTGGTGAGTACATTACGCTTCCTGCCATCAGTCACTCATATATAAGAATGGTCAAGAAATACATGGAACCCCTAGGTGCTGGACGGGGCGATATGGCATCAAAGCAAGTGAAAGAAACATGTATTCTTTCATGTTCCACTTTCCAGATTAGATTTGAGATTAAGGGACAGTCAGAAATACTTGCAAGTACACTATGCATCGCCTGTAACGCAGAAGGCGGGTATTCTGATTTGTTGCAGTGCTGATAAAGTGCTTAAATGAATTTTTGTTGACAATAGTGCTACGTCCTCCTCCTTAACAACGCATAGCAATACTGAATACCCCCACGAAATTAATATCGCGATGACGCCTGTATAGTAAATAGGACCTAGAGACTAACTAGTGAACAGCATCCAGCACAATAAAAGAATTTGCTAGCTTCCATTAGACTCATTCCAGTGAACCCTTAAAGACAACCGTTATTCGACAAAATACAAACCTATCAAGGAATGAATGACTGCACAAAGCGTTGCAGGAGGTGCCGAGGGCCATGTATACCTGCAGTAAAAACCTTCAAGATGTATTCTAGGGCACGCAAAAGCCAGCCGTCTGAGTACGACTAATATACCAGCTTGCTCTTCCCCGAAATTCTAAACAGGCAAGCACCGTCGAATTAGCAATAAAATTGATTTCCTATATTCCCACTATTTCATTTCCCAATAAAGAAATTCGCATTCCTGCCAGAGGCTCAACATGGGGAGAATGTGAAATATATCAAGCAATAAATAATGTTGAAATGACTGCACATAATAAAATACGAAGCACGTTTTATCATACATAAATTTGAAACCTCACCTGCAGCAGACAACGTAATTTTCAGCCCTTGAGTTAGATTACTGAAAGCGTCGGACATAATTCACTCGATAAATGGTAATGCATATTTGACTATTAACAAAAACCGCAACCTAACTTTGCAGATGTTTCATCATCATCATCATCATCATCAGCCTATATTTATGTCCACTGCAGGACGAAGGCCTCTCCCTGCGATCTCCAATTACCCCTGTCTTGCGCTAGCGTATTCCAACTTGCGCCTGCGAATTTCCTAACCTCATCATCCCACCTGACTTTCTGCCGTCCTCGACTGCGCTTCCCTTCTCTTGGTATCCATTCTGTAACCCTAATGGTCCACCGGTTATCCATCCTACGCATTACATGGCCTGCCCAGCTCCATTTCTTCCGCTTAATGTCAACTAGAATATCGTCTACCCCCGTTTGTTCTCTGATCCACACCGCTCTCTTCCTGTCTCTTAACGTTACTCCTAAGATTTTTCGTTCCATTGCTCTTTGTGCGGTCCTTAACTTGTTCTCGAGCTTCTTTGTTAACCTCCAAGTTTCTGCCCCGTATGTTAGCACCGGTAGAATGCAATGATTGTACACTTTTCTTTTCAACGACAGTGGTAAGCTCCCAGTCAGGATTTGGCAATGCCTGCCGTATGCACTCCAACCTAATTTTATTCTTCTGTAAATTTCTTTCTCATGATCAGGGTCCCCTGTGAGTAATTGACCTAGATAAACATATTCCTTTACAGATTCTAGAGGCTGACTGCCGATCCTGAATTCTTGTTCGCTTGCCAGGCTATTGAACATTATCTTTGTCTTCTGCATATTCATCTTCAACCCAATTCTTGCACTTTCTCGATGAAGGTCCTCAATCATTTGTTGTAATTCCTCTCCATTGTTGCTCAATAGGACAATGTCATCTGCAAACCGAAGGTTGCTGAGATATTCGCCATCGATCCTCACTCCTAATTCTTCCCAGTCTAAGAGCTCGAATACTTCTTCTAAGCATGCAGTGAATAGCATTGGAGAGATTGTGTCTCCTTGCCTGACCCCTTTCTTGATAGGTATCTTTCTACTTTTCTTGTGGAGAACCAAGGTAGCTGTGGAATCCTTGTAGATATTTGCCAAGATATTCACGTATGCCTCCTCCACTCCTTGATTACGCAATGCCTCTATGACTGCTGATATCTCTACTGAATCGAATGCCTTTTCATAATCTATGAAAGCCATATAGAGAGGTTGATTGTACTCCGCAGATTTCTCGATTACCTGATTGATGGCATGGATATGGTCCATCGTAGAATATCCCTTCCTGAAGCCAGCCTGTTCTCTTGGTTGACTGAAGTCAAGTGTTGTCCTGATTCTATTGGAAATTATCTTGGTGAATATTTTATACAATACAGAAAGCAAGCTAATGGGTCTGTAATTCTTCAATTCTTTAACGTCTCCCTTCTTATGGATAAGTATAATTTTGGCGTTCTTCCAGCTCTCTGGTACACTTGAAGTTGTGAGGCATTTCGTATAAAGGGCCGCAAGCTTTTCAAGCATGATATCTCCTCCATCTTTGATTAAATCTACTGTTATTCCATCTTCTCCAGGGGCTTTTCCCCTGGTCATGTCTTTCAAGGCCCTTCTAACTTCATCGCTATTTATAGAAGGAGCTTCTGTATCCGGTTCATCACTATTTCGAATGGAAGAAGCTTGGCTGTTTTGGCTACTGTACAGGTCAGTATAGAATTCTTCTGCTGCTTTTACTATGTCATCGAAATTGCTGATGATATTACCATGCTTATCTTTCAGTGCATACATCTTGCCTTGTCCTATGCCTAGTTTTCTTCTTACTGATTTCATGCTGCGTCCATATTTTACGGCTTCCTCAATTTTTCCCACGTTATAATTTCGAATATCCCTTACTTTCTTCTTGTTGATCAGTTTTGACAGTTCAGCGAATTCTATCTGATCTCTTGAGTTGGACACTTTCATGTTTTGTCGTTTCTTTATTAGGTCCTTTGTTTCTTGGGAGAGCTTCCCTACAGGTTTCTTTGGTGCCTTACCTCCCACTTCAATTGCTGCTTCTGAGATCAGCCTAGTTACGGTTTCGTTCATTATCTCTATGTTATCTTCATCTTCCTGTTCTAAAGCTGCATATTTGTTTGCGAGCACCAGCCTGAATTGGTCTGCTTTTACCCTTACTGCCTCTAGGTTGGCCTGTTTCCTCTTGACTAATTTCACTCTCTCTCTCTTCAAATTGAGAGAAATCCTAGACCTCACTAACCTATGGTCACTGCACTTAACCTTACCTAACACTTCTACATCCTGCACTATGCTTGGATCGGCAGAGAGTATGAAATCTATTTCATTCCTTGTTTCTCAATTAGGGCTTTTCCAGGTCCACTTCCTGTTGCTGCGCTTCCTGAAGAAGGTATTCATTATTCGGAGCCTATTCCTTTCCGCGAATTCTACTAACATCTCTCCTCTTGCATTCCTAGAATCGATGCCGTAGTTGCCAATGGCTTGCTCACCAACCTGCTTTTTCCCCACTTTTGCATTGAAGTCGCCCATGACTAAAGTATACTGAGTTTGCACCTTTCTCATTGCTAGTTCGACATCTTCATAAAACTGTTCAATTTCTTCATCATCGTGACTAGAGGTTGGTGCATAGGCTTGTACTACCTTCATTTTGTACCTCCTCTTCAGCTTTATTACGACGACTGCTACCCTTTCATTAATGCTGTAGAATTCACCAATGTTGCCCGCTACGTTGTTATGCACTAGAAATCCTACCCCGGATTCTTTCTTATCTGGAAGACCTCTGTAGCAGAGGACGTGGCCGTTAGTCAGTACTGTGTAAGCCTCACCAGTTCTTCTAACCTCACTAAGGCCAATAATATCCCAGGAAATGCCTGATAATTCTTCAAATAGTCCTGCTAAGCTAGCCTCACTCGAAAGGGTGCGCGTGTTGAACGTTGGCAGGTTCAGTTTCCATTGGCGGCCTGCCTTGACCCAGAGATTCTTAGCACCCTCTGCCGCGTAGCAGGTCTGACCGCCGCCTTGGTCAGGTGTTCCGCAGCCACTGGGAACTGAGGGCCATGGGTTCATTGTCGGAGTCATGAGGGAGGTAGTGGCCGAATACTGCACCAGGGAGGCCAATTCCTGTTCTGGTGAGGGAGTGACTTTGATTAAGCTTAGTGGGCCTGCCTAGTTTGGTTGCACCTGAACTAGTATAGCCCCACTAGCTCTCGGCAATATGTATTTTTTTTTCTTTGCCGGTGTCAGGCACCACTCCATGCCTGAAAATGTAGTGGAATGGAGCAGGATTCGAACTTACGACCTTCAGATTTGAGGTCGGGTGTTCTACCTCTACTCCACGCCAGATGTTTATTTTATGGCAAATATGCTAATATATTGCAAATCCACTTCGAACAAATTTCAATGATGGAACGGGTTTCAAGATATGCGTCGTGAAACTTGCGGCGAAAATTCGCGGTCGTTCCACTTTCTTATCAAATGAATTCATGAAAAATGTATTTGATGCATTGAAGCGCTGAAGTAACTGGGACGACCACGTAATTCATCGCACACTTTGGCACTGAATACCTCGAAACTGGTGTCATGCTAAAAGTTCGTTGCAAGTGGATACGACTTGCCAATGATAAAAACACTGTGCACTGGCTGCAATACGCAAATCCGAATATGTTCCTGTTAAGACTATGTTTGCTTGTGCTTTTTTATTTATTTGCATTTAGACACATAGGGAGACGTTGCAGAAAAGTTCCCACTTGTGTGTCGGCTCGGGGAGTACGCACGCTGCCGGCTAGCAGGATAGGTCGTTTAGAGAGAATCGCAGTCATTGGCGAAACGATGGTCGTTTAGCGCACCTGCACGTGTTTCGAACCGCACAGCCAGCGCGGACACACTTGGCTTTCCCGCAGACAAGGACGCCGACAAACGCGGCAGCTGCCGGTCGTCACGTTCGTCGCACCAAGGCGTCGTGGGAGTTGGACAAAGGGGAAAAAAGGCGAAGGCCGGCAGCGATACCTGTGAAGTTAAGGGGCAGGCAAGAGTAGCGTTGCTCAGGTGGGCTTCGTTAGAGTAACGAGCCGCCCTTGTTTGAGCAATTACACGGAACGTTCTCCTGTGTGCAGTTTGCTCGTGTGCAAGGGCCCGGTAACAAGCGGATTCGAAAAATGAAGGGAAATGTATTTTCTTGTTTTTTCGGGTTGTACTCTATTGTGGCTGTTCCTTTTTGCTGGTTTGTGAATTTTGGTTCGTTTATGTTTGTTTGAAGTGAAGCCACAATTCAAAGAGTGACCAGAGGAAAACGGGCAGGAAGGAAAGGAACCAATAGGGTTGGAAGAAAGAAATATTTTCGGTAACGGTGTTCTAACGATTATTTCCGGTAACAGATGTGAGCTTGTAAAAGCGCTTCTTATGGGTAGTGTTCTTCGGCTCTGCGTTACCGAGGGGTGGAGTGAGTGAGTGAAAAACATTTATTGTCACTATATACAAAGAGAGAGTTTGGGACGAGCCAGAAGGGCCCGCCCCGTACAAAGTCTAGGAGGGGTTCCTATTGTGTTACTTTTTTCTGAATCAAATTGCTTAAAACTGGGAATTCGATTTGGTGATGGGAGGAGTGAGAGCTTCTGGAGCTCTGTCACTCCGCAAGCTGCTGTTGGCATATATATTTTTAAATAAACCTGTACATTCGGAAGAGTTGTTGTGAGCCCTGTTTGTAGCGTATAGCCTGACAACTAATCAAAAATTTAGCTCTGAGAGCCCAGATCAACATTGCTACTATCGGGGCGGCGGCCGAGTAACGGCCCCTCAAGGCATCAACCTCAACTGTGCCGTAAGAATATTGGTGAATGTTTCTTAGTTATTCGATTATACAATGTCATTTCGATTTCCGGTGCGAGTGACGGCCGCCTCTTCAGTACTCCAGTTCAACGACTAGAATTATGCTATCTGTCAAAGGCGATAATTAAAATTTCATACGGTCTAAAAAATCAGCCGGCATCTATGTTTATAAGAATAAGGTGCCTCAGGAAAGCTGGTAAACGTTTGCATACTAAGACCTATCTTCGTCAAAGGCGGCCTTGTCACCCTCAGCAGGTTAGTTTTAACTGGTTAGTAGAGTGATGTCACATGGTGGCCGTTGTCGGAGGCGGCTGGCTGTAAGGGGAGAGACTGAAAAGAGAATGGGCGCTATCGCTCGGAGTCTCTAGGCGGGGTTTCTGAGACGAGGGTACAAGAGCGAGAGAGCGGGAAGACGGCAGAAAAAGAAAATAAAAAGAAGGACATAGGAGGGTATTGGGGCAGAGAAAGGTTAGGAAGCCTTCAGAGAACTGAACAGAAGCTGTAGGTGTCGTAGGCGGCATGCGTTTGCGGTTTTACAAGGGCCGGTCAGTGCGCGAGTAACAAAAGGACATGAGTTGAAGGAATGACTGGAGTAGCGCAGCTGCAGTCCTTCTGGTAGACTTGAAGGTACTAAGATGGCGACACGGAGTCTGGGGGCAATTGATGGGTCAGTTGTAACGCAGCGGCTTGGTATTTCAAGGGACGTTAGCCTCAGTAGCTCGGCGTTCGTCACGGCGGTATACAGAAGAGGCGCGGCCCTATCTGGTGAAGGCCCCGAAAAAAATATTCTGTCGTCTGAGACTCTAGAATTTGTCGGAGGGGGAGCTCTTTAAAAAAAAGGGGGGGGGGGGGCAGAAGGAACGACAAAAAAATCATAACGGAAGAACAAATAGGAGTGTGACAGCGGAAAAAGCGGTAGGGGGCCGGTGTACATGGTAAAAGGCTCGATTGGTTGATATATGCGTACAAGCACGGACGACGCACAAGAATTGAGTCCTGGGGGAGAGGCAAGGAAGAGCTGACAACGGAGGAATAGGAAACTTATGCATCGAGGTTAGCTGGTCGCATAACGTGTTTTGAACCTTTGTAATGAGAATTTCATGTTTAAGTTGCAGCTTTTTTTATTCTAGTTCGCCACGTCCCAAATCAATTCTCGTCGAGTGTAGGCATTTACACTTTTGTACGAAGTATGATTCTGTATGATTCTCGCGAGGTGAATGGACAATTTGTATGTAGTATATAGAGCCTTTGTTGCTGGCATCTTGATATCTGATCATCGGGCATATTGATGTCATCAATCAGGTACTCGAGAAACTCTATTACCTGATAAACTTGATTACCTGATTAACCTCTCTATATGAATTTCATAGATTATGAAAAGGCATTTGATTCAGTAGAGATACCAGCAGTCATAGAGGCATTGCGTAATCAAGGAGTACAGGAGGCATACGTGAATATCTTGGCAAATATCTACAGCTACCCTGGTTCTCCACAAGAAAAGTAGATAGTTACCTATCAAGAAAGGGGTCAGGCAAGGAGACAGAATCTCTGCAATGCTATCCACTACATGCTTAGAAGATGTATTCCAGCTCTTAGACTTGGAAGGTTTAGGAGTGAGGATCAACGGCGAATATCTCAGCAACCTTGGGTTTGCAGATCACATTGTCCTATTCAGCAACAATGGAGACTAATTAAAGCAAATGATTGAGGACCTTAATCGAGAAAGTGTAAGAAACGGATTGAACATGAATATGCAGAAGACAAAGATAATGTTCAATAGTCTGGCAGCCAACAAGAATTCAGGATCGCCAGTCAGCCTCTAGAGTCTGTAAAAGAGTACGTTTATCTAGGGCAATTATTCACAAGGGACCGTGATCATGAGACGGAAATTTACAGAAGGATAAAATCTGGTTGGTGTGCATATGACAGGCAATACCTTATCCTGACTGGGAGCTTACGACTGTCGATGAAAAGTGTACAATCATTGCATTCTACCGGTGCTAACATATGGGGCAGGAACTTGGAGGTTAACAAAGAAGCTCGAGAACAAGTTAAGGACCGCACAAAGAGCGCTGCAACGAAAAAAATGTCACAGTTTCGCCCTAAGGGCGAAGCAATGAATGCGATAGCAACACAGCAATGTCATACGAAGTAAGGTGAGCGGCTTTGGTAGCAACAACACGCAGAACTGTTGTCGACGCCATCGGCGTTTTGCCCGCGTTCGCTCAAAATGCGTGCGGCGTTGGTGACTGTTGCCGGAGCCTCTGATATAAATAGGCACTGCGTGCCGCAGCTGAACGTCGCCTCCCTTCCCTCCCCCTCCCCCACGGCCTCTCGCTCGTTGGAAGAAGGCGCGTTTGCTCTACATACATGGTGATTGTGAAGGAGAGCAGAGACGCCTACTTCTGCAGCCCTTAAGCGAGCACGGCGCAGAACGCGCGTTTGTTCTCCGCCGTGCGTTCACTCCCCGTGAAAGACGCGCCCCTCGCGCCCTTTCACTCGCACATACAGCGTTCGGCGCGCGGCGACGATTTCTTCTCCAAATGACGTCATACGGAACCTCACGGCGACGGCGACGGCGACGGCAACGGCGACGGTGACGGCGACGGCGACGCCGACGGCAGAAATCTGCTTTTGAGTGTCCATATAATTGCTATCGCAATAAAATGTTAGCCTGTAGTGAAGAGGAATGCCCGGCACTGCAGCCACATCGCCAGTCATCCGGGAAGCGCGAGCTCGAGATTGCCTGAGCTGCTCTGGTTGAGACACGCTGCGAACGCTGCCTGCTGCTCTCTTGTCCTGTGTTTGCATTAGATTCTGGTGGAGGTGTTGCGGTTTCCCCCAGTCTAGGATTACGCACCCGAACTCTGCCATCCGTCATGCCTGACGACCCCAGCCCGACATCCCCACCGGTTACTCAAGCCATCGTATGTGCCGGTGCCCAGCGTCAGCGGGATCCTGACACCTTCAACGGCACCGATGAGAAAGACGTTGAAGATTGGCTGGAATCGTATGAACGCGCCAGCAACACTAACAAATGGGACGACACCCTCAAGCTCCTCACCGCGATATTCTATCTCTCGGGCGTCGCCAAGCTGTGGTTTAGAAACCATGAAGCCGATCTCCGCAAGTGGGCTCGCTTCAAAACCAGCATCACATACGTTTTCGGCCTCCATGGCGTGCGCAAGCTTCGCGCTGAACAACGCCTACGCAGCCGATCCCCGCAAACTGGTGAAACGTTCACCAGCTACATAGAGGACATCGTCCACCTCTGCCGGCGTGTCAACCCGACGATGGCGGAGGTGGACAAGGTACGTCACATCATGAAGGGCATTTCCGACGATGCCTTTCACATGCTGCTGTCAAAAAGCCCTGACACTGTTTCTCCGGTCATTGAGCTTTGCCAGAGTTTCGACGAGCTCTGCAGGCAGCGTCTTCTCACACGGCGCCCACCTGTGCCCGATGAAAGCCTCGCGAGCGTGGCCGCGGCTACTGACATGGACTCCCTGCTTTACCAGATAAAATAGTTCGTCCGTGCTGAGGTCGCTCATCAGCTTTACCTGCTGTCTTCAGCCACGTCACCACCCTCGCCTTTACCGGCCAACCTTCGCCAGGTTATCCAAGAGCAAGCTTGTGCAGGTCTCGCTTCTGCCCGCGAGACTGCGCCGGTGCCGACTCCCATTGCTTTTCCCGAGGTGACTGCACCTCTCAGCTAAGCCGAGGCTCTCGCACGGCCGCCACCTCAGACCTTTGCGCCATTCCCATCAGCCGTGCCAGTGCGTCCAGCTCCTCACTTCGTTCAGCCGCGGTAACCACAAAGCAGTGTACAATGGTGCACTTTTGAAAATCGCCCAATGGGTTTGGGTGTGGTCTACCTGGCCACATTTCACGATTTTGCCGACGCCGTCCAACATCCTACCGCCGTAGCTTCGACACCCAACTATACGTATCACCATACCCGTCGTCCTCCGCGCCTCAGAACCCTGGCCAGATGTTTTCCTACTCAGACCACCGCCCTCTTGTTGACCGCCCTTCGCCATCGCCCCGACGTCACTCGCTTTCGCCGATGCGTCGTCGTCCTTCTACGCCGGACCGGGAAAACTAATCGCCGCAGTTCCAGAGGCGAGAACTGCATCACCCACGAACCGACCAAGGCCTCTCCCTTCTCCGACTAATGCTATTGATGTATATGTGGATGGCGTCGCTGCACTCGCCCTCGTTGACACTGGTGCCGCAGTTTCAGTTATTAGACACTTTTAGTTGGGCGTACGTAACGAGCCTACGTACGCAGCGCGGCTGCGGGGGAGAAGTGCGCATGCGCAGTACGTAACGTATCTCTTCCAGAGATGCGCGCGTACGCCCGCAAAAAAACGCGGCGCACGTAAACGTAACCAGACGTAGCGGACGTAGCGCTTGAAAGATGGCTGCCATGGCGAACGGACAGAGCAACAACAAAGCCGGCGCGAATCGAGTTTATTTTGCGTTGAAAGACGATGTCGCGCTGCTAACGGAGGTGCAGACGAGCGATCTGTTCAGGCATTCCGAACAATGGGAGGAGATCGCTTGGCGCCTCAGAGATGTCCTCAAGAAGCCTTTTACGGCGCGCAGTGTGCGCGAGCGCCTAAATCTGCTGCTGTCGCGCTACTCGGCGAACGATCGCCGAAGTCAAAAAAAGTAAGTCTGCAGTTGTTTTACAGTTGTTACAGTTTTGTGCAGTTGTGATTTCTTGCGGCACTAGCAGGGCACTACAGAGATCGTCAAAGTCATTTTTGTGGAACCGGAACATGAGTTTGAACGTTGAAGAGTCCATGCCGTCGATGTCAAGAAGTCCATGTTGAGAACGGTACCTCACCAATTCGGCATCCCTGCTTCGCCTCATTTCGTCTTCAAGCTCATCCAAGGTATACTCATGCCTTAGCAGCCGCCGCTCTTTATGGGACAACAGGAGGTCATCAATTTCGGCCCAAGTCAGGACCGACAACAAGCGCGCATTTGATAAAACGCCTGAGGGTGGCATCCTTAAGCGCGCACGCCGAGCTGAACAAAGGCGGTACACTCACGGCAAGTACGAAGAAAACCACACCACACACTAAGCGCGCACACACACCGCAGGGCTCAGCACGGCAAGGCTACAGTGAAGGGTTCAACACAGTCAGTCTAAAAGAACACAGCGCGACCAAACACACGGTAAAAGCGTACGCGCACGCAAAAGGCGACTTCGCGAAACCACGCAGAACGACGCAAACACCGCAAAAACGTTGATCCAACGATTCGGCTTGACTTGGGTGCTAGTGGCCGTTATCGCGGCCGCCACCGCACGATGGCGCTAAGAAGCACTCAAAAGCTGTTTCATTTCACGTATGATACGTCTAGTTGAACGAAACGCATCCCGACATGGTCGATACGGTAAACTAAAAGTGTTCTTGCGCGCTTCGCTTGCACCGTACGCAACGTATCGTCCTGCGTACGTAGGCTTGTTACGTACGCCCAACTAAAAGTGTCTATTAGTGCCAAGCTTTGCCGTTTGCTCAGGAACGTTATGACGCCACTGTCAAACGTATCCCTTCGTATTGCCAGCGCAGGCCGCATCTCGCCTGCAGCTGCGTGTACAGCTCGTGTTGTGATCAACGCCCTCCTCCACATCGTCGAATTTTTGGTGCTGTGTGCTTATTCCCACGATCTTAGTTTGGGCTGGGACTTCCTATCCGCTAATAAGGCCGTCATCGACTGTTCTCGCGCTGAAGCGGAATTTCAAACGCTGTGCGACGCCCCGCTCCTTGACGCTCGTGAACCTGAAGGTAAAGTTTTTGTTGCCGAAGACGTTACAATTCCACCGCACTCTTTTGCTCTTGCCACAGTGTCATGCAACATCGTTGCTGATGCCAGCGCACTTTTTACGCCAACCACCATTCGCTCGTCGCAAATCTTCCCCGCTGCCTTTCGCTGTTTTGGACGTTCATGCCAGCCTCAGCAGACTGCTCGTCTCCAACCGATTGTCCTGTCCTCTCACTCTGCTTCGTGGGGAGTGCATTGGCCGAGTCCAGTGTGTCGACCCTGCTGCCATCATTGACATGCGAACTGGTTCCATCGCCACTCAGAGCTCGCCGGAGTGATCTGTAACTCCGCGCAGCAGCCGACTTCGCCCGATGTTCTACATAGCTCCATCGCCGACACGTTGACTGTTTCCCAACGCGCCCAGCTTCTACGCCTTCTCGACAAGTTCCGTTCGTCTTTCGACTGCCAACATGTTTCCTTGGGCCGCACGTCAACTGTTTGTCATCGCATCGACACAGGTACCAGTGCGCCACATCGACAAAGACCATATCGTGTATCCGCGACAGAGCGCCGTGTCATCGACGACCAAGTAGCTGACATGCTGAAGCGCGGCGTAATTCAGCCTTCGGATAGCCCCTGGGCGTCTCCCGTTGTTCTTGTTAAGAAGAAGGACGAATCGATTCGATTCTGTGTCGATTACCGTCGTCTTAACAAAACAACTCGTAAAGATGTTTACCCTCTTCCGAGAATTGACAACGCCCTTGACTGTCTCCAAGGCGCGGAGTTCTTCTCTTCTATCGATTTACGTAGCGGCTATCGGCAAGTCCCCATGGCACCCAAAGGCCAACCTAAAATGACCTTTGTAACACCAGATGGCCTATATGAATTTCATGTCATGATTTTCGGGCTTTGCGACGCCCCAGCAACATTTGAACGTATGATGGACAACCTTTTGCATGGTCTCAAGTGAAAAATGTGTCTGTGCTACTTAGATGATGTGGTTATTTTTTCGCCCGGTTTTCCCACCCATCTCTGTAGGCTGGAGGAAATGTTACAATGCCTAACTGGCGCCGGTCTTCAGCTCAACCTGAACAAATGCTAGTTTGGCGCAAGTCAGCTCACGCGTGTTGCGTTCGGAAGAAAGTAATCTCGTAGACACAGCAAACACCCAGGCAAAACGTCAGCGAATAGCCGCGGACTCCGAGCTGCGGAAGCGATATGTTGAGCCCAAACGTGGTGCACGCCTCGGCAGCGCTAGCGCCAACTTCCCATTGCGACGGCCAGGTTTCAACGTGAGCTTCTCAAGCCCTACTTCAGAACCAGCTGCAGTGCGTGTGGTCGGTTGTAGTTCGAGCACAACGTGGTACTCGTCAGTGCAATTTGTTCGGAGGAACACCGAGAAACACACAAGCTTCGCTTACACCCAATCCCTCGACAGGGGAAGACCTACTGATTTTTCAACTGTAGTCATGTCGCGTCTGTCGAGGGTCCATAAGTGCATTCAGTCAGGGATGAAGTCGTAAAACTGCTCAAGGCACAAGCACTCGACTACCTTCTCCACGTATCCGTAGACTTTCGCGCTCTTAAGCCATTCCACAAAGTTGAGCGTTAAGTTGTAGGCCAACTAAACCTAGGACTCGTCTTTAAAATTCGTGGCTTTTCTAAAGCGCTGCCGAAGCTCCTTTGGGCACAAGCGGTACCTCTTCAGAAGACTGGATTTTACAACATCGTAATCATCATACTGCTCCACGCTAAGTCTCTCCATCTCGTCCCTTACGTGACACGGCAATACTGTCAACAGGCGCTGTGGCCACGACGCTTTAGGGAACTTCATTCTTTGGCAGGTCCTTTTAAAGTTCACGAGATACATTATAATGTCCTCTCCTACTTGGAAAGGCTGCAGCAGATCCTTCATGCTAAACTTTTTTAGGGGTTCTGCGGCTCTCCGTTGTGTTTCAATGGTCGCCTTCGCTTTTTGCAATTCTAGCTCTACGCAATTGTTTTTTTTTTCTTCTGTTCAGCTCGCCTCTACGCTTGCCTCGCGCTCTTGATAACTTCCCAACATTCAATGCGCTCGCTATCATCTGTGTCAGAGGCAAGTAAAGCCCGGGTTATTTGCGGCTTGTGCATGGCGTTCGCCGGTTCCACCCTCAATTCTGCACATAGCAATAAGCAGGCAAGCGCAGAGAATACAGATCCATGACCAGCTCAGACACTGAACCCTTCTACCTATGTATTTTTATCACCTCTTAGCAAGTGTCATAATGCGAAAGGTAAATATCGATAAAGCCAACTTGCCAGCTTCAAGCTTTAATGCTAATCTCAAAATCTTGGCAAATCTCAAATGGGAAAAGTTTGACACTCACGTAGCTGCAGTCACGGGATTTTAGTCACGTTCGTTCAGTCAGCACAAGTTGCAAGGTCCACTGCCATCCCACCGCTGCCACCAGCTGTACCAGGCTCTCATTGGTAGCGTGACATGAGGGCCGAAGGTGTGGGCTGGAGGAGATCCTGATAGTGACGAGGCAAGAGGTAGCCAAAGGGTAATACGCTTACCTCTTAATGAGGACAAAGCTTGATGACCAAAAGGCACTGAATACCAGAGGCGCCGGCCTTTTATATCCACCAGAGGAGGAGGAGGCTGCAGCTTTGCATGCCCGGGCGTGAGAGAGGTGCCAGCAAGGGAGAGAGCACTGCATAGGCGCTGCGCCTTCCGACATGCCCACAGCTCGGCGCAGCGAGTTCACAACTACAGGAGCGAGCGGACGCACTCAACATCGGCTCCGCAAATTTAGACTCGGAAAGGCGGTTTTCGACCTACCATGGTCTGACTCCAGCCGCAATTGGTCAGTGAAGGTGTTCTACACCCGTTTCCACCATTTCACGGCCAATTCCGGCCCGATCATCAAGTCCTCGACTTTCCTGCTTCAAGCCGAACGCGGACCACTAGGCCTAGCGTTCATCGAGCGGCCGTGGCACGACAAGGACTTCGGCCTAACCTCCAGCTTGCGCTTGGATTCTCCGCGAGCAACGCGCTCCTGGCCTGCTGGAATTGCACATGCCCGAGTGTTTTGCGATTTACACGTGCCACGTGTTCGCCGCTATGCATGCGCCTTGTGTGTCAGGTGTCCGTGGGTGCGTGTCGTACTTGCACCCTGTGCTGTACCACGTTCATTTTGTGCATTACGTGAGCGTCGTCCTCCTCTCGTGCGCGTGCTCGCGCGGTGTTTGTGCAACTTGCGGTAGCCGTTCCCGTGTCCCGCAAAGCCCACGCGACATGGCGGAGTTCGGGGTAACCTCCTGCCGACCTTTCCGCAAGGGACATCAGCGTTCAGCAAGTGCGACGGTCGACATGCCGCAGTCCTTGGGCCTTGAGCTTTGGCATCGCGATGCCGCACGGGCAAGGGCTGCGGACATCGTCGAACAGTGGTTGGTGAAGCGCTGCGTGGCCATCCAGTGCCGATCTGCCCCGGCTGCGTCTGTCGCCGATGTTCCGGTCCCATCGGCAGAGGTCCCAAATGATCTCCCCCTGACCACTCCAGCTCCCGCGGCACTGCAGCCCACGGATACCTTTGAGCCAGTCACGGTGGAGCTCTCCATGACCACCGACGAAGCAGTCGTGGTCGAGTCAACCTCCCGGAAGCGTGGCTGAGACAGCGAGGACGAGGAGGAGGTTCCCAAGCAGTCGAAGAGCCTCGGTGCCTTACCTGACTCAAAGCGGAAGCCTTTGACTCCTCCATCCGGCTCTGCTGCTGGAGAATGAGCTCCAGATGCAGCGACGGCCACAACGGGCGCAGTCGCTGCATCCACCACCCCTACTGCAGAAAAGTCCGCATCAACTGCTGTTCCTGGGTAGCCGGCTACTACCTTTACCTGAGTGACTGTTTCCGAGGAGACAGCAGAACCTCGTCAGCTTGGACCTCACCAAAAGGTGCCCCAACATAGTGCAGCTGACTTCCTGAAAAGGAATCAGCGGCCAGCCACAAACGTTGCAACGAAAAAGCCGAAGAAATAGAAAAGAGCATAGGCCAAGCGCTCCCCCCCCCCCGGCTGGCGCACCCCTTGCTGGTTGCAGCTCTTTGCAGGACGCCTCAATGTGTACCTCAGCAACCCCCCCCCCCCACAGCAGGCTGACCACAGACAGCCGACGCCTTAGGCCATCACCAGTCGGGTGAGGGCCCACGAGCCTGCTGGCAGCATGCCTGAGGTTGCTGATGACTTCAGCCTGGTGATGTCGCGCGCCGCCCGCCATCGCACGAGAATCGCCGTGGCCCTGGCCTCAAATCCTGCCGTGGCAGGAACGGTCTTGTTGGGGCCCTCTAAGAAGGGCGGCTCCTTCGAGAAGGAATCGCGCCTTGCACTGGCTAGTGCACTATCGTCTTTCCAGGGAGTGACTGCGGTGCGCGTAAACGCGAAAAGGAATGTGGTTGCCGTAGACGCAGCGATGCAGAGCTGCCTCGATGTGCTGCTGGCCACTACCGAACTCTGTGGCATCCCTGTTGCAGCCCGCTCACCCGCGGATCACAGGGTTTGTTCACAGAGTCGATGGAACACACAGCGTAGGTTTGGGGAAATCGGCAACTGCACGGAGCTTCGCGGCATCAGGAAGAATACCTTTTTAAGATACTACATGGCCAAGGATAGTGAGCTGACTTGCGCCAAAGTGGTATTTCTTCAGGTTGAACTGAAGGCCGGCGGCAGTTAAGGACTGTAAGGCTTCCTCCAGGCTATAAAGATCGGTACGAAAATCGGGCGAAAAAATGAACCCCCCCCCCCCCTGGCTACGCCCCTGGTGCACGGCAAGTCACCACGCCGCTTATGTGAACGTGCCTTTATGCCGCAGGCGTTAAAGCGCGCGCGTCAGCCGCCGCTGCGGCGCCTTGCGCAATGTTGCGTAAACTCGAGCAGCAAGTTACGTAGGCGACCGACACTAGTATGGCAGGTTAGGTCAATATAGGGAAAAAAATAACAGAGCAGGTCTTTGCTCTTTCACAGCGCCGGGGTTTGATTCCCTGCGGCCTTTGGCTACGGCGCGCGACAGCGCCATGTGTTGAATACCGGCTATGCACGGACCCTTTCATCGCGACCGCCAGCAGCAGCGCAACCGGAAGACGCACTAGGCATTTTATGAAGCGTGACGAGACGGAGCTCGAGAGTGAGGGAGAAGCTTAACGTCACCCACGGCACTCTCGACCCAAGCGCGTGGAGCGAAACAGCAGCGCCCCCTTGTGGCCAGGCAGCGCTCCGGCCGCAGGAGCCGTGGTCCGTTTACTGTCCTGGCCGATAGTACATCATTAACATTAGTCGGGGAAGGGAGAGGCCTTGGTCTGTTCGTGGGTGACGCTCTTCTTGCCTCTGGAACTGCGGCGATTAGAGGCTCTATTCTGGACACGCATGGTGGCTGCACGGCCGCCATTATCCGCCATCTTGGCTGTCTCATTGGCTGTCCAGAGGTCACGTGTTTTGAAATTTGTGCCGGGAAACGGAAGTTTTGCAAAATGCTATTTTGCGTTGTCGTCAGAATGACGAAACGTGACGTGGAGCTGCAAATTTTATCGACTAATACTTTTGTGTGGTCCTTGGCACCAATATTGCGACTTTAGCGCTTTAAAAAGAAAGTGTACGGTAGCGTGCAGAAGCCTGTGGAATGCATCTGCAATTTCGCGAATGTGTGGTGGCGTTCCAAGATAGCCGGCATGTCAGTTGTTGATTGGCTGAAAGAATATCGCGTGAAGAGCGTCACAGCAAGGGTCGTTTCGTAAACGTCAATTTGACGTTGCGTGACGTTGCGCTGGGCCGCCATTGCACAGATTTTCCGCCATAATTTGTGGTGCGACGAGCCGCGCGAATTATGGTAATGAGCGGCCATATGCAGTGTCAGTCGAGAGGCATGCGTATCGCCGCATTTTCCCTGTCATTTGGGGCCATGAAAATCTTTTGTTCACAACGCGTGCTCATAGCATTTGCATCGCTCTCGGGTGGTGTTGGCATTTGTAGTTTGAACCATCATTTCTATTAAAAACACGTTTATTTGAAATAATATTGGTTGAAACTAGCAAACTTTCTGCGACATTTCGCACTTTTCACTATTGTGTTTGTATTTTAATCAGTATTAATGACTTTTCGCGTCATCAAAGGCTATGACAACGGTGACATTTTAATTTACAAAAAGAAATGTATGCAAGACGGCGCCTTGAAGTTTCCTCTCGCGGTGCGAGTAAGCAGCGAAGTGCACAAGAGATGGCAGTGCCGGCGTTTGCGTCGCTCAAGCGGATACCTGTGGCGCGCGCAACGCTATCGATGGTATTCGGCCGCTTCTCAGCCAGACGTGTCGGGCTCAGTCACTTGCGGATCACGAGATAGCGATAACGCGGCCTAGAGCGGGCGCTGTTCATCACTAGCACGTCGCGTATATTGCCTCAAGGTAGAAAGTAATCGCGTGGGCGCAAATATACGATGACTCATTCCGTTTCCCGAGGACACGCATCCTAGCTAATGAAGCAGACGACAGCCTGCGCGCATGCAGACGACGGAAGCGAGAAACGATTTTGATCGAATAATCGTACGCTTTGAGCTAGCTGCTTTATTTTCACTGGGGAGGAAAACTGTTTTGCTTTATCAACCACGCTATGTTCAATGCCTACATTACAGTTTCTTAGGCGAAACGTCAAATTTGCGTCACGTTACGAAAGCGAAACTGGGCTATCCGCGCCATTTTGTAAGCGTCGCGCCTACGTCACGCCTCGAAGAAAATGGCGGAATGTCCAGAATAGCGGCTTAGTTCTCCCTTTCCGGCGTAGAAGGACGAAGACACATCGGCGAAAGCGAGCGGCGTCGGGGCGATGGCGAACGGCGGTCAACAAGAGGGCGGTGGTCCGAGTAAGAAGACATCTGGCCAGGGTTCTGAGACGCGGAGGACGACCGGTAAGGTGCAACGTATGGTTCGTTGTCGAAACTACGGTGGTAGGATGTTGCGTGGCGACGGCAAAATCGTGCAACGTGGTCAGGTAGACTAAACGCAAAACATATTGGCCGTTTGTCAGGAGTGCGCAATTGTCCACTGCTGTGTGGGAAAAGCAACGGAAGTCGGCACCGGCGGAGTCTCGCGGGTGGAAGGGAGAGCTGCCCAAACTTGCTCTTCTATGACCTGGCGAAGGTTGGCCGGTAAAGGCGAGGGTGGTGACGTGGCTGAGGACAGCAGTGAAAGCTGACGAGCGACCTCAGCACGGACAAACTCTTTTATCTGGCAAAGGAGGGAGTCGATCTCAGGAGCCACGGCCATGCTCGCGAGAGTTTCGTCGGACACAGGTGGGCGCCGCGTGAGAAGACGCTGCCTGCAGAGCTCGTCTAAACTCTGACAAAGCTCAATGACCTGAGAAACAGTGCCTGGGCTATTGGACAGCAGCATATGAAAGGCATCGTCGGAAATGCCCTTTATGATGTGACATACCTTGTCCGCCTCTGCCATCGTCGGGTTAACACGCCGGAAGATGTCCTCTATGTAGGTGGTAGACTTTTCACCAGTTTGCTGGGATCGGCTTCGTAGGCGTTGTTCAATGAGAAGTTTGGGCATCCCAGGGCGGCCCAAAACTTCTGCGATGCTGGTTTTGAAGCTACCCCACATGCGGAGATCGGCTTCGTGGTTTTTGAACCACAGCTTGGCGACGCCCGATAAATAGAAAATCGCGTTGCTGAACTTGAGAGGATCGTTTCATTTGTTGGTGTTGCTGGCTCGTTCACACGATTCCAGCGAATCTTCAACGTCTTTCTCATCGGTGCCGCTGAAGATGTCAGGATCCCGCTGACGCTGGGCACCGGCACCTACAATGGCTGGTGTAACCGTTGGGGATGTCGGGCTGGGGTCGTCAGGCATGACGGATGGCAGAATTCGGGTGCGTAATTCCAGGTTGCGGAAAAACCACAGCACCTCCACCAGAATCTAGTGCGAACACAAAACAAGAGAGCAGCAAGCAGCGTTGGCAGTGCGTTTCAACCAGAGCAGCTCAGCCAATCTAGAGCTCGGGCCTCCCGTAAGACTGCCGATGAGACTGCAGTGCTGGGCATTTCTCTTCACTACAGTACGTATGTATCTATTATGTATGGTCGAATGGTTAGCGCATCGTGCTGCCCTGATGAAGTAGCCGGATTTGATACGAAACATCGGATGAACTTGGGTCACTGAGTATGTTGCGCTATCACCAGGGCCGATCTTGGTGATAGTGCAACTGAATTATTCAGCATTCTCACGCATTCTCACGCCATGCATTTCGGAGGCCACGTGCAGATTTCGCGGTGGCGGCGTTAGACGGTGTCAAGTGTTCTTAGAGAAGTGGGAAATAGGAATCTCGCTCTAGTACACGCCTCGTACCTAACTAGATTCGAAGGTGACAATACGTTGTACCGCCACATTGATTCAACGCTAAACGCATTAGCGTCCATAGTCAGCGTGAAATGAAGTTGGCCTCTTTTTTGGTATTTCATTCCAACGTACCAAAATTTTGTATTTTGTACGTGTGTTTTTCTTGTTAAATTATTCTCGCCTTTGGAGCATAAAAGCCGTCAGTACCTACATAAACCGAAGCTGGTGCCCACATTTTGAACTGTGGTGGTCATTCTATAGTGTGTGAAAAAAAACACTTGAAAGAAGAAAGAAGATTTTTACCTTTTTGCATGCACAAAAATGCAAAACTAAAGGTAACCGCTGTACTGTTGTGTATTCTTCTTTATGCAACAAAGGGTTTGACTGAATGTGGGGTCCAGAACGTGATGCCAAAACTGTACCGTTCTCGCTGTGGCTAAGCGCTTGCGAAGAGTTTAACACGACTGCCATAGATAGCTACATTCATAATCACACTTGCCTAGAGTGGTTAATCAGATGATTTCGCTGCCATTTCTCGCAAAACAAATTAGGGGCAGCTTCACACTAGCGATGCGAAGACTGGGCAAACAGCGAAGCTGGCGACCCTACCTAGCTTTATTTTGGTTCGGCCAAGTTGTTGCGAGATGATGCTTCGAGACTCAGCCACTTATTGCACATGATCATCCGGAATCATCGACAGCCCAAGGAGCTACGAACACTCGGTCATTAAAGTATCGGGACGCTTCTGGACGCTCAAACGCCCTTGCTCGGTTTCGCGGGCTCGTAAATCTGGATTTTCTGTGAATCGCCGACGTTTCGCCGCCGCTGCGGCGGCGCGATGCACGGGATCGGACCGAAGTCGTCTCACTCGCTCTCGAGTAGCGGCACGGCGGCATTCGCGCCACGCTTTCTCTTCAGGAGTGACGCTCAGCTTCGGCCGCCCCATCTTCACGACGATGTGCTCGGCGTGGAGACGGAGGGGCTTTTGTGTCGCCGCGGCGGCGACGCGGAGCTATATTTCTCACGGATTGGCGCAGTGACCTCACGGCTTAACTCCGCCCCTGCGCAGCCGCGGCAACCACTCCACATGCTGCGGTGACGTCATGGCTCGGCAAAGCTAAGGCCAAACGATGCGACGCGCGTGATGGCGTCACAGCTCACGCAGCTGTGGCGAGGCTCGGCGCGGTCGGCGCAGGTGGGGTGAAGTGTCAGGCGGAGGTTTTGCGGCGTACAATCGACGTACCATCCTCGAGCTTAAACAGCTTCGATATTTCACAGGGCTATGTGCCATTGCGCTTGCACTCTTTCAGCAGTACCTCCAGGATCGGCCAAAGTTTCGGGCGTACACCACAGGACTAGTACCAGCTTAAACACCTTTGCTGTTAAAAAAGTCACAGGCCTGCGTGGCACCCGCAGCACAGTCACAGCTTAAGCTGGTGGAGCGGCTCAAAAGTTGCTCCAGTTTCGGCACCATGCACACAAGGGTCTTCGAGACAGTCTCTTCGACTCGTTTTGACGAGGACGATCTGTACTGTCCGCCCGGCGCCGACGGCGAGATGCGGCTTGTAATGAAATGCTCTCTGCACAGCAGTCTGCTGAGCCCCATGATGCCTGGTTGTAGCCGTGCACGTAGCTCTACGATTTGCTTCTTTAGCAGCGGTTCGTACCTTGCGAGGATACGCCATAACGTGTACCGAAGAGGCACCGCCGTTGGAAGAGGTATCCAGAATACGTGAAGCACATCTCACATCGGCATCGCGTTGATTGCGCACCTCGTCTGAATCGTATCTCGTCGTCTGCGCCTGCGCAGGGTCCATTTGCAGGTACCTTAACTAGATGCCACCACCATACTGGCGGAGGCTCGGGTCGTCCAACGGCGGCGGCGGCGGTGACATCGCGAACCGGAACGGCTATTGGAATGAGCCGATAACAGCTTACGCTGTAAAAAATCAAGCCGACACCGCAATGCGACCACGCATGGCCATAGTTGGTACCCAGCAGCTACCGCAGCTGGCGCAGTCCGCAGGCGGCCACTCGACCACTCGAGGCAAGCGCGACTGAGACTATACTAAGACAATCGCGTTGAGAATTTTGATCCATACAGTATGTTCGCGGAGAAAGTAGGTGATACGATTTCAAAGCCGCTGGAGGAATACTGTAAATACTTTGAAGTCTTTGAAGTCTGAAAAGTGCATTTGCGAATACCCAAGCAGTTTTCATTATGTCAGGGTCAGAGAATTTGCGCAGCTTTTTAAAGAAAATAAGAGAAATACTGTTTACAGCCTTTGCACATTAAAGCAGGTGGTAAATTGTTACGGACCTAGATAACTTGGTCAAGCGCATATATACTGACTGCTTTTGAACTCGCTGTTGTACGAGCAACACGAATCAGGCCGTCAAAAAAAAGAAATCACGTTAGCGGCGAGTTCCCTGCCGCAAGTCAGAACGACAGTGTCTTTTAGTTAGTCGGTGTAGCCGTCCTGGTTTCTCCGGAGAGTGATTTCAACGTCCGAAGAAGTACACCGAGCGATACTGGCCTCGGCGCTACCATTCCAAAGCCTGCAGATGCCGGCAAATCCTCAAAATTAAGAGAGCGACAGCGTTTTTGTTGATATGGTAGTGTGCTCGGGAGATCGCGCTTAATATTTGGGGAAATGCGAGGCAGTGGGGTGGCAACTGGCAGGCCCTAGCCGGCACTCCGGATATCGGTTTGAGATTCCGCAAGGTAGCAGGAGTCGTACTACTTGCGGTCTTACTGAGCTGTGCCCTCAAGCTACGGCAAGGTAAGTAATATAATTTGGCAAAGTTATTTGAAATCTCTGTCAACATATACAAGGGCGTCTATTTTGCGGCAAGCTATATCACTCATTGCAACATGGTGTATTTATTTCGAATTAAGACTACCTATCTTGGTGTCTCAAAGCTTTGAATGAAACCGTATTTGCTAGGCGTTTTTATGTTTTTTTGAAACGCAATGTGTCTCTTTGTTTACATGTCGAGGTTATATTTTGTATGAATTTACCACAATTACAACCTTTTCTTCAGCGGCTTACGATGTTATTAACGATATCCAACGCGGTCAATTATGCGAAAACATTGAACGAGGATATCGTGGACAACGGAGGCCTGCGGACATCTTTTATGGTAGGTGGCTTCTACTTCTTTTAATGTGTTTTCTTGGGGACGGTGCATTCCGAGTAGCATGCCTTCTCTTTAATTATATTTGACGCCAGTATTTGTTGCGGAATCGTGCCAAACAAGATTTCCGAACCGAGGCATTTTGCTTTCCTAAACAACATAGGTTACCACGTACCTGGAGTGCTTTAATGAAACTTGAAATGTGTGAGAATTGTTGAGGCAGAACGCTGTATATATTTAGGCACTGTATACTACATGGCTGCCGAGGTAACTTACCTGCTCTAATTGCACTGTTGTGTGCACTATGCATTTTTATTTTTGCAGAATTCTGGGTGGCGGATGTTGCACCTGTGGAACATATTGCTGGACACAGCTAGACACGTCATTTATTCCTAAACGCCCTGCAGCATTGTATATATTAAGGAGGGCGGGGGGGGGGGGGGGTTGTAGTACGTGTGCTAACAGCGGGTACTTTCACAGTGGAACGAAAAAAATAGTTGATATTTTACAACTTGCCATGCATATGTTGAAAATAGAAGGATATCTCAGTGATTTTTAGTTTTCGTTAGAGAAAATATAGCGTTTTAGCATTGCCGTTATTCCGGTATACGCAACGACTTTTGCGTAATACCATGTTAGCGCACGCTCGTAGCGGAATCTTGCAACGCTCAGTGGAGACCCGATGCCTTACAGACAAGATTTGCTCTTCCTTGAGTGTTCAGAAAAAAAATACATTTAGAAGGCAACGTGTTGAAGATTACCCCGCTGCCGAAACTTTGCAGCAGCCGCCAACTAGAATACTTGGCTACTTTGATAATAACTCCGTGTTTGTCAGGTTGAGCTCGCCAACACAAGGTGGAGCCACCAATTTGACTGATCATGGCGGCTTGAGGAACAGCTTTTAGCAGAGATGCGGATGAAAAGCGTCACGTTGTCTTTTTTAGTGATTCAAAAATGCAAAGTAGAAAGGTGAGACTGAGGGAGTAGGTGCAGAGGAGCGAGTCCAGATTGGCGCACTTCCGCGGAAACCGATGAGGGAAATGATGGCGAAAGCGAACAACACATATGGGACACAATGAAGGACAGAGACCTAGTGGTGATTTTCTGCACGGACGGGGGACAGGGATAGCGAAAAAAATAGCCAAAGAGGTTACCGATCTGCGAAATGTTTCAAAGAAATTGCAAGCTGCAGTGTGCATGGTGCCAGATGTTGAAAGGCAGGGACATGGAATTGAATGGGCCGTGCTTGCTGTAAACAAAGGAATTGATCCTATCTAAGGCTTTTACAACCGTTAACACCAAACGAGAAGTGCAGCAAGAAGGCCGCGAAGACACTTTTGTGTGTGATGGGATATATTTTATGGATCGTGTAGCGACACCGGTTGGACGTTGATTCGCGGCACTGGTCGTAGCTTTTTTTTTGCAGGCCCCCGGAAATCAGCAAGGTAGATTAAGTATTGAATGTAGTGACACACAAGCAAAGAATAGAATTAGAACGCAGGCAGTTAACAAAAGACGCACAATTGACAAGTACAGAGACGGTAAAATTTGTTAAATAAATATGCAGGGCGGTTTCTACCAGGTAAAATGGATGGAAATTCAAACGTTGATGAATAACGAAGCTAGTAGGATGTACAACTTGACTGAAACATATCTCCGAGACAGAGCATCCGCTTCGCTTGGCAGTTTTGTATGAGAAGGGTGCAAGACGACCATTCACAACTTCAGTGCCATTTTAGATAACTCAGGACAAGTAGACACAATATTTCTTGATTTTAGTAAGGCATTTGATAAGGTTCCGCACAATAAATTGCCTCTCAAGCTTAAGATAATTGGAGTTCCTCTAGCCCTCATCAACTGGATTGCCGCCTATTTGAAACACCGTACACAATTTGAAGAAGTTGATGGCGCTTGTTCCTCACTCCTTCCCGTCTCCTCAGGTGTTCCCCAAGGAAGTGTACTTGGCCCCTTACTTTTTTTAGTGTATGTGAACGATATAGTTTCTGCTATAGATCCCAGTGTTGCTATTAGTCTGTTTGCTAATCACTGCATGCTTTATAAACCGATCTACTCACCTTCTGATCAAGTCTTGCTTAATACTGCACTAAACGATGTCCTGAACTGGTGCGACAAATGGGGAATGGTTCTTAATACAGAAAAAACGGTATCCATGCGAATAACAAGAAAGAAAATGCCACTAAAATTTGACTATTCTCTTGAAAACAGACCTATTTCTAATGTTACATGTTATAAGTACTTAGGTGTTATCATTATTTCTATGCTTAGTTGGACTGACCACATTAATTATATCACGTCATCTGCAAAACGAAACCTAGGCCTCTTGAGGCACAAACTTAAAGGAGCACCAAGCAACGTTAAGAAACTGGCATATATCTCTCATCAGGCCGAAACTGGAATATGCAGAAATAGTCTGGGATCCACATACCAAAAAAGACATTACAGAACTGGAAAAAGTGCAGAGACGTGCAGTGCGTTTCATCTACAACAAATTTCGAAGTACTGACTCTCCATCTGCTCTAATGGTAGCTAACCAAATTCAGCCCCTCCACATAAGACGAAAAATTTCTCGATTAAGCTTACTTCATTCTCTTCTTCATAGAAAATTTGGAATTTCTCCAGACCCTTACGTCACGCCCTCAGTTACGCGGAAAACCCGCCACAAACATAATTTCACCTTAGCCCCTTACTTTGCTCAGACAAACCAATATAAATATTGTCACGTAGTAGTGACGCTGAAGAAAACAGTCGTAAAACTGTGTACGACGAAACTTATTCTTTATTGGGCGAACCTGTGCCCACAAAAGCAAGGTACACTCAAAGCACAACGATAGCGGCGAACACATTCGGCGATCGTCGAAAATCTGATCAGCGGCGAAACTCGTCGGCTTTTATACCTGAGTCATCGAAGGTTCTAGATTAATTCCTGATGCCCGCGTGTCTTCCAGAAAGTTCTAGACAATTCGCGTCGGTCACACAATCAGATAACATAAGCGTCGGTGAAAACAGCCAACGGAAAGAAGCATCGATAACGTTCTAGAAACCTCCGACACAGGCGCGTCCTGCACCGAGCGATAACGTCTAACATTTGTTAGCCGGTGGAAAGCGGCCACCGGTGAAAGATAAACATGTATACGTGTCAATACCCTCCCCTTAAAAAGCATCCTCCCGATGCTATAAACAAATGTGAAAGCGAAAACAAAACCACGCGTAATAAAGAAAGAAAAAAAAATAAAGTGACAAAGTACCCAAGTTCGTCATCGGGCGTAGAAAGGCTTCAGACGCACCACGTGGATGACTTCGGGTCGTGCGCGGCGCCGCTGTGATTGCGAAATGCCGTCTGGCACGACCTCATAGTCCAGTGCGCCAATTCGTCGGATAATCTTATAGGGTCCGAAATAGCGTCGTAGCAGTTTCTCGCTAAGTCCTCGCCGGCGTATCGGAGTCCAGACCCAAACACGATCGCCGGGCTGGTACTCGACGTTGCGTCGTCGAAGATTGTATTTCGGCTGTCGGTCCTCTGCTGGTTCTTGATGCGCAAGCGGGCGAGCTGTCGACCTTCTTCGGCACGCTGCAAATAGGTGGCAACGTCGAGATTTTCTTCGTCGGTGACGTCCGGTAGCAGTGGCGTTAAGCGTCGTTGACGGGTTCCTTCCGTAGACCAGGTTGAATGGCGCCATCAAGCTTTCCAATTGCTTTTTTTACAGTGCATGTTCGACGCTGTTTTTTTATCTTTACCCCTCAATGGCCGTTGGCAGATGAAGGGTTCTGCAGAGGCTGTCCACGTTTACAGTGCACGACAAAGTCAACTGTAATTTGGGAAACAGCAAGTGCAGTCTCCAAAGAAGGAGGAGGAACATTTATCGAAACAAGCAGTTTGGTTGGCTGGGTCTAGGTCTCCTACGTGGGGACGTCGAGGTCTTCTTACCTCTTCGCCGCCTCGCAGGCTGGCTGGGTAGCCCAGAGTTGGTCGTCGAGGTGGGAGCTCTGCAGGGCGGCGGCCCATCTCGACGAGAGGGTCACAGTATTAATTGCTGGATATTGGTCTTCACATTTCCGTAGCATGTGGGGAAGCGATGCTGCCTGAGTCTTATAAATCTTGCAAGTGTTACTAGGGTAGGTGTCTGGGTAGATCCTGTGGTAACGTGTTAGTGAGGGGTACGTGTTTGCCTGTAACACGCGAAGGGTGGTTTCCTGTGCTCTGTTTAGCTTGTGATGAGGGATGGGGAAGGTTCTTCTTTCGAGATAGAATGATTTCGTAAGGTCGTTGTAGCTGGTGGGGCGATCGCGTTCCTCGGGTGCACCTGTGCTGTCTCCGGCATTGTTGACAAGGCCTCGTTGAGGTTGGTGAGGTGCGGATGTACGTCGCCGACGTGCGCTGGGAACCAGATGAGAGTGATTTGGTTTTCAGGTGAGTGAGGGGCGTGGCGTAGGATGCGTAGTGCTTGTTTTGAAATACGGCCTTTGATGTAATTGCTGATTGCCGTGCGGGAATCGCTCACGATGGTGTGGAAATCCGGATCGAGGGTGGCCAGGGCGCTGGCCACTTCCTCGGCCGTCTCGGCGTTTTTGGTTACAATGCTGGCTGCATGTTTGAGCGAGTCGCCCACGGTGGTAGCCGCCGCGAAACGGCGCCCGTCTTGATATTCAGCTGCGTCGACGAAGGTGGCGCCCGTGCTGTCGCCATATAGGCTTTACTGAGGGAGGCAATTCTTGCCTTCCGACGTTCTTTGTTGTAGACGGGGTGCATGTTTTTGGGGATAGGGTGGGCATTTAGCCAAGTCTGTACGCCGGATGAAGTTGGGTATTTGTCTCCATGTTGACGGTGGTAGGTGATGTGGAGTTTAGTCAGAATGTGCAGGCCCGTTTCTGTGAGGGTGAGACGCTCCATATGAGACCGACGCTGTGCTTCGATTAATTCGTAGAGGGTGTTAAGGAGTCCTAATTTGAGTAGTAGTTCAGTACTGATGTTGTTTGGTAGTCCTAAGGCTAGCTTGCAGGCGCCGCGTATAATGATGTCCAATTTAGTCTTTTCTGCTTTGTACCAATTATGGAAGGCGGCGACGTACGTGATGTGACAGATGACGAACGAGTGAACAAGGCGGATGAGGCTTTCTTCCTTCATGCCCTGTCGCCGGCCGGTCAGCCGTTTCTGCAGCGGCGACGTATTGGCCGTCTGTCGGAGGATCTTGGATATAGCCATTCAGTTGGCGCCGTTGGCTTCGATGGTCATGCCGCGGACCCGGATGGTGGAGACCACGGGTATGGTTCCACCATCTCTCATGGTGGGTTGGATTTCCTCGTAGTAGCATTTGTGCGTAGACCCTAGTGGTGGGCGTCCACGGAGCATGGGACGGTATAGGAGGAGCTCTGACTTGTCGGGGGAGCGGTTTCAGTTTGTCCGCAGCTCCTCGTTGTGGTCCAGATGGTAATGTCGTCGGCATAGATGGTATGTTCTATGCCGTCGAGCTTCTGTAGTTCCTGTGCTAATCCGAGCATGACCAAATTGAACAGCATTGGGGAAATGGCAGAGGCTTGTGGGGTTCCCGCGCATCCGAGAGTGAATATCTCCGATTTAATATCTCCAACTGAAAGGAACGCCCGTCGGTTGGTTAGAAGGTCTCGTGCGTAGTGTAGGTGCGCTCGGCGAGGTTAAGCAGGGAGGTCCATTCCAGGATAGTAGATTGCGCGACGTTATCGAATGCGCGTTCGAGATCGAGGCCCAAGACCGCCTTCGTGTGTCGGGATTTGTCGTCGAGTATTTGATGCTTGAGTTGGAGCATGGCGTCCTGGATTGAGAGATGCGCTTTAAAGTCGATTATTGAGTAGTGGTATCCGGACGTGTCTTCAAGGTGAGAGTTTATGTGGGTAAGAAGGGCATGCTCCATAACCTTACCGACACACGAGGTTAACGAGATGGGGCGGAGATTGACAAGGCTAGATAGCTTACCAGGTTTTGGAACAAGCATTACTTTGGCTGTTTTCCATGATGGGGGAATAGACCCTTGGCGCCAGCAGTCGTTAATGTACTCAGTGAGCTGTTCAACCGAAGGGTCATATAGGTTTCTCAGAGTTTTGTTCGTGGCGCCGTCCAGGCCTGTGGCTGAACGGCTGTTCAATTTGCGCAGAGCAGCGTGTATCCTGGCTGCGCTGAAGTCCTCATCGAGGGCTGAGTTCGAGGCCCGGAGGGGATGTACTTTTGGCATAAGGTATTGGTGATTTGATCCTGGCCGTGCGCCTTGGTTTCTGTGAATAGGAGCTCGGTGAGACGATCCTGCTGTTGTAAACGGGTGCTGGTATTGTCAAAAAGATGCTTAAGGATTTTTCACGAGCGGGAGTGGTGGAGTTGCCCGTCTAGAGAATTACAAAGCTCCACCCATTGCTGTTGATCAAGGACTCGGCAATGTTCTTCGATAGTCTTATTAAGTACTGCAACCTTTTTCCCGAGTCGTTTGTTGAGTCGTTGATCCTTCCACCGGGAGAGGACGGACGTTTTGGCTTCAATAAGGTAGGCAAGTCGATTATCCATGCGTTCAGTCGGGGCGTCGATTTTGATAGTGCGCGACCAAGATTCTATATCGATGATCGGGGTGTCTGACGTTTCTGCTGTTTGCGGAAGGCGTCCCAGTCCACCCATGTGAACTCCCTCGTTCTCGTCGATAGAGCTGTGAGGTGCGGGAGAGTCATTTCAATGATCGTATGATCGCTGCCGAGGTCATATTCAGTATTGCGCAATTGAGCGTTCACTACTTTTTGGTGAACGTGAGGTCGGGCGTCGTGTCTCGCGCAGTGGAGGTGCCGAGGCGCGTGGCGAACGTCGGGTCTTTGATGAGAGTGAAGCCGAGATCGTGGGAGTCTTGCCAAAGGTTACGGCGCACAGCATAGCAGTGTTTGGAGCCCCATCCTGTGTGCGGCAGGTTGAAGTCGCCAACGATGACGAGGGGGCTGCTGCCTGCGGCGTTCAGAGCCTTTTTAAAGAGCGTTAAAAAGCGTCTGTGGCATAGGGACGGGGCGTTATAAATATTGAGGATGAAGATGCCGTCCGTCCGCTTTTTGTGCGGGATGAGTTCAGTGAAAAAGTGTTCGGTGCGACGGTCGTAAAGATAGTGTTCGATTGCGGTGATTCTGTTTCGGACGAGCGTAGAGACTCCGTGGGGGCGTTGGTAGCGATGAATAGTTGCTATCCGGGAAGGGTGATCGGAGTGTCCTGCGTTTCCTGGAGTATAAGCACATCCGGTTGACGTGAAGATGCCCGAAGGTGTTGACGAAATACGGGCTGTTTGTGAAGGTATCCTCGACAATTCCACTGCCGTATGACTGCGTCAGTGTTTGCGTGTGCCATGATGATGATCTAAGAGGCTGCCGGTGGCGGGGTGGGAGTGTCGTGAGCGATTCCGCTCGTGACCATATTGTTACGTAGGAAGACGCAGACGAAAAGCTATACACAAGTATATTTACAAAGAAATGCACCGCACTTGGCCAAGAAGCCACAGCCCGCAGTAGCCTCTAATCTTCGTCGTTGTCTTCACACTGCTCGCCTCTTCGTCAAGGCAAATACTGTTCCGTAGCACTACTCCCGGCGGCAAAAGCGCCGTCCCGGAGCAATTAAAGGCCGGACTCGGGAGCAGTGTAGTAGGCCTTGAGCCCACTGACGTGCATGACATCACTAGATGCCCGAGTAGACGGCGAGGTCGAACTCACAGGTTCAATTTCGTACGTCACAGGCGTCACCTGGCGCAGCACGCGGTAAGGCCCCGTGTATCGCGAAAGGAGCTTCTCCGAAAGTCCGACGTGACGAGAGGTCGACCACAGGAGCACGAGCGCACCAGGTGAAAACTGTACGTCACGGTGGCGGGCGTTGTACTGACGCTGCTGAGTGGATTGCGAGGCCGTCAGTCGAGTACGGGCTAGCTGGCGTGCATGGTCCGCGAGGGCGATTGCGTCGCGCGCATACTCGCTTGTTGAGATCGCAGCAGGAGGAAGTGCCGTATCAAGGGGCAAGGTCGGTTCGCGACCATACAGTAGATAAAAGGGAGAAATTCCGGCGGTGTCGTGCCGGGAAGAATTGTACGCAAATGTGACGTAAGGAAGGGCAATGTCCCAGTCGTGGTGGTCCTTGGAAACGTACTTGGACAGCATATCGGTAAGGGTACGGTTTAACCGCTCCGTCAGGTCATTGGTTTGAGGATGGTATGAGGTAGTCAGCTTGTGTTGAGTGAAGCAGGAACGCACAATGTCGGCGATAACTTTCGATAGGAAGTTGCGACCACGGTCAGTAAGCAGCTCTCGCGGGGCGCCATGAACCAAGATAATGTCACGCAAGAGAAAGTCCGCGACGTCAGTGGCGCAACTGGTCGGGAGAGCCCGCGTAATAGCGAATCGGGTGGCGTAATCAGTCGCGACGGCTACCCATTTGTTCCCCGATGATGACTTGGGAAAGGGGCCGAGGAGGTCTAATCCAACACGAAAGAACGGTTCCACAGGGACGGTGATCGGCTGGAGATGACCGGCAGGCAGCACCTGAGGTGTTTTCCGACGCTGGCAGGGATCACAGGCAGCAACATAGCGTCGGACGGAGCGAGCGAGACCAGGCCAATAGAAGCGGCGCCCGACGCGGTCGTACGTGCGCGTTACCCCAAGATGTCCTGCAGTGGGTGCGTCATGCATCTCAAAGAGCACAGTCCGTCGTAGATGTTTTGGCACGACAAGACGAAGATCAGATCCGTCAGGGAGGAAGTTCCTTCGGTACAGAATGCCGCCTTGGAGGACATATCGGCGAACGGAGGCGTCGGTAGGTGTAGAGCGCAGACGCTCGATGAGTGCTCGCAGCGATATGTCCCGGTACTGCTCATCGGCGATGTTAGCGAAGGCAGACACAGAGAAAATACCGTTGGCGGTACTACTGTCGGCGTCGTCAGGCTCGTCTACCGGGTAGTCAGACAGGCAGTCAGCGTTCTTGTGTAGTCGGCCAGATTTGTAGGTAACAGTATACGAATATTCTTGGAGGCGTAAGGCCCAGCGACCAAGTCTTCCTGTAGGATCTTTCAGTGAGCATAACCAGCAAAGCGCGTGGTGGTCTGTGACAACGGAAAAGGGCCGGCCATATAAGTATGGGCGGAACTTCGCAACCGCCCAAACTAGGGCCAGACACTGCCACTCAGTGATGGAATAGTTGCGCTCGGAGGGTGAAAGGAGCCTGCTGGCGTAAGCGATAACACGGTCGTTGCCGCGCTGGCGTTGTGCCAGTACTGCACCAATTCCGTGGCCGCTAGCATCAGTACGGACTTCGGTAGGCGCAGAAGGATCTAAATGGGCCAGAACGGGAGGCGTTGTGAGGAGGTCGATTAGATGAGAGAACGCAGAAGCCTCGTTATCGCCCCACTGGAAAGGGGTCTTTTTTCAAAAGCTCGGTTAGTGGTCGTGCTATGGCCGCAAAATTTTTCACGAAACGGCGGAAGTACGAACCAAGGCCAACGAAGCTGCGCAAATCTTTGACACACTCGGAACAGGGAAGTGCGTAACAGCATGGATCTTACCAGGGTCCGGTTGCACTCCGTGCGCGTCAACAAGATGTCCAAGGAAAGTAATCTGGCGACGGCCGAATTGGCACTTCGATGCGTTGAGTTGGAGACCGGCTCGACGAAAAACATGCAGGACTGCTGAGAGGTGCTCTAGGTGTGTAGCGAACGTTGGGGAGAATACGATAACGTCGTCTAAGTAGCAGAGGTACGTGGACTATTTGAAACCATGAAGAAGGGAGTCCATCATGCGTTCAAAAGTGGCAGGAGCGTTACATAGACCGAACGGCATCACTTTGAATTGATAAAGACCGTCGGGTGTTACAAAAGCAGTCTTCTCGCGGTCTAGATCGTCCACGGCAATCTGCCAGTAGCCGGAGCGAAGGTCAATAGAGGAGAAATAGCGAGCACCGTGGAGGCAGTCAAGGGCGTCATCAATCCGAGGTAGGGGATACACGTCCTTTTTGGTAACCCTGTTCAGGGGCCGATAATCCACGCAAAAGCGCCATGAGCCATCCTTCTTTTTCACCAGTACAACAGGTGGTGCCCATGGACTACACGACGGTTCAATAATGTCCTTGGCAAGCATTTTGCGAACTTCTGCGTGAATAACTTCACGCTCAGCCGGGGACACTCGATACGGGCGGCGATGAATAGGAGGGGCATCGCCGGTAGTAATGCGATGTTTAACAGGCGTAGTTTGGGCCAAGGGACGATCGTTAAAGTAAAAAATATCGTGGTAGGATAACAGAACGTGGTAGAGCTCACGAGCGTGCTCGGACGGCATGTCGGGCGCAATCATTTTCTGTAAGTCGGCAATGGCACACGTGGCCGACTGCGATGGTAGAGGAGGATCGGCTGAATTGTCGTCTACTGCAATAGATGCTACTGAGGGATCCTCGAACGAGCAGAGCTGGGCCAGAGACATCCCGCGTGGCAGCACTTGTGCCGTCAAGCCAAAATTGACCACTGGCAGGCAGACGCAATTCGCCGTAACAGATAAAACTGTATGAGACACTGTGATCCCGTGTGTAAGCAGGACGTCTTGCATGGGAGCCGCGATGTAGTGACCGTCGGGCACTGGTGGGGATGACACTAAGTAAACGTCAGTCAGTGCCGAAGGTGGCAAGCGAACGAAGTCGACGGAACTGAGGCGACTAGTGTGTGGTTCAGGGGGATCCAGAACAGGCAGGTCAAGGCGGAGAGTACTGGCGGAACAGTCGATGAGAGCAAAATGCGCGGAGAGGAAGTCCAAGCCAAGGATGATGTCGTGGGGACAGTGGGCGACGACTGTGAATAGCACGATAGTGGAGCGATCGGCGAAGGAGACGCGGGCGGCACACATACCGATTACGGGGGCTCTTCCGCCATCGGCGACACGGACAACAGGCGTCGTGGCGGGTGTGAGTAATTTCTTCAGCCGGTTACGAAGATCAGTGCTCATTACAGATACATGCGCCCCAGTGTCTATAAGAGCAGATACAGAAACACCGTCGACGTGCACGTCAAGAAGGTTCAGATGAGTGGGCAACGTCAGCAGAGGATTTGGCGGCGTAGGGAGTAATGCAGCGTCACCTCGAGGCGCTGCATCGTCTAGTTTTCCGGCTGGGAGCGGCGTCCGAAGGGAGTCGGCGAATAGGAGCGACGGGGCTGACGAGAGCGAGATTGTCGTCGTTGGGGCGAAGGCGAACGAGAATATATGGGCGGGTCGGCGCAGGAGAATCAGTGGCGGCATTATCGGAGCGTGCGGCATAGGGTCGAGAAGGGCCATCTGGGCGAGAGTAGGCAGTATAAGGAGACCGGGTCGGGGAACTCCAGCGACCGCGACGGTAGCGAGAAATCTGTCCGATTCGACGGCAGTGAAAACAAATGGGCTTGTCGTCAGCAGTGCGCCATTCAGATAGGTTGCGGAAACGTGGTGGGTAATAAGATGTGGGACGGGGTGTAATCGAAGAAGCCGGGTGGGTATCAGGGCGATGGGCCGAGCAGACGGTGTGAAGACCCATGTTCGCGAACTCCTGGCGGACAACTGCCTGGATCAGGGAAACCGTGACTGCAGGTGCGTTGGAGGAGCTGAAGTCGAAGGCAGCCGGATAGGCTGCCTCAATCTCACGCCGGACGATCCTGGTAACATCACCAGTGTTGTTGGGACGAGGAGCGTCGGCACAGGAAGATGTCGCTGGGGTGTTGGGCAGACGGGCAAACTGCTGGTCGATACGTCGGCTTTTAGCGTGTTCCAGGCGGCGACACTCTTTGATAACCGCACCCACCTTCGCCACGTTGTTGAATACGAGCAAGTTGAAGGCGTAATCGGCAATGCCTTTGAGGATGTGGGAAACCTTGTCTGGTTCAGTCATGTGTGCGTGAACTTTGCGGCACAGAGCCAAGACGTCCTGAATGTACGTGACGTAGGGCTCTGTGGACGTCTGCACACGGCCGGATAACGCCCTCTGCGCGGCAAGTTGGTGACCGTAGGGGTTGCCGAATAAGTCTCGGAGCTTTTGCTTAAGCGAATCCCAACTGGTGATATCATCTTCGTGTGTCCGAAACCAAACTCGAGGTGTGCCACCGAGGTAAAAGAGTGCGTTGGCGAGCATGATAGTAGGGTCCCACCGGTTATTGCGGCTGACGTGTTCGTACAGGCTGATCCAGTCGTCGACGTCCTCCCCATCTTTGCCCGAGAATACGCCAGGATCGCGGGAAGCGGGGAGAGCGATGTAGGTCGTCGAAGTGGCAGCAGGTGTCCGAGCCGGCTGAGTCGAGCTGTCGTCGCCGGGAACTATGACGGAAGGCTCGACGTACCGTCCACTGCGAAGCTCCGTGACGAGGTACAGGGAACGTCCACCTCCACCAGATATGTTACGTAGGAAGACGCAGACGAAAAGCTATATACAAGTATATTTACAAAGAAATGCGCCGCACTTGGCCAAGAAGCCACAGCCCACAGTAGCCTCTAATCTTCGTCGTCGTCTTCACACTGCTCGCCTAATAAGCACTAAAAGACCCTTTGAGTGCAAGTGAAGAAGAAAACAACAACAACAAAAAAAAAGAACGCAACACATAGCAAAATAAACAAAAGAACTTAAACGACGAGACCATGTTACAGCACTATTTAACAAAAAATATCTACTTCAAGCTTGTGGCGAAATGTGTTAAGGGGAGATGCTCCTCAGAAACATTTCTTTTTAAGTAATGGTGCTGGGCGAATGAAAATTCTACCACTTATAGAGCTTGATCTCTTCGTTCAAAATCTACTTTTAGTTTTAGGATATCTCGATGCTTTCATGTCCTAAGTGCCGTGCATATGTGAGAAGCAGTGCATGTTTGTGCAGCTGCTGGACTTAGCTGTTAGCATGATAGAGCAGTGCAAAATTATTTTTCTTGGCCCTAACACTCCACTGAGTGCTAAGAAGCAAGATAATGTGATTCCCTTTACAGGCAACATTTAAGAGAATTTCGTATCTGGTGCTTCATATTCAGTGGCTGGAGCCCGAGTACAACAAAAATTTTCATCCTTAAAAAAATTAATTGATTGCATTAAATCCTAGATAAGTGCATTCTACATATCCTAAAAATTACGCCCATCAAATGTGGTCTTGATTGGACCACAATAAGTACATAAAATATTGTGCACAAAAGCCTTGTTTGGCCCAAAATATGAAGTTGAGAAACATGCGATTGAAAGTTATAAAAGTTGTTTGCTTCTGTTGTAGAAGTGGTATCTATATGAACATTGCACACAATGTAGGCCAGGGTATCCAGATTCAATCCAAAACATTAGAATTCACCCGCACCGTATGTTGTTCGCTGAGAGTCTTTGTGAGCAGCGTCCTCTAGACGAGCCTACTTGGCTAGACGGCGACGGCGAAACCTTGCCTCTGCTGTCTGCTTCGTCGACATGCTCGAAATCCTTCTCTTGTCAGTCTTTGCTCAGCGCAACGAGTTCCTTTGAGGGAAGCACTCCTAGTTCCTGCAGAACTTGTTCGTAGCATTTGTGACCTTAGTTAAACCACAGGACAGCGAGTGCTGTTGCCATCTCCACGACTGTGCGCGAGGCAAACCTCGTCTTTTGGCACAACAGCGAAATATTACTGTTGAATGATTCGGCTCCATTTTGAGTTTTCCCCTTGGCGCAGCGAGTGAGTAGCTGTTTCTCCGTCAGCCTTTTGTATGTGGGCAGCATTGTCTTGGCCTGGCTGCTTGTGAGAATAGGGGTGTGTGCTGGGGCTGCCTGACCCAACGCTTCTGCCCGCTTGAACTTGCACCAGGAGTCCTTTCCATCCGGACAAAACTTATGGTTCTGGGCTGTATCTGTTGAGCATGAATGGAAAAATCATGCCCAGATTGCACAATACATTCCATGTACACTTCCTCTGTTGGCAGTGATGGCTACTTGAAAGTAGCTCCGCAGCTTCAGAATTACTGCATCTGTAAGCTTCTCCCCTCGCGGCATATTGAGTTTCCGCAGGGCAGTCCCAAGCCGCTTGGCTACGTGGTTGGTGCAGTCTTCTTTTGTGATGGGCACACTTCCATACACGTTTGCCGCTGACACAGCTGTATAAGCCTTGCTGTCGCCATCGCTGAGAAAGGTTGTAAACCTCAGCGGAGTACTGTAGGACTCGGTCCTCTTCCATATTCTCTCAGCAGCATTAGTCTCCATGGCGTGTGCTGAGCAATCTACATTTTTTTCGCACACTGGCATATGAAAAGCTTGCCATATTTCTTCCTCCTCTTCGCTTTCAAATGGCTTGCGTGTACTGCAACTCTGGCAGTAGTTGGACAAAACTTCAAAGTCTAGGCAAAGCCCCGTTTCCACAGAAATGGCTGTGCCTATGCCATTATGGCTCTTGTGGCCTCGTTTCTGCCAAGTGCCATCAAACATAACAGCTACATTGGCAGATCCCGCTTCTTGTGCTGTTACTTTCCGAGCCAACTTCAGGTTTTCAGCCACTGCTTTCGTAGCAGTGAGGTGTACTTTTTTTGTTATGGCGGTGAACGACTTATGGTGCATCGGTTTTGGCAAACCAAGAACTGCACAAAATCTGACAAGTTGATTGTGTCCAGCTCCGATTGCACGCGCCGCAACCACTGCCTTGATGTTCACGGCAAAACTCTCTCTTGGCCTGACTGAAGGGTGCGCTCCGCCGTTAGCGTCGTCCGCCGGAGCTGCATGTCGCGACGAATACGTCGACGAGACAATGGACGTGAAACACGCCGCATTGTTGCAACGCAACTCCAAAAATGACGCGAGTCCTTTACGCTTTTCGGGTAACTCGCGGATGGAGAGTTCGCACCGTCCGCATGCCGGACATGCCGCGGCACTCACCAGGAAGTTGACGATGCCGATCTCGCAGCTAAAGGTGCTCGCCATCTCCTCGCCGCTCCTATCTTCATTCTCGAAGATATTTAGCTTTTTCTCCGATGTGCTGACGAATTCGTCTACGCTATCGATGAATCTTGATCGCCGGGTCGGCTCCGAACCGTGGAAAGCGTCGTCGTCACCGAGGTTAGGCTTCGCTACCGCGGAGGTCTCCGTTGCAAGCCGCTTGACCTTGCGGCGGGTTCCTTCGAACTTGTGCTTTGTCCGATACTTTCGAGATCGAAAATCGCGTTTCTGATCAGCATCCATCAAAATGAGGAGCAGAAAAATGCGTGAAAGCCTGGGAACACGTTGAGACAGCTGTTTGTCGCAAGAAGAGCAGACGAGTTGCAGACGACCTGTAATCGTGTTGCGCACTGGCAGCCAATGGCGTGGCCGGAATCGCACCACGTGATTTAAAGATTCACTGAAAGCACTTGGATATTTCATTTCATTGGCGGAGAAATCGTGTTTTTTAATTATTATTATTACTTCCCGGGGACATTGTGATGCGGCAAAGCTAACCTTGCAGAGAAAAAGCTTAGGCCTACCACCTTGCACGAGCCCAACGGCGTGCGACACCGCGGTTTGACGCATAGCGCGCTTGAAAATGCGTCATATCTGTGCCTTTTCTTGCCACCTCGAGTGCTTTAACCGAGTTTGTTATACTTTTCCCGATCATTTCTGGCTCTGATTTCTTCATATGTGAAAGAGGAGAGATCGATGTTGCTGAAACAACTAAAAACACAAAACCTATTTCTTTAATGAAAATCGCCGTTTTTTTGACCCGCCTCTCCCCTTAATTAAGGTTATTATCAGAGGCGATATCATCGGGAAGCTCATTCCACATGCGGATGGCTTGTGGAAGTGCGGATGTGTTAAAAGCGTTCATATTGCCAAAGATTCGCGTGAAGCTGAGGTGATTATGTAGCCTGCGTGACGTGAAAATGGGGCGTTCAAGGTGTAACGAGGCTATTTTATTGCTGTAGACGTACTTGTGAAACAGGCATAGGAGAGACACTTGACGGCAAATGGCCAATGGTTTAAGGGATTGATCAAGTTTAAGTTGCGTCACACTTGAATGATTGTCATAGTTCCTTGAAATGTAACGTGCGGCTCTGTTCTGAACTGCTTCAAGCATGTTAATTTGATAACGAGCGGAAGGGGACCAAATAGATGATTAATACTCAAGTTGTGGGCGGACGAAAGTTAGATACGATAATTTGCGAACGTTTGAGGGGCAATGACGGAGGTTACGTCGTAAATACCCTAAAGTTTTTGAGGCTTTCGCGCACGCAGCAGTGATGTGTTCAAACCAGGAGAGGCCTGGTGTAAGGTAAACGCCAAGATATTTATAACATGATGCCCGGGAAAGCTTGTCTCCCTGTATGTGGTAGGAAAAAATGGAAACGTCACGCTTACGTCCGAAAGAAACAATTTTACATTTGTTAGTATTTAGGGTCATGAGCCAGGTGCTACACCAGATAGAGATAGTGTTGAGATCGTCTTGAAGGATCAGGTGGTCGTTGGGACTGTTTATTGCTCTGTATAACATGCAGTCATCAGCAAACATTCTAATACTTGAGATATGTTATTTGACAGGTCATTTATATAGATCAGGAAACGACGCGGGCCTAGAACCCTGCCCTGTGGAACGCCAGAAAAGATGTAGATTGCGGGCATTTATGATGTTTACGTCGATTTCCTGGGTGCTGTCTGTGAGGGGAATACCTCAAATAACTCCTTTGGTAGTGTTGTCCGGGGCTGCCTCGTATGCGTTCACTTCGTGGTTGACACCATTGACGTGAACAGATTTCATGCGCACGTACCTGTCAGCATTGTGCGGTCGGGGCGTGCTGATCACGATGATTTTTAGTTGAACGTTCGGGCACATCGTGTTGTCTTGGCTTTCTTCCGGGCTAAGTCATGTTGCTTAGAAAATGGCTCCAGTAACTGTGGGGCTGCCGATTTTGGGGATATTTAGTGCCCCTTTAGGTCTGACGATGATCTTAATTTCGTTCTTTGGTAATTGGGGCATACGTCCGGCCTCGCTGACTTGATATTTAGAGGTCTTCATGGTTTTAGAGCGAGAGCGGGAGTTTTGCGATTGGGGTGGGTCGTCGCGAGATGCATTTTGGCCACGTTTCTCGTCGGGACGGCGGGAACAAGCAGTGTGCCAGTCCATTTCGGCGGTCAACTCTTCTGGGGCGATGTCTTCACCGATTACTTGAACCTCCATTTTCCGCTCCATTCTCGGCGCGCATCCGGCACGCGCATAGGCTTCGCGCGGCGACGGCGTGGTCGTGGCACAAAAACGTTCGTAACACCATCACTTGTTCAAGCCGGAGCCGAGCTGTTCTCAGAGCTGCTCGAGTGCCCTTTCTTACGTACGCAAAGAACAGAAATTTATGTAATTTTGATCAAGCATATCCACAAAACCAGGTGTTTTAAGTAATAGGCTCGAAAGCTGTGCAGCGCCGTCTACTATCACTGTGCCATCACAATAGATAATAGATAGCAGAAGTCCGGTTCGCTTCGATACATGGCACCATACTACCTTGCCCGACTGCCATAGAGTCTTGTGGCGACGAGCGACCGCGTAGACCGGTCGAGTCTCGGCTTTCCAAGAGAGACAACAAACAGACACAAGTGTAACAGACACAACCCACGTGCAAGATTTGCGCAGAAGGACACGGTACAGCCGGGAAAGACTGCAAAAAAAAGCTCAAGCCTAACCCAAGTAACACCAAGTAACACAGCAATGGGAAAACAGGATCCAAGAACGAGACAGTTGACGGAGCTCCAACGGCGACGACTTCCCTGAACTAGGAGCTGCCAATGGATACGCCTCAAACTCAACTAACACCACCAGTAGCACCACAAGAAGTAGCAGATCCATGTCAAGATCACGATCAAGATTGCGGTCGCGTTCCCGAAAACACGTCAATTACGCTGAAGCTGTCGGCAGCTCCGGCAGCGCCAGCGTCGAATCGGCAGAAGGGGTAACCATAAGAGCCCTCGATAGCAAAGTGCAAAATCACAAAGCCTTATAGACAGACTACTCCAAAGATGCAAAGAATACGGACATGGAAGCAAGCAGCCGTCTACAACGCTAACCACGGAGGCAGTGGATGCCGTGTTCGAAGCAAGAGTTCAGAAGCACCTCCTTGCTTTCGAGGATGTCTTGACAAAGATCATTGTAGCCATGATCGAAAACATCACCAAGCCTATCGTCGAGAAGATTGCAACGCTTACTACGCAAGTCGCCTCCCTCGCAAATCAAGTAACCACTCTCACAAGCCAGGTGACCAGCCTAACAGGCCAGGTCAACTTCGTAGCGCACGCGAAGAACAATTACGTAACCAAGTCCTACCTTGACAGCCTTCTCAACGGCACCGAGCAGGGCAGAAAGAAGGCTCGCACGAACAGTCACAATGCATCTCGCTCGATCTCACCCAACTGTGACTCGGCCTGTGAAACTGAGGAGCCTAATGATGGCGACACCTAAAACCACAACAAAGAGCCCGCAGAAACCCCTGCGCATGTGGCAATGGAACTGCCGGTTCTTCTGCCCCCACTATGCAAACCTACAAGAATTCGTCAAACAGGACCACCACGATGTCATTGCGCTACAGGAAACCAACACCCGCAACGTTCGACTTCAAGGATACACCGCTCATACACAAACCCAACCCACAGCCATCCTAACGACGAAAACTCTCACAACAGAAGAACATGAAATAGAAGACATCCCCATCGAGCACACCCTGGTGGAGATCCTACCAGACAGAAAAATGCAGCAAAGCCTCTTTATCGTCAGCATATACAGTCCTCCTCGGGACCAACTTCGGAATTCGACCACTTTATTCATGAACTCAGGAAACGCACGAAAGACCATCAAGTTGTCATCATGGGAGATTCCAACGCCCCACATACAGCATGGGCGTATCCAAATACCACCAAGAAGGTGGTATTTGGATACGCCCGTATGTATATCACCAAGAAGAAGGTGGATACACCCAGTATATACCACCAAGAAGGTGGTGGTATATACTGCTCAACAACACAGACTGACCCTCTGGAACGACCCGCTACAGGCCACGAGAGTCGGAAACAGTGTCTCCAGAGACACAAACCCGGAGCACACATCGAATATCCTCTGGGCCGAGTGTAGCCGACTCGCGGAGGCGCTCGGAAGCGAACCACCACATTCTCCAGCTTGACATCGCCCAAAACCGGAAACAAAATAAACTGGAGTTGCCCGACTAACAGACTGGAAGTCCTTCAGAGACAACCTCTGCAGCAACACAACAATCGACGACATCGACCATTGGCTGAAGGACCTTCTCATCACCGCAGAACACCACACCAAGAATATCCGACTAAGCACCAACATCCCCACAGTCGACCCGCATCTCCTTCATCTCTGGGAGGCCAAAATAAGCCTCGCGAGGAGGTGGAAGAGGCAGAAACTCAATAGAAAAGTAAAGCAACGAATCGTCCTTCTCACCATACAGGCCCAAGATTACGCGGAGCAACTCAGCGGCTCGCAACTATCAAAAAGGACGCATGATAGAAACCGCACTCAAGATACTTCAAAATCATATCGCACGCGCCCCGCTGCCCGACACCCACATCAACTGGATTCCAGGCCATCAGGGCATGGCAAGAAATGAGGCGGCACACGCCGCTGCCCGCGAGCATACCAGCCGGGCTTTCCTGCCATCCCACACTGAGGCCGGCCACCAACGTTGATGACATCGCCCTATAGTACTCGGAGCTTCTGCAACACCACCGCAACCAGCTGAAGAACGTACCCATCACCACACAAGAAGCTGAGCTAAGATGTAGAAGTCATCCTCCGCCGCCTACGGACAAACACCTATGTACACGGAATAATCATGGACAGACTCTATCCTACGCAGTACTCGTACACATGCACCCACTGTGACGTCCAGACACCCTGCAACAAAGACATGGTCCAGCATTGCCCCCTGCGTGACACATCCCCAGACCCCAGCTCACAAGCTCAACAAGACGACACAAGACAAGAAGAGCACACCAATTCAGCGCACTTGAATACCACCACTGAAACATGGGAGGCGAAGCTTTCCTCTGACGACCTGGACGACCAATGCAGTCTTGTCGCCCGGGCCAAGGAGGCAGCCCAAACCAGAGGGTTCCTGCAATAAGGAATCCTTACACGTAGGGTGAATCGGGTCCTGACTCGGATAACCGTTTCAGAAAATAAATGTTTATTTCTCTCTCTCCCGGAAAGCTAGCCCGTGCCGGCGCGTTCCAGCCGCAACTGCTTAGTGTAGACGCGAGTTACTACGTAATTCTGATGCGACGCCGATGTTGTTGTTGCTGCTGCTGCAGAGGTCTCATCCATCAGAGAGGAGGAAAGTTCGACGAACGATAGAAAGCCCACGGAACGCGGCGCGTCTTGGGGATCACGTACGGAGGCGGCTTCGAGGGATGCAGTGAGAGTGCTTCAATTTGGCGGGTTTCAGACGTTCCAGGCAATTGTGTCTGGTCGGTCGTTGACGTTCATCACGAAAGTCGACGGACGGCGCTCGGTAACAGATTATGGTCTGGAGTGTTGCGACTGCAACGAATTGTGCACGGCGCAGTTACGCACGAAAACGTGGGTAGCAGAGGTGAATGCGGGGGAAACGTACGGAGACCTTGCTTTTTGAGAACGTGTTGGCACGGAGCGTATCTGGCTGAAGAAAGCTTGCAATGCGTCAACGTAGTCAGGAGGAGATGGCATAGGTGTTTTGGTTGTGGCGGCAAAGAAATTCCATGGAAGGAGTAGGTTAATGGCGTTGACTAGCTCACCACAGAGCCACCTAAGTCGCTCTTCGGTGTAGTTCAGATGGCAAATGAGACGAGAGGCGAATCTAGAACACACTTCTCCGGCGATTGATGCCCAATAAGAGAGGAATAGGGATGCCGGTGAAAACGGTCGACAAGTTTATTTAACTGAGGGCGGTAAGCAGTCGTGCTAAAACGTGTCGTACCGATAATTTTGAGCACCTAGTTGAAGAGTGCCGAGTGAAAAAAAAGAGGCTCTCGAATAGCACCGTGTGTGACCACGATTGCCACAGTAGTAGCAAATAGGCCGTACAGTGCGCCATGAAAAGTAAATAAGGTGTTGAGGGTGTCTTCACTACCACTGACGCCATCTCGTTCTAAGGCGGGCATGGAATAGTTGGGGAAGCAGTCGATGGTAGCTGCTAAGGCATCTGCGCATACTGTACACGTTGTTGTACCACGAATTGTAGGAAGTTTCGTAGAAAGGCAGTGTTTGTGGATGTTTCTTGCTTGATCATGTCAAGCAACACGGAAGGAGTAGGGTGGACACCAGAGGCAGACGAATGCCGAGTATCTAGCCCATAAAGCTCTTCTCGTGCGATGCGTCTGATCAGAGATCAGAAGGGCGATGTGTATAGCCACAGCTACGTCGAAGGCGAAAAGACTGTAGTTGGTCAAGGCGTGCAGCAGTGGTGGTAATATCGAGGATGGTAATACATTTTAGTTGAAGACCGCACAAAGAGCGATGGAACGATACATGTTAGGCCTACCGTTAAGAGACAGGAAGAGACCGGTGTGGATCAGAGACAAACGGGGATAGCCGATATTCTAATTGACATTAAGAGAAAAAGATGGAGTTGGGCAGGCAATGAATGTGGAGGATGGATAACCGATGGACCATTAGAGTTACAGAATGGATTCCAAGAGAAGAGAAGCGCACTCGAGGACGGCAGAAAACTAGGTGGGTGATGAAGTTAAGATTTTTTCGGGTGCAAGTTAGAATAAGCTAGCGCAAGTCAGGGGTAACTGGAGATCGCGGAGAGAGGCATCCGTCCTGCAGTGAACGTAAATATACCCTCATTATTATGAACACATTTTAGACAGCCAGATATTTAAAGCAACGGAGCTGATGTCTTGCATTTGTGACGGACGTGCTCCACCTGTCATATCGTTCATTTACAGCGGAGCTGTATATGTCTACCCTTCCATAGATTTTTCAATGTCCGTTCCTAAAAACTCTCGCGCTCTCTGTGAGGAGGCAAATCAAACCAGCAAGGCATGTGCTGACATCTGGCGTAGCAAGAGGAAAGCGAATGAACGAGCAGCGAGTAGCAGCGATGATCGCGCCCGAGAGACTGCCCGTAAGCGGTGGGCTGGACAGGAAGACGGGTGCCGCGAAATGGATAATGCGGCGAAGCGACGCAGATACCACACCAGTAATTGGAAAAGCACAAGGATGCGGATGCGAAACTTCAGAGGGAATTTCTGGATTTACATTTCGGATTCAATTGTGCGGTGTGCAACAGACTGTATTTCGAGTACGATTTGATGGTGATTGGTAACGTTCAAGATTTCGCGAAGTGTGTACGTGATGCGGTTTTGACAGCTACCCCAGGCTGCCAGTGTTGCCAGGTCAGACGAGGCGGCGCAGCCAAAAGTTACAGAAGTTGTAGCCGAAATGCAGCCAAACAGAAAAAAGTGCAAAATATTTCGTAGGCAAATATAGCCATTTTATTTGCAATTTTATTTGTGTATACATTTTCACAGTCGACTATGGCGATCGTTTTTTGTAGAACCCGTCGTAACAAAATGTCCGTGCCACCGCGACGGTCGGCCCTTTACACCAGCAACAGCGACATCATGCTTGAACAGAACACTTTTTGGTTGGGCTCATAAGCTCTTAAGTCCCAGCGAATTGCTGCAGAAAGCGAAATCAGTGCTTTTTTTATGACAGATAGCACTAAGCTATTATTTTTAGTTATTTACAGTGATATTAACTACTAACTTTGTTTTTTAGCTGCCGAGAGCACAAAATAATGTTTAGCTTCATCGATCTCTCATGTTATGTCTGCCTACACCATAGAAGTTCAGATGTCCAGCGATCTGCGACGGCGTCGTGCTCACGGCTTCTTTTTTGATTAGCTAAAACAAGTCTTTCGCGCTATAATATCTCGCGTTATTTGTCTCATTGTCCTATCTTGTTTTCTCATTTTCCTGTTTTTGTTTTTCAATTAGCTTGGCCCGGATTAGCTGGGACACACACTACCTATATAGTGTCAATTCACATCAACCTGGCCGCCATCTTAGGTCTCTAGCACGCAAAGAACATGCGTTAAGAAAAGAGACAGGCAACAGATGCCACTCTCTCACTGTCTGAATCGGTGTAAGCGGAGCTTTAAAAGGTTACTGCGCAAACCGGCACACTAGTGTAAGAAGCACGCAGTCGTTTTCGGCAACGAGCCCGTCCAGAACGTAACTCGCTCGAAATGGTAAAAGCCGCGACGGCGCACAAAGAGCAATGGTAAACAACAAATTGATAACAGTGGTAATGCTGTGAAAACCAGTTACTGTCAAAAACAAACCATGCTGATGGCTAATAAAGTTTTCGAATAGGGGCCCCTAAAGTGTGGAGCCCCAAAGAGCTTTGTGGGTGAGCGATGGGTCATGCAGGAGTGAAGAGCTTTGGAATAGGCGTGTTGCGTTTGCGGATAGCATTTTGCGTTTGCAGCGACAATACGGCATCAAGAAAAGCTGTTATAAATATTAAAATAAAATGTAGCACTTTATAAGAAAAGTAATTTAGACTTTTGTGTATTCGCCTATAATTACAATTTAGAACGTATTCTATTAGCAGCATGCAACTTGTTGCGCTTAGTAACCAACCGCTGAGTAACCAACCGCTGAGTAACCAACTTTACGAACCTTAACCCAGTCAAGTCAATCCGTGATAGGCCTACGAGCCATGAAATCGACAGTTGAATTTGCAATCAGCGGCGTATAATGAATCAATCTTCATTACACATGTTAGTTCAGAGAAAGTAATAACCGCAATCACTTCTTCTAGCTTACGAACTTCACGCATTACCACGAATCGAGCCCAGTTTTGTGCTAGGTTAGAGCCGTCGCTTCGCTGGGCGCGGCTATGTTTGTTGACGAAAACTTTTGGCGCAGCTTTGGAGACTCCCGCTAAATCGATGAAATAGCGTGCCTGGCGCAAAACCCAAACACAGTTACCGTCTTGCGCATGCGCAGTGGCTTCGACGCTATTTCTTTGGGACCCCAATACGTTTGAGGCCCCTATCCTAAAACTCTAATAATTACTGGGGTTTTAAGTGCCAAAACCATGATATAATTGGGAGGCATGACGCAGTGGGGTACTGCGGATTAATTTTGGTCACCTCGGGTTCTGTAACGTACACCGAAGTACACGGGTGCTCCTGCATTTCGCCTTGATCGAAATGCGGCCGCCGTGGCCGGGAATCAAACCCGCGTCCTCGAGCCAGCACCACGACACCTCACAAGCTAAGCTAAAACGGTGGGTGAAGTTTATGTGACGTGGTGCACTGATGTCATCGTGGCAAACATGTTTCGATATTAGCAGAAAGAGTATCTGCATCCATGACGTTACGGGGAAACCATCTAGAAGTAAAAGCACCAGAACCCACCTTTGGCTCGGGGTCTTGCTCCAATTCGTTTTTATAGGTTCTCGCATACTTGGCCCCCTTCCCCATGTTTGGATTCTGCTCTCTAAACAGGATCCGTACTTACATCCAACCTATCCAAATGAATCTCGAATCTAAGCACGAAGAAAAATTCATCTAGCAGGAAAAGGAAAATGGCAGTAAAGCTTCGCGCCCGAAACGTGGAGTAGGTCGAAAGCTGTACCCGGCGTGATACTTCAACCGGAAGACATGGTCATGAACACACTGGAGCGTGTCATCCACCCGTGCTTCCCTTGTTTCATGTCGGCGCCACGATCGCCCGACGGCCCCGACCCTATGTTATTGCTCTCCCTTTCTTAGCATAGCCATGTTAGTACAGTGTCCTGTGAAAAACCCACTACTCGCAGGTTCATCCCGATGCTCGGGGATCGTGTGCCTAACGGTCAAGCAGGGTGTAAGTTTAAGTGCCTCAAAGATCAAAGCCGCCGGCTGAGACAACGGCGCAGAGAGGGTAGGAAAGGCGGGGGGGGGGGGGGGTTCCTTCCGCGCACGCACACACGCACAGCCACGCTGCCGCCTCAGCCAGCTAAAATACAGCCTTCGAGATATGCTTGTACCCGAGATCAGAGCCACCTGTGGAGCGCGTGTATTAGGGCGCCTCCTATAGCCCACACACAGCGAAGTTGCAGATTTTCAGTAGCCCAAATATAGCCACATAGCCAACTCGTCCAAGTCGACGCCAAAAAATGTTTCCCGTAGCCCAATTTGGCTATATATAGCCAAACCTGGCAACACTGACCCCAGCGTGTTTATCTGTGGTGTTCAGCCCAGTGTTGAGAGTGGAGTCGTAGGTTCAAAACTCACCACTGCCAGCGTTTTACTTTCAAATTTAGTCAGTTTTTGTACACAAATTTCTTAATAACGATTTGTCTTAAGTGACAGAGGGACGAACGGGTTTCCTCGTTAGGTAGGCATAAAAATGCTTAATAATTTGAGAGACAGTCCCTTTCTGCTTTCTGCGGTATTCGCATGTGTCTTATGCCACCCCAGAACCCATGATAACCGAAGGCCACAATGGCAGGTCACACAGATAAATATTTATGTGAGTGCAGTGAGTAAAATACAGTGTTCAAGCAGTGCGCATTTTCTTATTTAGTGATTTAGGTTTCTTTTTTTTACCACAGGCCGGCGCTGTTTCAATTTCGAGTTGCAGTGATAATCTCAACGATAACCTTTTTTCAGGCTTACTCCAGAGTACTTGAAGACGAATGCGACAATATAGATACCCGTCTGCAAGGCGTGCCCCAATTTTCGGGGGCGCAGCTGTTCTTCGTTTCATGGGCAATGGTAGGTTGCTTTTGTAATCGTGGTGGCACACTGCAAATTTACTGATTCCAAAGGTGTCATTTACGTTATAAGCTGCAAGTGATATTGTTCTTGGTTTTTCAAACAGGGTTTTTGTCGCAACGTAAGTAGAAATGGAATCCTCGTTCAAGTTGAGAAAGATAAACACAGCCCTGAACAACTCAGGTAAGCGGAGCAGGTACTAAAGTGTACTTAATGCACCCTAATAAGATAAATTGTGATCCGAATTATTTTGCCGCCTGACGCACCCATGCAATTAGGGCTACCGTTTCCTACTTTTTAGGTTGCTAAATGTTATTGTATACATCAGCCTTTCTCTCCAGATTATATGCTTGTTATTCAGCTGCAGTAAAATCCTGCGGCGCGTAGTGTTGCAAATAAAAGGAAATGTTTTTTCTTCAAATACTGTACTTAAATGTACATTTTCATCGTATCTGTGTAGTTTTCTCGATGGTTCGAGACAATGCCAGGCATAGAAGCGTAACTTTCTTGCAGGATATCATGGTATGAAGGAATTTATGGCAAAAATTTGCGCATCAGATATAGCATGTCCTTCCTTAAAATGTAAAACTTTTACACTTCTAATAGGGATAAATCCTGCTGGTCCATGTGTAGGGAAATTTGCAACAAGAAATTATACCTTGCCTCATTAGAAATTGATAGTGGTAGTGTGCAGTAGCTATTTATTTACAATAAGGCCTAAAACTTTTGTCTGCATATATGCTCAGTGACATCTTAAGAAAAAAGTCTAAAGTTCATTAGAAGGGATCGCTTGCCGTAACCGCGTGTAATGAAAACATGATATAACCCATATCATTGAGCTTTTTTAAAACTGTACTAGCCACGCGAGTCACCTTGATATCGCTGTGTATAGAAAAAACTATGCATGTCCCAGGTACTGTGGGACTCGATGCAAGCAAATCTTTCTCTGCACGTTTGCGTTCATTGACGGTGTTTGGCGGGGATGTTTACTGCATACGACAGTCGGGGTATGATGTGAAATGTTACCACTTTGCATGCACCACTTGTGTTTGTCCACTTAATACACAGATCACAGAGAGACGGGTCAGTCATTCACTCAATCCTTTACTGAAGAGAGCCCAAATTAGCAATGCTTTCTGACGACGCATTTTGTTTTTCCCGTGTCATGTTAGGTGAACTGCCACGCCCGCAGAGGGGTAAGGTTAATCACCCGTTTTTGACTGCACCGTTACGGGACCCGGTTGTGCACCCTCCCTGCATCCTCTCTCTGTACTCCCTCTCTAACATTATTTCTGCCTCCTCCCTCGACTGTCGTTGCTGTTGCGCGTGAGCACAGAGCCCAGCTCGGTAGCTCCTGCAAGGATTTTGCAGGGGATCACGTGTAATTACGGTGTCCACAGGCCATTGTTCCGCCCCCCAGGGAGGTTCCGAAAGAATTTTGACCTCCCCCAGGGCGGGTCAGAGGGCATTGTGGCCCCGCTCTACCTATTCAACCTTGCCATGGCTCACCTATACCCCCCTTGCGCAATGACGTCCCAGGTGTGCAGCACGCTCTGTACGCTGACGACGTCACGTTATGAGCAACCCAGGGATCTCTTGGCAGCATTGAGACGTGCCTGCAACAAGCAGCGTCGGTAGTAGACGACTACGCCAGTGGCAGCGGTCTCGAATGCTCACCTGCCAAATCGGAATACGTGCATGTGCGCCCGAAGCCAAAGGACACCACACAAGTCGAACTTTCCCTGCGTACCGGCTCTATCCCGGAACTTGATCAAATCAGAGTCCTTGGGCTCTTCATCCACACACACCGCAAGATCGACACCACCCTGCGTAAACTGCGTACAGTAGGGGATCAGGTGGGCCGTATGGTCCGCCGGGTTTCGAACAAACGGGGAGGCCTCCGTAGCAGGGATGCCCTGCGCCTCGCCAACGCTTTCGTGACCAGCAGGATCCTGTATTCGACCCCCTACCTGCGTCTGCTTAAATGTGACGAGAATACACTCGACTGTATACTCCGCAAAATATTCAAACGTGCCCTTGACCTCGACATCTAACCAACGTCTCGTAGACCTGGGCAGGACAAACACATACGGGGAACTTAAAGAGGCTCTTCTCAAGAACCAGTACCTGCTACTTAGTACGTCGCAGGAAGGGAGAGACCTCCTGCACTGTTTACACATCTCCTACACCTACATGGTAGAAGAGCGGACCACGATCCCTGAGGGCTGGCGTGGTGGCCCGATCATTCCGCCTCTGCCCCAAACCATGCCTAAGGGGACCCACGATGGTAGGCGTATAGCGCGGGCTAATGCCTTACAGCAACGCTATGCTTTACGAACGGGGGTCTTCTACACGGACGCATCCGACCCGCATCATGGCGGGTGGTACACGGCCGCTGTTGTTCACCAAAACATACCTATTCAAGGGCTCACTTTTTGATCACCCGACATCGCATATGCGGAGGAAGTCGCCATAGCACTCGCCGCAGCGGATCCCACATCTCGGATCATCATTACCGACTCGCGGAGTGCGTGCCAAAACCTCATCCGGGGTTGCATCACTGAACCCGCAGCCTAAATTCTTAAACGATGCTACTATCTCGATTGCCCCAATCCGCGTACAATCATCCCAACCCCTGGCCATGGGGCTCTTGCGTTGCCCAGGGGGTGCTGCAAAAATGGTGCTAAAAAGCGCCGTCAATCCGAAACTGGGTAGTACCAAGCTCGGTCGTCTGCTTCGGCAAGCACGTTTACAATATGGACCCGCCACTTTCGGTTGTGTTGTACCACGGCTTGCAGCGAATATCGGGCGCCGAAGATTTTTCTATGGGTGGCATGCTGCATAAAGGCAGGAAATTATGCAACGCCGAATACGTGTACGCCGTTCAAGAAATAAGCGGCGAAGTTTTCGCGTGGTGTCAATCGCAAGTGAAGCGAGTCACGCACGTGCGAAGTTGAACTTCAGGTAAGGTTTGCACGCTGCTAGATTCAGGCGCACAAACGCGAGGAAATGCTTTCTATAAATGAATTGACAGCAGCGATAAGCAGACATGTGTACGGAACTGCTCGAGCGCACGACGGTACGCACCGCGACGGCAGCGGTCTTTCAGCATGCCGCGGTGTACGAACTGCTCGAGCGCACGATCGTACACGCCGCGACGGCAGCAGTCTTTCGACATGCCGCGAAACGGCAGGTCTCCTGCAATCTTTGTTGACTGCATGCCGCTAGACAAGTAGTTATGCCTGCGCTGTAGTAGTGGCCATCTGTCTAGCAATTGATAAATAACTGATGCAATGCATATAAGCTCGCAGTAACGTACGTACGTGCGATTCGCGCTGCAGCGCGCGCTCGTGCACTGCTCGCTTGATGAAGTTTTTAATGACGGCGCTCGAACATCGGATGTGCTGTAAGCAATACTACCTTGCTGTGCTGCCTCAACGTGCTGGCTTGAGGTCAAGGATGAGCACATTCAACTCTCTAACCTGTGCTGCTCGTAGTGGGGTAGTGAATTGTCACCGAATCAGCCCGACCATTTGTGGTCATTTGCACACACCTGGTCACTTCACTTCGCACCGGTCGAATTGTGAATTGTCGCTGTGGCCGGGTCTCGAATCGTGAATCACCAGCCATGCCTGCTGCTATATCGGTCTTCCATTTCGCTTACCCAGCGCGACAAGCTGCAGTTATCCAGCGCGCCCGACGCTCCTCAGCGTGAGGCCTTGAAGGAAAACGGTAGAATCTGATGTTGGGATTCAGGCCTTCTTGTTCATGGCAGCCCACGACGCAGCAGTAACGACGGTGACGCTTTTTCGAGGCTGAGCTAGGTCTCTCCGGATCGGCGTCGCCGACGTCTTCTGCTTCCAGTATTAAGTCCCACGGCACACGGATAGTCCGTTTTCGTAAACTATAGGCTGCGGCCAGCTCGCAGCCTGGTCGACATGGTCTGTGAGAAGTGACGAGCCTTTTCGCACTCGAAACAGGGCAGAAAAAAGTGCGAATCGACGCAAAACGCGGGCTAGAAACGTGCTTCGCCACAGCCAGGGCTCAATACTATCCAAGCTGGTACTACCCAGATGACGTTTTTCGCCGCCACCAGGCGCCGCTACTATACCTCAAACTCCAGTGCAAGACGCCCATACAGGGCTAGGTGGAAACGAGGCTGCCGATGCCTCAGCCCGTGCACTAAATTACCGGGATCCGGCTCGCCCTCCATCGCCTGATGTTCCAGCACCCAATCCGGCTACATCCTTCAAAGAAATCATTGCGTTGTAGAAATCGCACAGGCTCAGATTCCAACCGCCGGCATCGGGCCTAAACAAGATGGACGAGCGCTGGCTCCTCCGTCTCTACACCAACACGGTGTTGTGCCCGGAAATACCCAAACACTTTAACAAGGCATTCTCCGGGGCCAGCCGACACTGTGACCATCCGTTCGCGGACCCATTCCACATGGCGTGGGCCTGCCCCTCAAACTCGGCGGTCCCGCCACACCCCTTCTCCCCTACCCTATAGAGCTGGGAGGCTGCCCTGTTCGGCTGCTCGACCCTGGAGGATCAACGCGCCCTAGTGGCCCGAGCGCGTGCTGCAGCATAAGTCACAGGGGTCCCGGACTAGGGACCCCTCCTAGATTTTGTAAGGGGCCGGCCCTTATTAAGGCCGTCCTAAACTCTCTCCTGTCATCCCTCAATAAAATTTTTCACCGCGTACAATCGGTACACCGCGTTTCACCGCGATTTTATTGAACCATCACCTACCGAAACGTCGTTGACGTCGGCTATCTCGTCTGCCGTTTTTATCTGCCCTTTGGACTTGCACGTTAGTCGAAGGCTAGGCGCTGCAATTTCTGTAATGATTTTGAGGGATGTGACTTATAATTCTAACAGTCAAGACGCTAAGGTGGTGACACTCTGGGAGCTCCAAAGGACACTGTGCGCATGCCACGCGATGGAAAGGCCCAAACGTGTTTGTTGCGTCCACTTTCCCCTCTGCCACGCTCCTGCGATGTATATATACCCTCTGCCCCCCCCCCCCCCTGTCCCCGACGCGGCATGCAAGAAAGCAACATCAGCAGTAGCGAGAGAGAGATAGATCAGTCATATGTGGTCAAATATATTAAAGGCAGATTTCTTCTGATCAAAAGTTACAAGGTCTACAAATGTTCAAATTTTTGCACACATTTTACGCTTCCTCGGTTATGGCGCCCCCTGGTTCGACAAAAGCAGATCCAGGAATGGCATGAAGGCCCTCGGGTAGCAAAACAGTGGGATGTCAATTCGGACAGCGCGTGTGTACATACATATTTTCAGGCAACCTTGTTTAGGTGTATATGACGCCGGTGGCCCTAAATGATAAATGCTTCCTTTGATGTTATTGGAAGATATTAGTATCCTGTCATAAATAACACTATATTTTGAAGTAAAAAAATTTTTCTTTTCGCAGCTTGCAATAAGCGTGCACTCGCTGTTCCACTGTTTATGTATGAATATATACTGAAGCTTACTTATGTTTCTCACATCTTCCTTTTACATGTGCGGATAATATTTTTATTGAACCAAAATACACAAATGTCACTAACGCTTGGTGGTTATTATTTTACTTTAGGCACGGAGCATCGCCGAGCGCTTTCCACAGCAGCAGTGCACGTTTACTGCATTTATTATACCAGTGTCAGACCTGTTACGCGTCGTTGTAACTGTTCAACCGCAGTGCTTAGGAGCAATGACGCGATCGTTGACTACAAGTTGTCGCAAAGTTCTGCAGTCGACACAAAATAAACGAACCCAACAGTCGTTCGAAAGCGTTCGAACGCACCCTTATATGCCTGCTGGTGATCAATAGTATCGCTCCTATAACAGAGCTCAGGCAATAGCTGTACTCCCTTTTGCCTTAGTTCATTAAAAAAATAATATGAAAAAGGTTGTGCGCCTGCGCAAATATCGTTCTCTTCCACCGAAACTTTCCCTGAGGAGCACAGTCTGAATTCGTCTACATACGATCGGCGCTCCTGGGAAATAAAGCCTTTATTGTATATATATATATAAAGCAGTGTAGCGTTGAATCACGTCATCCGGCAGTGATACGAGTCAAAGAATAACAGCACGTAGCAAGAATACCAGGATTTTACGGACGTTCCGGACCGGCCTTATAACTCACATATAACGAATTATTGTGTATAACGAACAGCAGTAAAATTCATTGTAAAATTTTTGCATAAAATTTTAATTTTACTTGTCGACTTACCTATATATCGAGCAGTTTTTGTGATGCCCTTCAGATTCCCTATATCGGGTTTCGATTTGCTATTATAGTGCATAAACGTATAAAAAGAAGGAAACGCACACACATTGCGAAGACTGCAATATTACTCCTTGTGATGTTGGATTTGACGTGTGCCGTACTATAGGGCCTTACTACATGACTAAATGTGATTCTACATTGCAATCGGTTTCGTCACAACCCTCACAGCCCACAAAAGTTGTGTTTGGGAGGTCCACTTTTTGTTTACCTTATTGTCGCTGAAAAAGCCAACTCTCTCTAGAATTGAAAAAGAAATTGTGAGTACGTGTACTGCAAATAAATATATTATTCTGAGTGTATTTCGGGCATTTTTGATTGTGCTGATTGAATCACGAGCTGCCAATTTAGAAAAAAATGGCATTTTGAAAACTTTTCTTTTTCGAAGATAACTCAGGAGGTAATGTAAAGGTAATGTAAAATGACGACATGTAAAGTCAAAGCAAATAGGTATCTGAAATTCAACGCATTAGTCACTTTGCTGCATGTACAACCTGAGGGCTGAGGCACTACAACAATATTATCACGTAGTAATGACGGTGAAGAACACAGCAGGGAAAATGCGAATGACGAAATTTTTATCGGGCGAACTTGTGCCCACAAAAGCAAGGTACACTGAAAACACAACGATAGCAGTGAATGCAATCGGCGATCGTCGAAATCTGGTCAGCGGCGAAACGCGTCGGCTTTTATACATGGGTCATCGAAGGTTCCAGAGTAATCCATGGTGCCAGCGTGTTCACGTCGCGCATGCATGCAATCAGATTATATAAGCTTCGGTGACAACAAACAGCGGATAGAACCATCTATAACATTCCAGAAACTTCCGATACATGCAGGCGCGTCCTGCGCTGAGCGATAACATTTGTTAGAAGATGAAACCTGGTGATCCGAGAAAGATAAACAAGTAGTAAACGTCTCAATATATTTTGTGCTTTCACAAGTACTTACCTACAACAGTCGACAAAATTCATGCGTCTTTGGTACAGCACTCATCATGCACAACTAAACAAATTAAAATTAAATGGTAACCTAAAGAAACTGAAATGAACCTTCACTAGTTAGCTTCTCACTGAGGTAGCTCATCAAACAGTATGCTGTGCCAAGAATTTTAGTCGAACAAGGATGGTGACTGTCATGTGCTGTGTCTCGGGGAAATGCATGCAGCAGTAAACCTGCTCTTCATGCTACATCAACCCTATAATCGCAATTAAGTCATTATTTGAAAAATTGGAGGGTTAGAATTGTCCCGCACAATACACTACTGGTAACAAAGTCACCTCCAGCGTTTCTCGAAGAGGCGCCTGTGCTACAGGTGACCTGACGAGGAGGGGGAGGGGGGGGGTTCTCTTAAAAAGTGGAGAACGGAGACGGGGGGCCCCCTTGGGCTCCCCTGACTTTATGCACTGGATACTGTTGCGACTCGGGGTCGGGGTCGAGAGACGGAGTCATGGAGCAGACGAAGATAAGACGAAAGCTTTATACAATATGTACAAATATATACAGATATAGCAGGTAATAACTGGTAATAACTGCCATTAGCTGGTGATGGCTGGTAAAAGCAGTAAGAGCGCACCAGACCGACGGGGCGGCCGGTGGAGACTCTCTGGCTTAACAATGGGCCGGTTCTTTCTTAAATCCTCTTGGCGGCGACTCCTTGTGGACAGGACCCAGACGGGGTGGTTGCTGACGTCACCCTTATCGTATTCTTCTTTCCACGGGGGAAGACCTCGGGCGCGATCTTGTACGCGTTCCAAAATGGAACGGAGGCGTTCCGTTCCATCGAGCCGCACACGATTGGTCAATTTGAACCGCGACGTTCAAATTGACCAATCGTGTGCGGCTCGATGGAACGGAACGCCTCCGTTCCATTTTGGAACGCGTACAAGATCGCGCCCCTGGTGCCACTTCAAATGACAGGCGTCTAATTGCTTCGTCGCGGCAAAGATAGGTGCTTCTTGAAGTCGCCCCGCGCGTCGAATTCTTGATTGTGTCGCGCAGAGGTGGGAGCTCCCGTGGCCTCGATGATAGGCACGTAGGCACGGCACAACAATACTCAGAGTAAATATCCGTGCGGATTACATTTATTGATAGCGAAAATGGGAATGACTAAGAACTTGTAATACAAGACTATCTTAAGCTGACATTTTTTTTCGGGAGTGCTAAGAAAATGTTAGTGCCAGCCGGCGTAAATGCCACTGCATGGATTTCCAGCGGTGTGCGCCTTTGACAGCACCGGGTGAAAGAACGAACAGGCAGCAAATGACACTGCTACTCTTACAATCTCACAGCGAACATAAACGATGAACACTTCATGTTTCCTGCAGCAAAAGCGCATTGACGCTGCCCCAATGAGTCGCCGCGAACGGTAACTCAAACAATCGTTTTTTTTTTAAAGCCAAGCATTATATGACTAGGCGAAATCGCCTGTCCACAGAAAACTATCATCGTCAGCATTGGCTCATGCTCGACCAGTTTATTCCGTAGTCTTAAGGGTAATTTCTTCTCTTAAAGTTACTGGACCTGGCCTAGATTCTATCCAGCCTTCTAGAATAAAACTGGTTGCGGCAGACATATCATCTGTTTTTGCGAATATCGTTAACAAAATCTTTAAAACAGGTATATTTTCTGATTTGCTGAAACGTGGTAACGTAATCCCTGTGTTCAAAAAGGGTTCTCGTGAAAACATTAATAACTACCGGCCAATTTGCATTTTGCCGTTTATTAGTAAGGCCATTAAAAACTTATTTACACTCATCTAATGCACTATCTAAATAAATTTAACCTTCTTTCTCCATTCCGATTTGGTTGTAGGCAGGGTTATTCGACGGAATTGCCATTTATTAACTTCACGGATAACATTCAACGATTTATTGATGAAGGGTTTGTTGCAGGAGCCATATTCATCGATCTAACAAAGGCATTTGACGCTCTAGATCATTCTATTTTTCTGTATAAGCTCGAATCTTTCGGTATTACTGGTCCACCTTTAAATATTATTCGTAGATACTTGTCTAACAGGCCTCAAGTAGTGTGTCTTAATGGCCAGTTCTCTTCTACTAAATTAATTAATTGTGGCGTTCCCCAAGGATCTATACTAGGCCCATTGCTGTTCTTATTATTTATAAATGATCTACCTAATGTACTTACCACTTGTAACTGTTTGTTATATGCTGATGACACGACCATTTACTCATTGCATAAATCGCTTACCGAGCAGCAAGACACACTTAACACCGATCTTAACAATGTGTATTCATGGTGTATACATAATCAACTTCAAATCAATCCTTTAAAAACAACGTTTGTACTATTTCATAACCCACAAACTGCGATTTCTTGTTCCATGACTGTCTCCTTAAATACTTTTGTTATACCGACATCTGATACTGTTAAATTCCTGGGTGTTACTCTCGACAAACACCTTAAGCTCAATAGCCCTGCCAACTCATTAATAAAAAAGGTTTCATTTAGCATCCGCATTATGACTAAAACGCGTGCATTCTTCCAACCTCATGTGATTAGCTCGTTGTATCATGTTTATATTAGTAGTCATTTATCATACTGTTTATCTTCATGGGGCATATGCCATTCATCTCAAACCACTTGAACGTCTTCAAAATCTGGCAATAAAATTAATGAGTTTTAGTTCATTCCGTTGCCATTCTTTACCAATCTATCAACATCTTCGCATTTTACCCATTGAACAGCTGTTCCATCACAAGTTGTCACTCATTACATTTTGTCTCTTTCATCGTGAAATATCATTAGATAGCCTTCCTTTTGATAAAATCATGAACACAAATAATACTAGGTTTTCAGAACGCAATAATCTTACCTAAAATCAGATCCAACTATGGAAAATTTACACTTCGCTTCTATTGTATTTCACTTTGGAATTGCATCCCTGTTAATATTAAGTCATCTCTTTCATTGCAATTTTTTAAACACAATATGAAAAGAATATTGTTAGCAGAACCATCTTTTCATTTGTCACAAATACATTTCCACAATCACATTTTCTTTACATTACTTCTATTATTGTATCGTTAGGCTTCATATTTCTGTACAAGAATTTGTATTTGGATTGTTCATTGATATGTAGAATAGCGAAATTTTTAGTTACGCATTACTAGATATTCCTGCTTTTGATTATTTATTGTGATAATATTGTATAACGCTGTTTAAATAGATATCTAATTGTTTTCTATTTATTATAACTTGTTCCCTACGAATTGTACTTTTTGACGCGTTTTTTCCCCTTTTTTGTTGTGTTTGTTTGTTCGCCCTCTTCTTGGTGCTCTAATACTCTTATGTATCCACTAATGATAGGAGGTCCCCCTGGCAGTTTCTTACTCTGGGACCTCCTGATACTGTATATAATATGTAAGCCCGTTTTTTTTGTACATGCAATAAACAATAAACAATTAGTCTCGTACCATAGAGAAAGAAATACAACAATAGGGGACACTCGGCAAAAACTGGCAACCGGAAACACGTCACCATACGTCACGCTAAACTTTTGACGCCGAACGTTAGCTGCCGCGCGCATCGAAAAAAAAGAAAGAGAAATTAAGTTAACAGGCATTGATTTATTTTTAAAATTAAATCGCGCACATTTCGAACGCAAGCTAGCCGGCGTGCTAGCTTGCGTTCGAAATGCGCGCGCCCGTAACCGAAACCGGTAGTGATTTATACCGACCGCTTGGCGCACCGCAGTCAATTCGGCCGCTGGGCTCTATGGGAGTGTCCCTTCTTGTTGAATTCCTTTCTCTATGCAGCCACTTTAAAGTGTACGATTATGTCGTCGAAGCCGTCGTTCGCTTCCGTTGTCTGCTGCGTACAGTCTAGCGCGATTTGAAGGTTATCGCTCGAGCGTCGACCGGCCTAGCACACCAGGGATCGAGCGGCCCGTTTCGGAACAGTGAAAATCACGATTTCGCATTCTTCTCTCCCTCGTTGGCTGTCCCATGCTACATCAATCACCCCACGACAAACTCGCCACCCTTTCTCTCTACCTTAAGATTTCGATTCGTTGCGATCAAGCATAGACTTTTAGTGCAATTTTGTAGAAATTACTTTCTATGTCACAATGCCTTTTCGCGTGACGCCAACGCTTTTGGAAATGGTAGGGGCGTATGCAAGATGTTTTTGAATAATCCAATCAACAGCTCCCTCCGTTGGGCGGATGTTTCTTTCGTGTTATCTTCTCTTTTTCCGGTGCTCTGTAGCAAACTTGTTTTGTAAAAAGACATTTAATAAAAGCACACGTCCTTTTTTCGTAAAGCAAATTTGTTTTATAACCTTACAACGCGAAAGCGGCCGTTGCATAAAGAAAATCAAAGGCAAGTGCTCCTATTTTTGAAGCCGTAGCCACATATTTGTCGAATCTGCATCCAATCAATGCCGTTGAGCGCACGCAAAATGGCGGCCTCTGTTGAAGCCGAGCAGCTGACTGTCGCATCACCGAACATTTACGATAGTGCGTGATGTTCCGCAAGTGATTGCGCCCCACGACGGTGTACTTTCGTCTGCGAAGAAATTCAAATGCTGCTTCCGGGAAACGTCAGATACAAGAGTGAGGTGAGTAAATATTCTCGTGTAGTGCTTGCATTGTTGTGTGGTTTTCGTTGCATGTATTGAATGACGTGCGATCCCTTCTTTTTTTAGGAAGAGCCAACAAGGATTATTCATAACCCTGGAGGACAAGATGTCGCATATAGTGGATCTATAACTATCGAGGCAGCGAGCACCTTTCAGTAGGGCACGGTCACAACAGAACAATCGGTTCGTCAAAGTGATCGCAGCGACGGTAACCCTTCCTCGGTCAGGCACCCCTGCACTGACTGTTCCGCTCCGAGAAAGAAGCTGCTACAACGGTAAATGTGTGTAGCGCCTTTAACTTTTTTGTGCATTAACGGTATAAACATGTAAAACATAAAGTAATCAAATCGAAGTGTGCGTTTTACGCAGGCGATAAGCTTAGACAAAATGTTTGCCTTACTGTGTTGTGGTCGAGCTGAAATTCCCTAGTTTTTAGAAAGGCTTCAAAATGCCGGCAAAAGGCCCACCCGTGTCAAAGGAACAGGCCGCAGTTTCTGTTGCACTTTATTGAGCAGCATCCATACCTGGTGAGAGCTTCTACTGAGTTGTCGCCACGTATGAGTGCTGTTCGAAAAAACGAGCTGTGGGAGGAGATAGTGGCCCCTCTAAAGACAAGCCGCTGGCGCAATCAATGGGCCAGCATGTGATGACCTCTGTATTAATTGTATCGATCACTAAACAAGCATAAAATTTACATGTAGTGCTGTGATGAACATTTCTTGTACACATTTGCATGATATAACTGGCAATTTCTAGGCACTTGTGTGGCTAAAAGAAAAAGGCGAAGTTCATGTAGCCAAGAAATCTTAATTAAATGGGACGGCAGAATTTTGATGGGCCAGAAACATATTTTTGGTGTCTCAATATAGAGTGACAATAGTATTATTGTAGTAACTCCAAAGCCTGCGAATGCGTACCAATACAACAACATACCAAGGCCTTGTTACTGAGCTTCTGTACGTAAATTATTTTTTTTCTTGCAAGCAATACCATAAGGCACAGATGGCTGGCCTGCGGCAGCTAACAGAGCGAGTGCGCAGCCTGTGGGACATACAGCAGCAGTGCCTCGAGCACGATCGGCGGTCTCAGGGGACGAATCAACGCCTCCTGCAGTTGTTGATGGTTGCACTTTCTCATGGTGCAAGCCAAGCCCCTCACCCCTTCTTTCAGGCCCCTCATGAAATGTAAAGAAGCATAGGCAAGGAATTTTTATCGCATTTTTCAATCGCTTTAAAAAAATTGCTGATGTAGTAATGATGATATGAAGTCAGACTATTGCTGGTTTGCAATAAATAATTGCTTATATCATCACTTAGTGCAATCACAAATAGCATAGCAGATGCAGCATGATTTTGTGCTTGAATTGATACTGCAACAACAGGCGTGTCCACACCACCACAAGTGCCAGTAAGCCTGGTGGTGCGAGCATTCTGACTGTAAGATTGAAATTTCCAGGCGCCTGATTGCTGTCATGTCAATGTGCGCAGAAGGCTACACCACTTTTGATCTACAATTTCATCCTGTCTCATCAAATAGCGGTGATCACTTCTTGAGAGGCGGGTGAATCCGGACTTTAATATAACATTGAAAGCAGCCTGTGAACACACACACAAAAATATGATGAAGATTCCTTGCCAATGCTCCTTCATTTCATTTGTATATTTGTGAATATCAAAGAACGACATTGTTTTTTTTTCTGTGTACTCCGCGACAGCATGTTCCTTTCACATGTGGTGATGTGCCTACACATCTGGCTGTGATAAATATGGTTCTGTTGGTGCGTGATAATTTATGCACCTGTACATTATTTTCTGGTACAGTTTAAAGTGGGTGCTATTTCTGTGTAACTAGGGATTGCACAATAGCTTTCTGAAATAATGCGTGCCGTCACTTGTGATATTTTAGATGCAAGTGCAAGGGGATGTGATATTTATACAAGCTGGTGGGATATATACTGCATGTCTCTAGTACTGCAGCCTGGTGATTTTAACGGTTATTTAATGTAGTGGCTATTGCATGTCATGTGTGCATAAACATGTTTTACTTTAAAAAAGGGCTGTAGGTTGAAGAATAAAGAAAGCTGCAGTTTTTGTTTAATATATTTATTTACATATCACTGCTACATTTACAGTGCTAGCTTGAACTGTAAAAATATTACTGTGGAACATTTCAGTTATTGACTCTGCTATTTACAAGTGAGGGCACTTTGCTGAAATCTATCAACTGCTCATGCGTGAACACACTTCACGGGAGACACACCGTTTGAGAAGTTGGATGACCAGTTGGCAGCATTTTCGTCACTAGGACGAAAGTGTGGTTGTTGCGAGAGAAAATGGTGAAGGACCTAGAAGGTGTGGGTGTAACAGCACGTTGGATGGAGCGGAAGGTGTGATGGGCACTGTGCATTTTGGCTTTTGTGAGCTTCACTGCCCGAGTAGAAAGTTAGGAGACAAACGCGAATGTCCTTCATTGCATAAGGCCAGCGGTGAACTGTTAGGGATACCAGTCAGAAAGAAGGCTACAAAACAAAACTGCACGCTACATCTATGGCAAACACGGCATCTACATGACGACAGCGGCAGCAAGCAAATTATGTTAAACACAGTTTTAAAAGCCAGATAATTTTAGTTTGCTTTCAGTCTTATGTGTTACCGCTAAATAGTCTGTTTTATTTATTTTATATGTAAGGTCAACATAACCCTTGACTACCCAACTTTTACATTTCTCTACAAATCGTGAATGCTTTGCATTAGGTAGACATCAACTACAACTGAGTTTGGAAAATGTTTTGTCAGAAATTTCACAGCAATAAATGCACAATGCAATTATTTGGTATCTATTAGACCACATCTTGCTGACACTACAACAGTGTGTATGTACCTAGCGATGCTGTTGACGTCGCAACTGCCGCCGTACACGCCTCAAGTAGTGCATCTGTTGGGCACGGGTTGTGCCGAACATGCTGATTACACTGTCTCGAACAGCCCCCCTCTCAGATAATTTCATCTAGACCCCCTCTTTCGTGGATACCATGCGGAATGGGCTCTCCGTTACTGCCAAGCTCGCTACTACTGCTGCTGCTGCCACTATCGTCGTCGTCTTTGTCGCCCTCAGATAGCCAAAGGTTGTGCAACACAGCACATGCAGCGATAATATTTGCCGCGTGTTCTAGCTCGTAGATGAGGGTGCGGTACCGCTGCAGACAGTCGAAACGGCTCTTCAAGAGCCCAATACACCTCTCCACTACAGGTCGCATGGCGGCATGTGCTGTGTTGTACTTCCCCTCAGCAGTTTGCGTTGGAGGATGGCAGGGAACCGCGGTCAGGAGCGACGGCTCCAAGGGGTAGCCGCTGTCACGTGCATGAAGATGGAAATCGTGCACCGAGTACTGCTCTGACGAGAGGCACAATTGCAACTGAGGAAAGTTACTGCATCATTCAACAAAGGTAGGGTTCAGACGTTGCAGACCTTACGCTGTCGTGAGTCCCAAGTAAGAGCACGAGTTGGGCATGTCCGCTCCACACAAACTGCTAACCAAATTACAAGCGTACTACTAGGTGCCCGCCTGATGCTGAAGAAATCAACATTTATTGGGGCTACCAATGACACAGTAGTACCACGCTGTCTGCAGCGGCGCCGCACCCTCATCTACGAGCTACTACTGTTGCTTTCTTCTGCTCCTGGTAGGTACTTGGTAGCATGCTTGTAACTTATTAGCACTTTTAAACTTGTCAGTGCTAGCACTAATTGGTTTGATTTTTTCTACTTTAGGCAGGCACTTTCTCGTGTACTTGTTATTTAGTTGAAAGTTTGTGTTGGGGCGGACATGGCGTTCTACTCGCTAATGAAGCGTGATTGCTACGACCAGCTCGCGATCCCATGCGACCAGCTCGCGTACTCCCATGCGACCAGCTCGCAATCCGACCCTGGTCGCATGTGATCCACGGTCGCATGTGATCCACGGTCGCATGTGATCCATGGTCGCATGTGATACACGGTCGCATGGGATCCACAGTCAGGGTCCGCATGTCCGCGTCGCAGATCTGCGGAAAATGTGAACGGATAAAGTCCGAGTTGACAAGTGCAACACAACTGTCAAAAGAACGAGCAGCACTACAGAACATGACGCATACTTACGAACATGCAGTTTTCGGCGTAGTATCCCTTCCGACACATGAACGCAGCCTTGCGCTCACCCTTCGGTGCGATAATGGCAATGAGGCTACCATCCATGCATACGATCACGCCAGGAATAGCGCCGTGCCGTAGGAAACCCTCCTTCACAGCTGCCTTTTCTTCGGTGGTCTTCGGAAAATGGTCACACTTGTTGCGGACCCCTGCGTTTACGACAGCCTCTGCTACGCGTCGCACGCACTCTCTCACGGTCGACTGCGGCACCCGATCGTCTCGTTTTGAACGTCTCCTCACTCCCTACGGACGCTTGTTCTTCGTGACAAAGAAGCGCGGCGCGCACACCTTCCGCTGCACCGACAGTCCCGTCGCTTGCTCCGCTTCTAGTTCCCCCGCCAGTTCCACGCACAACAAACGCACCGTTTCATTCGAGGGGGAAAAATACCGTCGAGAAAGGTCATCCGGCATGTCAAACGCGTCATCTGGCTCTCTCTGTCCGCGACGGCGGAGATTCACCGCAAGGGGAAGTCATTCTTTATGCGTTCTGAAACGACCCTGCCTGCGGCAGTGCTAAAACATTATTACTTTTGCTCCTCATAATAAGTGCGTCAACGTCATTTTGACGTAGCAGGTTTTGGCGGGTTACTGACGTCACGTGATTTACAGACAAAATGAGCGCGGCCCGATCATTTTCGACCAATGGCAGCCGGGTGATGATGTCAAAAGCCATAGGCAAAAGTAATAGAATTACTACAAAATCGCACCCTTGGTTGCCTCTTCGCAGACGATAACAAAAGCGTCCTATTCGGAGCGTCCAATTCCTGACAATACCGACGAATACGTTGCGTGCAATAATACCATCACTGCCTGTTCCTAGGGATGAAGCAAAAGAAAAATGCGAAAGCGCCCTACTCGGACGGGAGTGACCACAGCTTGAGGAACAGCAAAAGGAGTGAGGGAAGCAGGCTGATTAAAACCCTGAAACTTCGTAAAGTAGCGACACTCCTCGTTCGCCTTCCCTCCTCCTCGTTTCTCCTCACTTCCGCTCTCCCTCCTCGAACGTGGCGCCGCCTACAACGCTTTAGCGTAGCAGACGGCCTTTTGCAGAGTGAATGTACGCATAGCAGGCGGTGTGCATTGAGCGTTTGCTTTCGAGCTTCGAGTAGCTTCGTGTATAGCATAGGATTTCTATAAGGAGGGTAATACAAATTCACTAACGGCAGGTTTTTTTCGTCCTGTTTTGATAACTTTTTAAGTACCTCAGTATTGTATAAAATATTCACCAAGATAATTTCAAACAGAATAAGGGCAACGCTTGACTTAAGCCAACCAGGAGAACAAGTTGGCTTCAGGAAGGAGTATTCTACGATTTATCATATCCATGCAATCAATCAGTTATTAGAGAAATCTGCGGAGTACAATCAACCTGTGTATATGGCTTTGATAGACTATGAAAAAGCATTTGATTCAGTAGAGACACCAGCAGTCATAGAGGCATTGCGTAATCAAGACGTACGGGAGGCATACGTGAATATATTGGCAATATATACAAGGATTGCCCAGCAACCTTGGTTCTCCACAAGAAAAGTAGAAAGATACCTATACAGAAAGGGGTCAGGCAAGGTGACACAATCTCTCCAATGCTATTCACTGCATGCTTAGAAGTATTCCAGCTCTTAGATTTGGAAGGGTTAGGAGTCCAGAGCAACGGCGAATATCTCAGCAACCTTCAGTTTCAGATGACATTGTCTTGTTCAGCAACAATGGGGACGAATTATAGCAAACGATTGAGGACCTTAACCGAGAAAGCATAAGAGTGGGGTTGAAGATAAATATGCAGAAGACAAAGATAATGTTAATGTGCCTTTCAAGGGAACAATAATTCAGTATCTCCAGTCAGGCTCTGCAGTCTGTAAAGGCGTAGGTTTATCTAGGTCAATTACTCACAGGGGACCCTGATCACAAGAAATTCACAGAAGAATAAAATTGGGTTGGAGTGCATACGGCAGGCATTGCCAAATCCTGACTGGGAGCTTACCACTGTCGTTGAAAAGAAAAGTGTACAATCATTGCATTCTACCGGTGCTAACATATGGGGAAGAAACTTTGTGGGTAAAAAAGAAGCTCGAGAACAAGTTAAGGACCGCACAGAGAGCGACGGAACGAAAAATGTTAGGCCTAATGTTAAGAGGCAGGAAGAGAGTGGTGTGGGTCACAGAACAAACGAGGATAGCCGACATTCTAGTTGACATGAAGCGGAAAAAATGGAGCTGGGCAGGCAATGATATGCGTGTAATAGATAACCGGTGGACCATTAGAGTTACAGAACGGATACCAAGAGAAGGGAAGCGCAGTCGAGGACGGCAGAAAACTAGGTGGAGTGATGAAGTTAGGAAATTTACAGGCGCAACTTGGATTCGGCTAGCGTAGGACAGGGGTGATTGGAGATCGCAGGGAGAGGCCTTCGTCTTTCAATGGACATAAATATGGGCTGATGATGATGAACTGATCCTGAAACAGATAATTTCAGTTAGACTCCTTCGAATAGAATTCGGTTCATACTAGCTTGCACAGCACTTCGAAGTAAACGGAACCGCGAGTGCAAGACAGTGTCTTCGCCATTAGACGCGACACATAAAAATATATGCAGAAAATAATTGAGAATGATTGCCAATGTAAGCAGTAGGCAAAACCTTCGAGAAACATGTTCCCTTTATGAAATGAATGACGCGCTTGAAGGCGCATATTTTTTGCCGTCGTTGATATTTAAGCACCATTTGTTGTCGGATTACATAAATAAACGCACCAGCCGAAGTGCCCTAGTGCGTCTGAGAGACATAGCCGCCGTCCGAACCAATAGTTGAACGAACAAGCGTAGGAACGACTAAGCGAGCGTGCGAACGAGCAAACGACTAAACGAAATCAGCCGTGGACGAGCGGGCGACCGCACATTTTTTTTTTTTTTTAGAGTGCTTCACCACCGCTTCTTAACTTTCACCCTCTTAAATGCTCACGCGAATTAGCACGTACGTCTCAAACACCTTTGATCATGTCGTTCGGCGATGGACACACCCTGTAACTCGATTTCGGTAGAGCACGCGCGCTTTTCACCGGTGCCTTTGTATCGCAAAACCACCGCGCTCCCGCCAACGACGAACACGAACAAAAGAGGCCAAGAAAGCTGTTCGCTCTAAAGAAGGCTAGTAAGTAACCACAGACGGCAGAGAGTTGCTTTTCTCAGATTGCTTTTTACGCTCGATTGTCAAATTTTGTCAAAAGAACTGTGCTGAATCTTAAAAAAAGTTTCCGACTCAAGTTTCGGAATCACGTTCTCGCACGCAGCCTCGCGTGCCCGCGAATGCAAGCCTGTGGGCGTACAAAACGATTGGCGTCATCGAATTGGCGTCAGCGCGGATGTTTTCTACCTTGACACAGCATATGTGACCAACACGTGGTCATGTGCGCACATTCTAGGCCGCGTTATCATTGTCTCGTGAAACGGAAGTGACTCAGGCCGACTCGGCTTTCTGAGAAGCGAACGAATATTGCTCCTATAGTGTTGAGCGCGCCACAAGAAGCCGCTTGTCCAACGCAAGCACCGGTACTACCGTCTTTAGTTCACTTGGTTGCTTACTCGCGCCGCGTGAGGAAACTTCAAGGCGCCGCATGGTGTGCAGTGCTTCTTATAAATTAAAAAAACCGCCGCTGTCATAATCTGTCATCACGTAAAAAGTCATTATTCTTGATTACTATATGAACTCATCTGTGAAAAATGCACAAACTCGCAGAAGGTTTTCAATCTTTAACGAATATTATTTCAAATGCACGCGGTTTTTTTTTTTTACAGCGACTCTCAATGACTCGATAATTTTTTTGTTTCGCACTTTTAATACATCAGTCTGAGAAGATTTAACATAAAAGGCATGCGCTGCCGGTGTTTTGTTTCATGGCATTTTTTATGGGCTGTCATTCGCAAAATTCTGGGGAGCTGTATAAACATGGACATACCGCAGCAATGCGCAGAACTGTTGTCTATGGCGGCGGCGTTTTCCCGCGTTCGCATCGAACGCGCGCGGCGTTGCTGTCGTGTTTATGATGAACGTGCCAACCTTTGCCGTATACCCTATGGCGGTGTGCCGTAGCGACCATAAGGCCATGGTTCCTGTGGTAACTAAATAAAAGAAAACCACCGGATCATATATATTTCTCATTCTTTAATAGCTCAAATAACCAATTACAGCATCACATCTTAATAGTCATAATTAGAAATACATGATTCCCACCATAATACAGCTTCGCTGGTCTTCCATCTCCTCCCCAGTGGAAGGGTTGACCTTTTTTTTTTGTAATGATGGCTCAGAACACAAACGCCAGTACCACCCGAGAGCGATGAAAAGCTATAAGCACGCATTATGGACAAAACATTTTCATGGTATCAAAAGACGGGAAAAATTCGGCGATAGCCATGCTTCTCCACTGCCATTGCATATGGCTGCTCAGTAGCATAATTCGCGCAACTCTGCGCACCCCAAATTATGGTGGGAAATATCTGCAATGGTGGCCTAGCATCATGTCATGCGACGTCAAATTGAGGCTGACGAATGACCCCTCCCCGTGACGCTCCTCACGGGATATTCCTTTCGCGAATCAGCAAGCTGATATATGGCGTCTATCGTGGACTGCCACCACATTTGCGCGAAATTGCAGATCCATTGCACGGGCTTTTGCACGCTTCTGTACACTTTTCTTTTGAAAGCAATAAAGTCGCAACATAGCTGTCAACAATGAGAAAAGAGTATTAGTCGATAACATTTGCAGCTCCACGTCACGTTTCGTCATCTTCGTGAAAACGCAAATTTGCAAAAGTTTGGCTTCCCGGCACAAATTTTGAAACACAAGACATCTCGACAGCCAATCAGAGTCAACATGGCGGGTAATGGTTGCGGTGCAGCCGCCATGTCTGTCGGGAATAGAGCCCGAAGACAATCTTGAATTTCCTGGACGCGAAGAACGAGAAACGGCTTTCAAAATTGGGAGTAACAGCCCGTACGGCTTCCCCGTTCAGAGGTCGATTTGGGAGTAGTTTCCGAAGGTGAAGTACCAATCTAGAAGCGCAAGTTTTATTTTCAGGGACAAAGCGCGTCTGCGCTGTCTCTACGTGCACGTAATCTAAACACCAACACAAACGGCGTCCGTCTTTCCAATTGGTAGTTGTTGGCGCGGCGTAGAGGTATGGGTACTGACTTTGCGATAAGTCGGCGAGAAGTTTGAATTATGGTAATGCTAGTGGTTTGTTTTATAAATTTTATTTGTTCTTGTTTTCATTGCCGAAACATTCGGGGTCTCGCTGCCTTTAATTAAAAGGAAAGTTCTATACGGCAGCTAGGCGATGCGTTTTCTTTCGCTCTAGAGTTGCATTTCTCTACAGCAACCAGTATACCGCGCCGGTCAAGTGTTGCAGCACTGAGCACGGCACCGGCATCCGGTATGCCACTGGACATTTGGTCCCAGTGGCACTGAGTTTTGCAATAGGAAAAGCAAGAATAAAGCTACTTAGCTAGTGCACTTTCTATAGTCATAATACTGTGGCAATTTTTTCTTGCTACATGGTTTCTTTTCTCACTTTATTTATCGTTTTTTTTTTCAATTTGCTTTCAGAATTTCTTTAGTACACTCGATAGTGTTATTGTTAACAGTAAATCGAGCCCGTCGTTTCAGATTATTCTTCTCTGACTACATAGTTGCGGAAACATCCGACGCGTGAGATCAGTTGCTGTGACATTACCTAGCTGAGCACGAGGCCGCAGCACTATTCCCGGCTGGGTTAGCCACACTTTAATGGAGGTGAGGGGAGGTGGGAAGGGGTTGGCAATGCAAATAATGCCATGCCCGTGCTTTGGGGGCATGGTAAAGGAGTCTATCAGGCCACATTCCACAACCGACACAAGCCTCGCGACGTTATACCGAGTAATTATACGTAGAACTGTACATTCAATAAGAAAAAAAGTTATTGTGTTGCGTTAGTACTTTAAGGCTCTGAGCGTCATCTTGAGCTATAGCTCGCACGTGAAGAGGTTTGTGGTCATGAACTAATTGCAGGATTGTTTTCCTCTTGTTCTAGAGTCAACGTCGCACTACGAAATTTTAAATCTTTCGCAGAAGCATTCAATTGTTCAGTGGGATCGTATATGAACCCGACCGACAACGAAAGATGCATTTTATGGTGATAAATCTTCAGAAGACATGACAATGGAAGTTATGGAGCACGACGCCATTGAAACATGACTATTCCAAAGCATTCTTTAACTTCGTACATCCACCTGTGCAATGTCGTTGTCATTATAGTTGGTTATGACGTCAATAAATTTAAGCTGTAACTGTATAATGTTGTTTGCTTTTAAAGTTTGTTTAATGTGTTTGCTTATCAGAAAAAACTTCGCGAGTCACAGTATCACCCATAATTATTAACTATGTTTCATAGGTGACAAAATCGAATCACAGATATGAATTTTACCATAATCAGGTCACTAGATTTTGAGTATGTCGTGTTTCTTTTTACTAGAATATATCTGAGAAACTGCGCGTTATACAGGGTGACCCTACTAAATGAACCAAGCTTTAGGAAAAGATGGATCATATTGCGCGATCAAAAATAAGTAAATAATTTTCACGGTATACTTCAGAAGCCAACAATAATTTTCTTATGACGTAATTTTTTATCATGTTGACACAAATGATTTCCTAACTCGTTAATAACAGTCAAGTTGAGACGACGTTATTGAGGAGATTGTAGAGATTTCTAAGAAACATCAAACTACGATTTGTTCAGGAAGCTGGAATGAGTAGCCTAAAGCAGGGCAGGTATTTTGTAGTGATGCCTTATGCCTTAATCTATACTAGTATTATCATCCACTGCTGACGGCCGGCTGATCCCATTGATAACGTGAGTGGACCGTCGCTCTGACCGCTGACCAAGCGCTAAAAGCGCGAAAAGGCATTAGCATCGGAAAGGCATCGCTACTAAATACCGGCCTAGCTAGCTTAAGCCATACGGCAACAGCGACGCGGTGCTCAGCAGAGAGGCATCAACAATCTTGACCGCCGAGATAAAACACGCACAACGCACTGTCATCGGTGATGTACGGAACGCCAGCTGTCGCTGACTTATGCATATATCTTCTTGGGCTGTGATGGCCCCACAACACGGTTTCATTGCCCGCCTCGTGGCGACGTAGCGCACAGCAAATAATTTTCGGCACGTCACTGTAGCTACCTGCAAGGCCTCGATGCACCTTGGTGGACGACGATGCTGAGGAGTACGTAATGTTTGCCAACGACATTGTATCGCAGCTGTCGTTCGTGATGGCTGCTCTGTCATCGGCTATGTTTCGGAGCTGCAGTGTCGCTAATACGGTCAGCGACGAGAATTCCTCGCTTTTCTAGACCCAGTATGATGGCATTTCTTCATCACAAGCACTGCATGCTAAACAGTTTTAACGCCTTCCTCCGTTCGATGTCGCATTTTATAACTGCACACAAGAGCCCGCACATTCGTTTAGGTCGCCGACATCGAGATGACAAGTGAACACTTTATCCAGGCTGGCCTGTTCTCGAAACAGTGTCCAGTTAGCTAAGTGCAGCTTCCAACGGCGTGGTTTGCTTGGGATGATCTGTGGTGAGGATGATAAGCTAATGTTTACAGAAAGGTGATCGCTACCATGGGGGTTGTTAAGTGCATCCCAATTAAAATAGTTATAAACTGATGGAGAGGTTGAAGATAAATCTAAGCAGCTCATTTTTCCTGAGCTCGGAGAGCAATATGTATTTTTTCCTGTATTGAGCAGACATACTTTATTAGATAGCATAAAATCGTCTATGATACCGCCTCTGGTATCTGTTTGGTCACTACCCCAAAAAGAGGAGTGCGAATGAACATCCCCCACAAGCAAATATGGCTCTGGTAACTGTTTAAAAGTGCTTCTAAATCATCAAGTGTAACATTTAGAATGGGTTCGAGATACACAGTGCATATTGGAATTATTTTAAAATGAAGAACGGTCACTGCTACAGATTCATATGTGGTTTGAAGCCTGATTTCTTGAGTAGCAACACCATTTCTTGCAATAATTGCGACGACACCTCTAGAGAGCCTACTCGCTTGCTCTCTGTCACAACAAAATACTTTTAATTTTTTAAAAGTTCTTGTGTTGTGGTCCTAAGTTACGTTCTTGTAAGCATAAAGCCACAGGAGAAAATGAGTTTAGAATATTTTTTATATCACTGTAGTTTTTGATGAGTCCACGGCAGTTCGTAGTATTAGCAATACCATGTTTAATTATTATGTGGAAATGTGGCTAGAAACAATTATGTTCCTAGTTTTTGAGGACCCGTTATCGGGGTTTTTTCCTTTTTCTTTTTTTTTTCGAGAGAGTTGTGCCTCCGCGGTAGCGGGGCCGAAATGGTAGTGGTCTCCATCGCCTCTCCCGAGGCGCTGGAGCTCCGCGAAACCGCGGGTGTGCGTGTTACAGGCCTCTCCCGTGCGGGAGGAACCTTCTGGGTTGCTGACTGAGGGGCGGGATGGCCCAGTTTGGCAGTTGGCAGGGCAGCTTGCACTGTCTCTGCCTGGGGAGTGGGTGGCTCTGCCGGCGGCCCGGTGACCATGGCCTGGGCAGGCGCCGAAAGCTGGTGTGGTGCTACGCGCCGTCGCACCACACCAGCGACGGAGAACGTGCTTCTTAACGCAATACGCCTTCTTGCCTCTTTGAATGAAATGTTCTCTTTGGTTTTCAATGTAATGATATCTTTTCTTTTTTCCAGGACGGACACGCCCTTGAGTATGCGGCATGTTCTCCTTCATAGTTTACACAACGTGGCGCAGCGTCACAGTTTTTGGAAACGTGTTCCTTCGAAGCGCACTTCGCGCAAGTTTTGCGGCCCCGGCAACTCTGTGAGCCATGGTCGAACCTCCGACAATTGAAGCATCTGCGGGGGTTGGGGATGTAGAGTCTTACATCTATTTTTAAGTAGCCGACTTCTATTGATTCAGGGAGTGTGTTGCTGTTGAACGTGTGTATAAGGTGTATCGCGTCTATTTCCTTGTTGTCCTTCTGGATTTTGATTCGGTGAACGTGTATGACATCTTTGTCGGTGAGCCCTTCAAGCATTTCTTTTTCTGTTGGGTGTACGAAGTCGATTTCTGATATTACACCGCGGACAGTGTTGAGGTATCAGTGGGATATGATGGAGACAGGAATGTCCCCAATGAACACAATGTTTGCAAGCTTTGAGTATTGGACATTGTCTCGGAGTTCGAGCAGCAAGTCGCCACTGGACATTTTGGAAAGCTTGTAGCCAGAGCCTAGGGTTTCTGTCAAGGACTTGGATACTGTGAATGGTGACGAGATTCTTGCTGGCTTTTCTTCGGTGTTACTATGCACTACATGACATTTTGCGAAGTTCACTTTCCTTTTCTAGAAAAATTCAGCTGCTTCGTTTCGCCCTCTTGCCGTCTATGTGAAGCAGAGGTCAAAGAGGTGTGTCGCCTGCGCTGGGGGGCCGTAAAGGTCCGAACACCCGGCATCGACTCAACCCCCAGGATCCCCCTTTCCCCAGACACGGCTAAGCCGCGCACTGCTACACGCGGGAGGTTCCAAACCTCGTGTGCTTGGGTCCATGGTTTCGCCAACCACCAAACGCCTGCTGCCGCAGACGCCCCTGCGGGGGCTCTCTGCATTTGATCCTGTCGCTCGCTTGTCCTTAGATCTGGAACCGCGTCTGACCTCAACTGGTGTTGATCACGGAGTGGTCATCTCCGTGGCGGCTGCAAACGCGTCTTCGGCACCTCTGAGAAACCATTCTCTGGCCAGGCTGCACTCGTGACCTACAGCACGTAATACTTCAGCTTTTTCACCGATCTTTGATAGACTTTATGCGTTAAACAAACTTGTTCGTATACGCTTGAAAAAGGGGGGTACCAGCGAATACACAAGGATGCCGCACAAAGAAAAGGCGTTAGGTTGGCATCCTTGTGTATTCGCTGGTACCCTTCTTTTTCAAGTTCATCATGCACCAAGTGACCCAAGGGCTTGCGCTAATGCACTTCATATACGCGTGGCGTCATTTTTCAATAATTTCTCGAAGCTACATTTTGTTCGAGAAACATACACGTGCTCTTTGCCTAATCCGGGCATTTCTTTCTGCGGTAAGCGGACTTTCAAATGCACAATTGTTTTTTAAAACACAGTACATGATATATAGCACGCTCTGCATAGCTTTTGGTAATAGTCCTAAATGTATGCCGTTGATCGCTTAAATTCTCTACGTTTTACGTAAAAAAATAACAGGTGGTACCTTAATATAAATAAACATCTAAACACAATCAAGTGCATACTTGTTCTAGTGAAGCAAAGATTTCTTGTCCTTCTGCCATGCGTTTTTCGTGTGTACTCGTTTGCTTTCTATATAAATTGCGCCTATCCCGGATAAAACGCAGCAGTGAAAGTTGCAGTTTCGCCTGAAAGGCCAAGCATCGATTGCGATAGCAAACTAGTGGACAGCTATACGAAGTAAGGATATTACTTTTATTGGCCGTATAAACGTGTAAACATAGGTAAACAAATTAAATTAACAAGCATTGTGCAACGCGCGCACAAAAAATATGAACGCATCTCACTCTCGATCTCGGAAACTCGCTGTCAAAACGCTGTAGTGTGTAAGCGCGGCAGCAGCAGGGATGGGAATTGACATTTGTCCCTCCGCTCGAATCAGTGTGAACTAAGCCGCTAAAACACCGCGCAGAAGGAAGGACTCTGTCCCTCGCCAAAGATGACTTTCAAGATACAGCCGTTCGGCCGGGAGCGCACGGCGTAGTACGCAGCCTCCCCCTCCATGCCCCTCCCCCCGGAGCCTGGCGGAAGTCCGGAGCCTGGCGGAAGTACAGCGGAAGTCTCCGCTGTACCTACTGCTAGAAGGTACAGCGGAGACTTCCGCTTAACACGTGTGGTCATGGCAATCGTGGAGCGCCTAGATGCCTAGGGTCATTATCGCATAGGGACTTTTGAGGCACTGGTCTCCGCTGAGCGTGGCTCTCTTATCTCCGAGACCGGGCGCAGCGACCTTGCCGAGCGCAGCTCCTACGTGCGTATTGACCCTTTTCTCGGCGCTCCCGTGGGCGCTGCCATGTTTGATCACGTAGTGACGCGTCCATTGCTTGCCTCAGCTGCCTCCGTGTTTTCAATGGAAGCGCGTGACACCGGTGCGCCGCAGCAAACCTGTTTCGACGCATATCGTACACGGCGACTGTGTGGACGACACGAAGCTTTTGTCACAGCGTCAGAGAACGTGTTAGTGCTCTCAGAGCGGATTACGCGTTGTCCAAACGGCGCGATCGGCGTATACGGTGCTTGTACATACTAAAAGCGTGGCAAAAATGCATTCCAAGCTGTCCGAACTTTCCGCATATGAATTAAATCAGTATTAGCGTGCTCTTCGTTCTTTATTTTGCAAACATTTTGAAGCAACGGATTTTCATGTTTCTGAGTCAGTAAGGCTCCTCGGTGCGGCAACTATCTGGTTGTTAATTTTCAGCCTAATCGCTCGCGAGTGTGCTCTGCTGCGATAGATTTGTTCTTGCTTGCCACAAAGCTAGGAATGTAAATGTTCTGTACTTTGTAGTACCTAGTACCAAGGGCGTATTAACGCTGGTCCCTCGCTTACTCTGTGGACCGTCATGAAACGTTCAGCTTTCAACATTCGTGTCTTGTCGGTGTAGTCGCCGTCACTCATGTTTCGCCACAATGATTCAAGTGTGCGTCCATTCATGCATTGATACGTTGGCGATAGGGTGGGCGTAAGTTTGCGTGTGAGTAGGGGTATCGTGTGTAGATAACGTGCGAGAAACTTACCATGCCAGTAAGTGGCGCTAATTAGAATTCCTTTTGTAACAAGCGGTACTCACTCTTCAGTTCCGACGTTCCGAAGTTGAAGTCCTTTCTTTGGAGATTAGCTATACAGCGCTGGTGGATGAATTAACTTTTTTTGTTATCCTCGAGGAAAGCCGTGCATCGCGAAGGGCCGGCACACAGGCAGTCCTTATGTAGCAGCGGCGACACAGGTTGATTCCATTCCTTGATATGCAAATCACTATTTCGGCAGCTAACTACCGCACATGTCTTACATTTATCGTTACACATTTTGCAGCATGAATTGGGCACAGTGCATTAGGGAACACCCAGTTGCATTTCTGACAGCTGATCGCCCAGTAGCAGGGCAGAAGCAGTAATGGTTTTGTATTCGTGCGCATTCGCTGAGGCAACGTATGGCGCGTCGCCGAAAGCGCCATCTCGTTACTCTAGAGCAAACTGCTCTTCGAAAAGGGTCAATAGGGAGCGAGTCGTTTAGGGCACGTTGAATGTGAGGCGGTGTCTGGGCCACGCCGGCCGTGCTTTATTATTGTAGCGTTTGTTATAGTGCCGGAAATCCTTGCAGTAGTGGTGGTGTGGCATGACGGCTTTTAATCTCGGTGAACTGTGGTGGTGTAAACAAGCGGATACTGCTCGCGTTTGTACCTCGGTGCTGCGGCGGAAGCCGCAGTGTCGGGCGCCGACGGGAAGCGGCGGTTGTTGGGGGGTTGCGGAGTCCTGCGTAGCAACACCACAAATAAAAAGATACTGCGCCAGTCAGGTAGAGTGCTCCCTCCCTGATAGTGAGATTATATTTGGATCATCAAAACAGTGATGCGTTTAATTAGGAATATCATCGTTTCTCTCTCGCACCTGGTTGTCCTCGCGCCTGCGACCGCCGCTTCGCGTCGGCGCCCGGCACTGCGGCTTCCACCACAGCTCCGGGCTACAAACGCGAGCAGTATCCGCTTGTTTACACCACCACACTTCACCGAGATCAAAAGCCGTCATGCAACACCACCACTACTGCAAGTATTTCCGCCAAGAGAGCCACGCTCACTAACTAGCATGCGCCGCGCGGCCGTGCAGACCAGTGCCTCTAAAGTCCCTAAGCGAAAGTCCCTAAGCGATTATGGCAGAAGTCACGTGACCCGCAGTGCCACACCCCCGCGGTACCTACTAGCAATTGTATAGTCGCCGCCTGGCGGGCGCGCGCGGTTGCTCAGATTTAGCTGAGTGCAGATTTATTTCATGTGATGTACAAAAAAATGGCAAACTATACCTGTTTACCCACTTGTATAATATAGCTCATTGTTCTATGTCACCGATTTCTTCCGCCTTTTCTTTAACGAAGATACACATAGTCAGCATTGCACACTGCAATTATGATTGCTCTCGTTTGGTGCATGAAAACCAATACTTGCGTGCACTATTGCACCTCTAATATTGGACCCATCAGTACGGTCGGATGTGTTCTGTTGTCTCTGATACCATCGTCTCTGATTCCCGCTCCCCGGTTATCAACTCCATCAATGGCCGTATCTCCCACCAAGCCTTGCGCATCTTGCAACAAGCACCCCGCTCAGCCAACCATCAGGTTACACTCGTCTGGTTCCCAGATCATGTAGGCACTGTCCACCCACACCTCCCCAACCTCAACGAGGTTACCCACTCCCTATTGCGAGGGCTCGTTAACCGCGTGGGAGACGGGGAGGCTGCCCCCAATGGTAGGGATCGCCTGACACGCTACAATGATGCTGTGAAATCCTTCTACTTAGCGCGTAGAACTTTCCCTGGCCCACACAACAAGCTATCCCGAGCGCAGGCTACAAGTTTCCGCCTGCTGCAAACGAATACCTACCCCACGTTACACCGTTACCACAATATCTACCCAGACATTTACCCCAATACCACGTGCAATATATGCAAGACACAGCCAGCCACACTTCCACACATGCTTTGGGACTGTACGCTACAATACCCCTACACTAACCCCATGACCCTCTCGTCGAGAAGGTCCGCTGCCCTGCGTAGCTCGAACCTTGACGACCAACTCTGGCCGACCCAGCAAGCCTGCGAGGCGGCGAAGAGGCAACACCTCGACGTCCCCAAGTGGGAGGCCTAGGCCCAGCCACTACCTCTTGCTGGTTTTAGTAAAGTTTATTCAGTCATTCAGATTTAGACAAAACAATTGGGCCGGCCCTGCTGATAGTGTAGAAGGGTCCAAGCTCAATGGCACATACCCCTGTCATGTGGGATGACCCTGGTGATAGTGCAGAAAGGGTCCACGCTCAATGGTCTCGGGGACCTGTAACGTGCCCTTGAACTACCCTTGTCACATGTGGGACCCAAAGCGACAGCCCGAATGGATGCGAAAGCGACCACAAGCCGAACGTGCAGTGGCCCAACGGGCTGCGGCCGATGGTGCAAGATGGTGTAAACCTAGTCGCCTAAGCTCGCTTTCACTCGCGCGTAAAGCATATAGCGTGTGGCGACGCAACGAAGTTATTTGTTGTGTCTTTTCAACAATTTAACATAACCACCTAATAAAAAAATCAATATACCTAAACAAAAGCAACCGCTTCGCTGGTCTCCCATCTTCACCTAGTGAAAGGGCTCAATTTTTTTATGTAAACTGGCTGCTTTCAAATTAGCACAGCCATCAGGTTGAAATATTTCTTTTATTTATTTCAACATAATGTAGCCCCAAAGGGCTACTGCAGGAATTGGGACTACAGAGCACATATTTAGCAAAGGAAAAAAAAGCGAAATCAAAAACAAAACAAGATGCAACGCAAGATCAGTGGTTAAAATATACAAGAGGAATTCAGCAGGAGACGAAGAGCGAACATGACCGGGTAAAGTATTCCACAGTTTTATAGTCGGGAAAAAATTCTATTTCAATGTTTCGGCGCGGTGATGAGAAGGAGACATATTCAGTCAGAACGGTGTTAAGTGGATATAGGTCTAGTAGTTGTTATGAAGCTGCTGAGTAAAGGAAATTGTCAAGAGGTAATCAAAACGCGGAAAAGCTTCAACGATTGAACGTGGCGACAGGAAGAGAGAGTGGCAAGCTGAATATTTTAAATATGGGAACCATTACAATGGAAAACATTGCATGAGAGCTATGCCTTGAACTTATGACAGTAAACATGTTCTGAATTATGACTATGTCTACATTAACACAAATGTTTCCATGAGCACCAAGGTGCGCATTTGCTTGCACAACTGTGGGATAAACGACAAAGCTGGTTAATAAAATGATGATACATTGTGTATATAACTATATGTAAGTATATATTTCCACGGTATGTCAATTTGCAATTAAAATTTTACTGCCTAAATCCCCTACAATTCAGCTTTTAGAAGAGCGGTAACTTCGATGGGTAATGTTTTCCTCGGCACAAGCACAAGTCCCTTGGGAAATAGTTGAATAATGGCTGACAAACAACTCGGTGTATATTGTTACGTGTGAAAGGACACAGACGAAAGAGGCTATTTACAGGCTATTTACACTGAAGCCAGATAGCCAGGCCCACAATCGCTCGCAGCAAGAGCACAAACACACGTCATCGTCTTTCGCGCGGCGGCTCGTGGCTTCAACATCTTTCGATGCTATCGTAATACTCCCCCCCCCCCCCCCCCCCCCCCGGCGGCAAAAGCGCCGTCACGGTGCTGTTAAATATCCAAGGTGCTTGGAGAGGTGTAGGGTTTGAGCCGGGCGACGTGGATAATATCACTGGTTGTCACAGCGGAGGACGTAGTGGGCGTGGCTAGAACGATTTCGTAGGTGACATCGGTCACTTGGCGGAGCACACGATATGGGCCTGTGTAACAGGAGAGCAGTTTTTCACAAAGGCCAACTTTACGTGATGGTGACCAAAGCAAGACGAGGGTGCCGGGCGCAAAATGCACATCACGGTGACGGAGGTCGTAGCGGTGTTTTTGTTTATCTTGAGACACTTGCAGACGAGCACGCGCAAGTTGGCGAGCATGGTCAGCACGGGCGATTGCATCACGGGCATAATTGCTAATTGAAGCTGTGGGGAACGGAAGCACAGTGTCTAGTGGTAGCGTCGGTTCTCGGCCATACAAGAGGTAAAATGGGGAAAAGCCAGCAGTTTCGAGACGGGAAGAGTTGTATGCAAAGGTAATGTAAGGTAGAGCCAGGTCCCAGTCACGGTGGTCGGCGGAAACGTACTTCGATAGCATGTCTGTAAGCGTGTGGTTCAAACGCTCAGTGAGGCCGTTCGTTTGTGGGTGGTAGGAGGTGGTAATTTTGTGCTGTATTGAGCAGGCACGCATGATGTCGTCAATGACTTTGGACAAGAACGTACGGCCACGGTCGGTGAGCATTTGACGCGGAGCACCATGCATCAAAATGATATCGTGTAGGAGGAAGTCCGCGACGTCAGTAGCGCAACTGGTCGGAAGAGCGCGTGTTACGGCGTAGCGGGTTGCGTAGTCCGCAGCGACGGCAATCCACTTGTTTCCTGATGTAGATTCCGGAAAAGGGCCGGGAAGGTCTAAGCCAACACGATGGAAGGGCTCGGCAGGGATGTCGAGCGGCTGCAGGTAACCAGCGGGGAGCTGGGAAGGCTTCTTGCGTCGTTGGCAAAGTTCACAAGAGGCGACGTAACGCCGTACGGAACGGGCAAGGCCCGGCCAGAAAAAACGGCGACGTACTCGGTCATAGGTTCGAGAGACGCCGAGGTGTCCTGCCGTTGGGGCGTCGTGAAGCTCTTCTAGAACGGTTGAGCGGAGGTGTTTAGGGACTACAAGTAGGAACTCGGAGCCGTCCGGATGAAGGTTACGACGGTATAGAGTACCGTCGCGGAGTACGAAGAGGCATAGAGCAGTATCGGCCGGAGAGTGTTCCAAACGGTCGATGAGTGCTCTGGTGTAGGCATCACGACGTTGCTCGTCGGCGAAATGAAAGAGCTGGGATACTTAGAAAACGGAAGCAGCGCTGTCAGTATTGGAGGTGTCAGAGTCGTCAACACGGTAACGCGACAAGCTGTCAGCGTCTTGGTGCAGGCGGCCAGACTTGTACACCACGGTATATGAAAATTCTTGTAGCCTCAAAGCCCATCGACCAAGCCGGCCTGTAGGATCTTTTAGCGATGAGAGCCAACAGAGAGCATGATGGTCAGTGACGACGGAGAAAGGGCGACCGTAAAGGTAAGGGCGGAACTTCGCAACTGCCCAGACAACAGCAAGGCATTCTCTTTCCGTAATGGAATAGTTGCGCTCCGATGGTGATAGGAGGCGGCTTGCGTAAGCAATAACGCGATCCTGGCCACGCTGACGCTGGGCTAAGACGGCACCTACACCATGGCCGCTGGCATCTGTACGCAATTCTGTAGGGACAGCAGGGTCGAAGTGGGCGAGAATGGGCGGTGAGGTGAGAAGAGTGACGAGACGAGAGAAGGCGGTGCCTTCTGAAGTACCCCACGAAAATTGTACGCCTTTCTTCAGAAGATTAGTGAGGGGCCTAGCAATTGCCGCGAAATCCTGAGCAAAACGACGAAAGTACGAGCATAGCCCAACAAAACTGCGAACGTCTGCGGCTGTCTTCGGAACCAGAAAGTCTCGGACGGCGCGAGTTTTGTCGGGATCAAGCTGCACTCCGGAAGCGTCGACGAGATGGCCCAGAACAGTAATTTGGCGGCGGCCAAAACGACATTTCGACGAGTTTAGTTGCAGCTTCGCCTTTCGAAATACATCAAGTATAGCTGTTAAACGCTCAAGTTGAGAGTCGAACGTTGCCGAGAAGACGATGACGTCGTCGAGGTAACAGAGACACGTGGACCATTTAAAACCTTGGAGCAAGGAGTCCATCATACGCTCAAAGGTGGCCGGGGCATTGCATAACCCAAACGGCATTACTTTAAATTGGTATAGGCCATCAGGTGTTACGACCGCGGTTTTTTCTCTGTCCATGTCGTCGACAGCAATCTGCCAGTATCCAGAGCGAAGATCAATAGAAGAGAAATAGCTGGAACCGTGAAGGCAGTCAAGGGCGTCATCGATTCGTGGGAGCGGGTAGACGTCCTTCTTAGTAATTTTGTTCAAATGGCGGTACTCTACACAGAAGCGCCACGTGCCGTCCTTCTTAACCAACACCACAGGTGACGCCCAGGGACTCGAAGAAGGCTCAATGATGTCTTTATCTAGCATTTTGGTCACTTCATTTTGAATTACTCGGCGTTCCGACGCAGAAACGCGATATGGTCGTCGGTGAATAGGCGTAGCAACGCCAGTAGGAATCCGATGCTTGACCGCGAGCGTCTGGCCTAAAGGGCGATCGTCGAAGTCGAAAATATCTCCGTAGGCCGATAACACTTTGGAAAGGTCTTCAGCCTGAGTAGAGGACAGGTCCGCCGCAACCATTTTCTTTATGTTGGGATCGGCGCCCGAGGCTGGCGCGAGGGGCACGCCAAGCTCGGAAGAACCATCGGTTGATAAAGCTGCCATTTGATGGTCGCCGAGGCAGTCAACGTTGGCAAGGCAAATACCTTGCGGGAGAATTTGTTTTGCCAATCCAAAGTTGAAGATAGGCATGCGAGTGTAGTTATTAGTAATAGTAAGAATACTGTGATGCTTGTTTTATCCTGTGTCTAGTGTCTCGCTTCCACGTGGTTGGCTGATATGAACCTTCGTAAAACAAGTAGTTTTGTAAAGGCGTTGATTAGGCACCAGCCTTTTGGACCGACCGCTAGTTCAAGGCCCGAGCTCTCAGCACGAGCGGCGTTTCTCGAGGAGAGCGCAGGAAGGATCGACCCACTAGAAAGGGCTGGAGAGCATGACTCACTATGGCGTTCGTATCCTTCACTACAATCACCCCCGGGAGCGAAAAGGGAGCCGTCGGGCGACCTAACACCTGGTCACTATGAGTCGGTCATAGTAGGTCTTGAGGCGCTCGACGTTGACAATGTCGCGTCCACGACGGCACATGTCCGTAGAAGGTTGAAGTGGTTCGATCACGTAGTTGACGGGAGATGTTCGTTGGACAATGCGGTAGGGGCCTTCATACTTGGGCACTAGTTTGGATGAGAGACCAGGTGTAGTGGAAGGAACCTTCTTCTTTCTGGGTTTTTTACATGCCAAAACCAGTTCTGATTATGAGGCACGCCGCAGTGGAGGGCTCCGGAATAATTTTGACCACCTGGGCTTCTTTAACGTGCACTACAACGCAAGCACACGGACATTTTTGCATTTCGCCTCCATCGAAATGCGGCCGCCGTGGCCGGGATTCGATCCCGCCATCTCGTGCTCAGCAGCGCAACGCCGAGAACCCCACAAGCGCTCCAGGAAGGAAGGTGGGTGAAGAAGTGGTGTCACCGCGTGTGCTCTTCTGGCGCTCTTGGTCACTGGATGCAAAAACCCGTGCGAGATCGCGGCACTCTTCAGCATGTCTTGCCGTGTCAGAAATGGGCGCACATTCAGATGCATCCGGCCGGTACGGTAAAATTGTGTCGATGGTGTGCGACGGGTGCCGACCGTACAGTACGAAAAAAGGTGAAAAGCCAGTGGTGATCTGAGTAGCAGTGTTATAGGCGTAAGTGACGAAGGGCAGAATGGCGTCCCAATTAGTATAGTCGGAGACGACACACATAGCAAGCACGTCTCCGAGAGTACGGATGAAGCGTTTTGTAAGGCCATTGGTTTGGTGGTGGTACGCCGCAGTTGTGTGATGAACAACGTGGCACTCCTTGAGGCAATGGCTTCAACTACTTTGGACAGGAAGACACGTCTGCGATAACTGAGCAGTTCCTGAGGTGGCCCATGTCGCAGGAAGAATCGTCGAAGCAAGAAGGAGGCAACATCGCGCACTTTAGCTGCCGGTAGGGCGGCAGTTTCGGCGTATCGCGTCAGGTGGTCAACTGCCACAATGGCCCAGTGATTTCCAGCCGACGTCAGGAGAAGGGGCCCATACAAATTGATGCCGACGCGTCCAAACGGCCGGGTAGGGCAAGGAAAAGGTTGCAGACTGGCTGGCGGGAGGTGGGGCGAACATTTCCGGCGCTAGCAATCGGGACAAGAGCGAACGAACTTGAGAACGTAGCTGTACCTCGGGCGTCAGTAATACTGCTGTTGAAGACGCTGGTAAGTCTAGAAAACGCTGGAGTGCGCACACTGTGGATCAGCGTCGAAAGCTGCGCATACTTCGGAACGCAGACTGCGGGGTACCACTAACAACTACTGGCGTCCGTCGGGGTTATAATTGCGTCGGTGAAGCAGGTTGTCGCGAATGGCAAAGTCACGTACTTGGCGACGCTACGTGCGAGTGCTTGGTTGTGCCGACGAACCAGAAAGCAAGTCTACAAATGAGGCAATCCAGTGGTTTTTGCGCTGCTCAGAAGCGATGGTGTTAAGGTCGAGCGAAGAAACCATAATCTCGGATAGGGAGGAGTTGGTATTGTCAGGCAAGGGAGAGCGCGAGAGGGCGTCGGCGTCAGAATGCTGGCGTCGGTTGCGGTACAGCACGCGGATATCGTAGTCCTGCAAGCGAAGTGCCCATCGAGCAAGACGGCCAGAAGGGTCCTTCAAGGACGACAGCCAACATAGTGCATGGTGGATCGTGACTACGTCAAATGGACGGCCATATAAATAAGACCGGAACTTAGTCAGAACCCAGATGATGGCTAATAATTCTTTTTCTGTCGCAGTGTAATTTGTCTCAGCTTTCGTGAGCGTGCGACTTGCCTAGGCGACGACATATTCAGGAAAGCCTTGTTTGCGTTGAGCAAGAACAGCGCCGAGGCCAACGCCGCTGGCATCTGTATGCACCTCAGTAGGAGCTGTCTGATTGTAGTGGCGCAAAATTGGCGGAGACGCAAGCAGATGACGAAGCTTTGTGAAGGCCTCGTCGTACTAGGACGACCACGAAGTGAGGGGCCCGTTGCGTTTAAGCAGTTTCGTCAGGGGTGAGATGATGGCGGCGAAATAGCGAATAAAGCGTCTTAAGTAGGAACACAGACCTATGAAACTGCGCAATTCTTTGACGGATGTTGGCTTAGGGAATTCGGCGACGGCCCGAAGCTTGACTGGATCGGGGAGTATCCCATCCTTGGATACGACGTAACCGAGGATTGTCAGCTGCCGAGCTGCAAATCGGCACTTCTTTAGGTTTAGTTGTAGGCCTGCGTTTCTTAAGTACGTCAAAACACAGCGTACGCGTTGAAGGTGCGTTGTGAAGTCCGGCGCACAAACAAGAACGTCGTCAAGATAGCACAAGCTTGTGTGCAACTTCAAGCCGCGCAGAACGGTGTCCATCATGCGCTCAAAAATTGCTGGCGCATTACAAAGTCCGAAAGGCATTACGTTAAATTCGTATAAGCCGTCGGGTGTTACAAAAGCTGTATTTGGCCGATCGGCGTCAGCCATGGGTACTTGCCAATACCCTGAACGCAGAGCTAAAGATGAAAATAATTCTGCGCCTTGTAGACTGTCAATGCCATCGTCTATGCGGGGAGACGGTCGACGTCCTTGTGTGTGATCTTGTTGAGGCGCCGGTAGTCGACACAGAACCGCACAGAACCATCTTTCTTCGTAACGAGGACCACAGGGGATGCCCATGGACTGTTGGAAGTTCGTATATCACCTCGCGGCGAAGCATGTCGTCGACTTGTTCGTTCATTACACGACATTCTGCAGGATATACACAATATGGGCGTTGCCGCAATGGCGGTTGCGAGCCAGTGTCGGTGCGGTAAATAACAGTTTCTGTCCGGCCTAGGGAAGATTGCCCGACATCGGAAGAAGAACGAAATTCTTGTAAGAGGCACAAAAGGTGAGATAGCTGGACCGGCGTAAGATCATCAGCAATAGAAGAACCAAATACATCACTGGATGGTCCCTCACAGGCAGAAATAGCAGTGAGCACACTAGAACTAGCGCAGTAATTTTCGTCGGGCACGTCCAAATTTTACACGTCTTCAATCGCTTCGACATTGCTTACACATTCCCCTCGGAGCAGCATGACAGCGTATGGGAACGGATTGCAAACGAAAATGGTGCTGTAGCCCTGTTTGATGTCCACTGTCGCAAAAGGTAGCAGCAGGCCTGTCCGAGTAAGGAAGCGGTCAGATGGAGACAGCAGCGAAACAGCGTCTGAGATTCCGCTGTAGTACATGGGCACGACTGTTGACGCGCGGGGAGGAACGTGGGTGTCATCGTCGACAATTGGCTTCCTCGACAGGGAAGTATTGTCGGTGATCGGCAAATCTAAGAGCGGCGAGAGTTCATCTGGTGGCGCGAGAGGAAATGCCAGCCGAGGATAACGTCGTGAGAACACGAGGTGAGGATGATGAATTCTACGGCGTACAGAACCTCGTCAATAACAACACGAGCAGTGCAAGCCGCTAAGGGATGGATATGCTGAGCACTGGCTGTGTGGAGGGACAATCCAGAAAGTGGCGTCGTGACTTTCTGAAGTAGGCGGCAAAGCGCATGTGTATGCACCGTATGTGTTATGGACGCGGCAAAGCGTCCATAACACATACGGCGGCTCCTGTGTCCACAAGTGCAGATGCGCGAACACCTTCAAGAAACGCTTCCGATCACATTTGAAGGACTGCGTTGAGGACTTTCACGTTTCGACGGCGCCGCAGCCCTTGCCTCTTGGACTGCGAAGATTAGTTTTCCTCGTCCTGAGCTACGGGACGGGGTCGCATCGGCGACACTGAGCGACGGCGTGAAGACGGGGAACGGCGGGTAGTTGGCGTCAGGCGCAAAGTTGGTGACATAGCCGAATGGGGGTCGTGATATGGATGGTTTAACCGCTGATGTTGCGCTAGGCGGCTGAGCGCGATTACAATAACGAGCGACGTGACCGGCATAGCCGCACGCAAAACATATCGGCCGGTTGTCGGAAGTATGCCATCGGTTCGCTGGGCCCTCTCCCATCCATGTAAGAGGTCATGTTGTACACGGCGGATGCTGGTATGACGGTATGGCGGGCTGCGGTCGGGACCTAGCCGCAACGTCGCCATAACAGAGAGGCACACTCGGAGAGAGTGGTTGAGTCGTCGCGACAACTTCTGCGTAGCTGAGTGGTGCAGCCGTCGGGACATGTTGGGGCGTCGCGAAGACATCGGCGTAGCTTAGTGGAGCGGCCGCAGGACGATGTTGATGCTGGTCTGGTAAGACATCGCCGGCTTCCTGCTCGATCACGTGACGGAGCGTGGGCATAACATTTGTTGCGGGCTGTTGCACATGCGGCGGCTGAGCGAAGGTTAGCAAGGAGAGCTGACGTGCAACTTCCTCCCGAACGAACGCTTTCACTTCTGTCAGCAGTGCTGTCTGGTCGGAGATGGTGGCCAAACCAGCAATGTGTCCGTCACACGATGAAGGGCGACGTCTCAAGGAGCGCTGCCTTCGTAGCCTCTCGTAGCTTTGGCATAGAGTGAAGATGTCGGTAACGCGATTCCGCTCGCAGCTTGCGCACCGCAGGGCGACCAAACACCACCACCAAAGAAGTCTTGAACGAGGAGCACGTCGGAAAATCGGTCTCATGGTTGCTGTAACAGAGACTGGCGACACCCGCGAGATAGAAGATAACATTGCTTAGCTTTGCTGGGTCGTCCCATTTGTTGTGACTACTTACCCTCTCATATGTTGTCAGCCAGGCCTCCACATCGGTTTCGTCCGCGCCGCTGAAGATGGCAGGGTCCCTGTGGTGAGGCACACCAGAGCACATGACAGACTGAGGAGGCGCTTGCTGGGATGGGATAGGTGGAACTTGCTGCGATGCGACTTCTGGCATGGTTGAGCGAAGGGTATGGGATCGAAGCTGCAGGATGCACGATGTAGGCAGAAGCACCCTCCACCACTTGTTAAGGCGTTTATTAGGCACCAGCCTTTTTAGACCGAACGTTAGTTCAAGGTCCGAGCTCTCAGCACGAGCGGCGTTTCTCGAGGAGAGCGCAGGAGGGATAGTCCCACTAGAAAGGGCTGGAGAGCACGACCCACTATGGCGTTCGTACCCTTCGCTAGAGTTTCAAATTATATCAGTGTAATGACTAATGAATGCGTACCATTCCTACGCTTCATAGAAAGGCATGAAACAAATTGGTTATGACGAATGGAATTTTCTACTTCGAGCTTCCATAAAATCAATTTCGGGTGATCTGCTGAAAGCCAGTACTCGTACTTAACATTTGTGCTTCATAATGCTTGCTTTTATTTACGTTATTTTATACTAAACATTATGTGAGAACCAGGTAAGAATCCCACAGAGTGAAGGGAAGAAAGGGCTGATATTTACTAAACACAAGCAGTGTGCTTGGCAAATGTGTAACACCGACAACCACACACAAGTTCGCTCAGTAAATCTGTCATGTTAGCAGTAGTGCAACACAAAAGCTTATTTTCTAGTGAGCAGATTGCTGCTCATGTCATGCTATGTACCATTGTCCAGACAAATGTATATAAAAACATCCCACATACACAATAATTCGGTGGCAAAGCCTATTACCAAACTAGCAACACTGTGTGGAAGCATATTCTTTCAGCGCCGGCTGAAATATTCTTTTTAAATATTTTTTTGCTTCATGACTTACAAACTACAGGCGATGGAGGAATCAGATTTTGTGTACTCATATAAATACTTGTACGCAGTAACTATGTATGGAACAACATATAATACTCCTGAATTCATGTCGAAACATTGCAACACATACTGTTGAATAATATCTCAAAGTATTATTTTAACTCGAAAAGACAACAGTGCCCCTATAAAAATATTGTACTCGGAACAAGTGATACAAAGAAATGATATACACTTCTTATGAGTAAACAATTCCATTTTCGTTTAACATGGTGCAAGCCCCTCAGCACCGAGAACATGCTGAGATGTTGACACACCTTAATAAGACACCGGTACGGCAACATGCTCAGCTATTCTGCTTTATAGCTCGGTGTCCAGGGCTGGATGGCTAAGATCTCGTACAATTACCACTACGCCAATATTCATGGAATAAAAAGCCGCATTATTTCAACTTCATTACAGACATTTTTACTATCAAGGAAAAATATATTTGAAAGGACACTCATTGAAGAAGGCTAACAAGACACAAAATTACACAATCTCAATGTGATGTCATGGAAACGTATTGCGGGTTCTATCGCAGATGCAGGTAAACCCAAAAGATTATGAAGAAAACTGCGCGTACGCTGTGGCGTCTATTCGATGGAATTCACTGCTACACTTGGCTGCAAACATATCGCCCACCGCCGCACATTTCTGGCGCACACAGCATAGGACACATGCACGTTGCAGAGGCATGTAGTTTTTTCGAGGAATCTTCGTGGGTCGCACGATCAACACAGAAGGCACGGACGTCATGAGCGCAACCCGCGCATATAAGCGGACCGACACGAAAGCAAGGTACAGACGACATGGGTGTAAGCTGGGCCACACAAGCGAAGAACTATCGTAGATTTGATGCTTTCCGACTAACACAGTTACAACGCGCACTGACTCGCACACTGCACGTGTGTACCTGGGAGAAAGTGCCAACAATTTCTGAGGCTCCAGTTGATGTTGACGACAACAAGAAGTTATTTAAAGCGAAGTGACGGCGTAGGTAGCATGGAGGGGCTTCGTCCGGCTTTGTGACAGGTGACCGAAGCCCAAATCGTCCTAATCTAGCCCTAGCGACGGCTTCCTATGGATAGTATAATCCGATCTCGAAGGCCATGCTTTTGCTGGCTGCAGACGGCAGAAGCGATTCAAAGTTGAAAACACGTCATAGAATTTCTTTCTGCGCTAACTATAGCGCGAAATACAGCTTCTTCGATGGTTGTTTTTCTCTGGCAACATCTATACATTTTTGTGCGCAACCCAGCACAAAATGTGAGTGCAGTGGTTAACATTCTTGGCATCACAGAGGCCAGAACAATCTCACAAGTATGCAGGTGACGGTCTTCTTTTTCCTCCGCCTTCAAGATGCCAGTCGTTTGTGCGAGCTGCAACGATGCCTTTGCTTGATCGTGTCTTTTAACAGCGAAGTAGTTAAAGCTGGAGGAGAAATGTCCGAAGTCCGCAGAAAACTCCGCGCCATTACCTAGCAACGAAACCACAGCCGTTGCCTAGTAACCAAGCCACAGCCGTTACCTAGCAACCAAGCAACAGCTGCGCACCACCTGGCCCAACCTCGCCTAGCCGCGCATGCGCTGAAGCAGTAGCGATGACGTCATCTCGCGTTGCCTAGTAACCGCCGGCGCAGCTGCGCGCTCGCTTCGCCCGACACAGACACGGCTCCACTACGGTGGCTAGATGGGTCGGTGTGCCGACCGAGCGTAGTTCACCACTTCTCCGCATCATGACGCAAAAGTGGCGCTGCGGACAGTATAACGGCTGAGCTGCGCGGAACGTACACGAGCAGCGTGGTTGATAGTATCGCTGCCTCTGCTCTAGCTTTGAAGTACGCGTTATTCAATGCCGTTTTGAGCAGTGTAGGCGAAGCCATAATGGGTATTTTGTTGCTGTCGTCTAGTCAGAAGACACGATATGCTGAAATTAATTTTCTAGCTTGGCGATTGGTCACGTTTATTGCTATAAACGTGGTGCTCCAGCCCATTGCTATAAATACGTAGATGCATTTTTCATGCATAAAACAATACTGCCGTGGTTTTATACAGTATTTGAAAACGTGTTTACGTGATATTTAGTAAGTTGTAATATTTCAATTTCGAGAAATCCAGCTATTGTGTTTATTGCTGCTTCAGTTACGGTATTTAAATTGTTACGAGACGAATTGTGTTGGTAAGTGTATATGGTTCACTGTTTCGTTGCAATAAAGTAAAGCAATACGTTTTGGGCTGGATTCATGAATATATTTAAAATACAAGAAACGCTCTCATAACTTGAGTCAGCAAACGCACCAATTCATAAATTGCTTAGCGCCAGCAAGGTCGCAACATTGGTCCACCACATTAACATATTATTCACGGCACACGCCTCCGCTTCAGGTGATTCCTCTTCTCCCTGTTGCTTTCGCGTGCCATGTTCTTGCCCTTGACAAGAAAGTAAAGGCCTGTAATTGAATGAAACTTCACAACTTCGTTTGTGATCTCTTTCTTGTGCCGCTTACAGCCGATCAAATTCGGAGGATCTAGCTGCAGAAAGGATGCAAATTCGGCGATACTGTTCTTTCGTAACTCATTTAAACTGAAGCACAGCTTTAAGGCGTCTTCGAGCGATGCTACCAGTTTTTTAGTGCTTCAGAAGGGAGCAACAGCCCTGACCTAGTCATTCTGTTGAATTCAGTAATGTCCCTGAACAATCGGAGCACTTGGTTCTTTGCAGGAACTTCCTTGCTACATAGCCTGCGCTATATATAATATCAGCCTAGAGCCACTTTTCTTTTCCCTGTAGCAGCGCAGTGGTGCTTGATGACGCAGGCGCTCAGCACCTCGTGTGCGGCTTGCAAATTTCCAATGTCGATGAAGGAGCTCATCGACGTACGCTTTTCGGTGTACCGCTTGCTCATTAACGTCGCCGATACTGAGCAAGCTACTGAGCAGCTCGGGGCGAACATTTCCGCTGTCTTTCTCACAAATTTAGAGCCCGACTTGCAGTTCGGAGCGAAGCAGTAAGTCTCCTTGGTGGTTTTCTTTGGTGGAGCAATGCCGCCGCTAATCTCGCCGGTCATTTTTCCGACCTGGAACATTGCACATAGCTCAGGAACTTGCGAACAGTACGGGAGACCCGGAGCTCTTCACCTTTGAAACTGACACGAACAGACGACATACAACTATTCCAATACGGGATTTTTTTTTTGGCTCACTCGCTCACCCCCAGCTCCCTGTAGCAGACGACGCGCGCTGCGGAACCGTTCTACTGACCGCAGCGCCAATTTTGCGTCATGACGCGGAGAAGCGGTGAGCTACGCTCCAGTCGCGCCGGTCGGCACACCTACCCCTCTAGCCACCGTAGCTCCGCCGAGCTCCCGCCAGCTGCGCGCTACTGAGCATGCGTCGTGACATCATCCCGGCGTGTCCTCTGCTGCGCGCCGCCCATACACTGTACATAGTTTTCGCCCCATTTCCCCTATGTGCGCTCAGACTTCAAGTGCTTCGCGAGGCGTTCCCCGATGCCACGGACCACGAGGAAATCCTTATACACTTCGTATAACTAAGCATCACTTGGCATTACTTCGTATAACTTAGCATCACTTCGTATACCCACAATCAGCTAGGAACCGATCAGCTGTGCTGTGTCTTTAGACTTGCGCCAGTATAGTGGCACAAGGCTCTTAATCTGGTTCCATATAAGTTCCAGCTAAAAAGGTGATCCACATATTTTTATCTGGATCCGAACTGTTAATAAGTGGAACGAGACATATAAGTGGATCTTATGCGGAACGTTCGTTATGTTTTCTTTATGTTTATCGTTCTTATCTGAAGCTTAGTAAAGAGACGGAGGCGGTGTTTTATGATCCAGTTATCGTTCCACTTAGGTTCCAGTAAAGTTTCTAGACAGTGTGCTTGTATATTTTTTGCTTGTGTCTTGTTCAACATAACTGGTGCGCTTCAGTGAAGTGTGCATTGCACCACATATAAATTTGGCGCTCTTTGGGCGGAGATGCCCTTGGCCGATACACACATGGCATATAAAATTGCAGCAGCTGACATTTATAAACTGCTAAGGAGGAAATTTAGTGATGCCACTTTACAGTAAAAAAGCTCTGTTCAACAACGCCGTAGAAAGTTTAAACGACGCAAGCAAAGGATATATCTTAGCGAAAAGTAGAACTTGTAGGAACCACTTGTCAGGTTGTCTGCGGCGCTCAAACGGCCTTTGCGAACCTGGTCTTTCTGTCACTAATTTCAGACGCGCTCTGCACCAAAGCGTTGGTGTCGTTGCCCACTCTTGTGCTTGTCTCAGTTTGCGCTTACGTTCGTTTCAATGACGAATGTTGACCAGCTAGCTCATCTCTCCATTTTACTTCAGTGCGTCTAAAATCATCAATAACTTGAATTCTGGAAGGTCTGGCGTCTTTCGGAGCCCACTGTGCTGTTTGGACGAAGCCCATAACTGCCTGGGCTCAAGAATGTCTGGTGGACATCGCGCTTTTCTGGACACCTCGGTTACGAAATAATTGTAGAGGCTATCACGTGTTGTGCATTTGACTAACAAGTAGCACCATAGAAACAAGGGCTTTGCTTCAAAGTTCAGCCATTTGCGCGCTGCGGTATAGTACGTACACAGTTTTCAACGCTTAAGGAATAAGTCAATGACTACAGCCTTCAGTTATAATGCACCCTTGGGTCACGTTGCGGATATTGCGCATGCTTATACGCATGCAAGTGTGGTTGCATTTTCCTGCTCGTGGTGGCTCTTTGATTTACACAAGCAAAGAAATATATCAGTTTGCAGGGAACGATCGACTCTATACGATTCAGAAGTGGGGAACGAAATTAAACTTAGAGAACTCAAAATACTTCGCAGTATCTGCAGTAAACTCTGTGTATTAATACTGATATAATGAAGAGAATGATATCCCGGGCTGAGCAATCATCATCACGAGGAAAAAGGCACGAGATCGGGGCTCGAACACCACCATCTTGTTCTCCCTGCGTACTGTTCCGAGCTACCGCCTGTTTGTTGGACTCGCCCAATAAACCTCTTTACATGTGGTGGATCGTGCTGGGTACGCACATGGCCGGCACCCTGGAACTCCGATCCCGCACGTTGCACTCGACCATGCCAGCTAACGCTACCCAACGGCCGCCACCTCTCCCGGCTGCCGTTTGCCCCGGCCCGGTTCGCCAGCGAGACCCCCCCCCCCCGGTATTTTCGGGTACGGAAGACCAGGACGTCGAGGACTGGCTGTCGTCCTACCAAAAAGTTAGTGGACCCAACAAGTGGGATGACGCTGCTAAGTTGAGTACCGCGAACTTTTACCTGACTGGCGTGGCAAAGCTGTGGTATACGAACCACGAATCTGAATTTGCGAACTGGTCCGCTTTCAGGGAGGCAATATCTGCCGTTTTCGGTCGCCCTGCCGTGCGGAAGTTACGCGCCGAACAACGGCTGCGCACACGGGCACAGGAACGTAATGAAACTTTTACCGGCTATATTGAGGACATAATCGATCTCTGCAGGCGCGTCGACACTTCAATGAGCGAAAGTACCAAAATACAGCATGAAGGGTGTCGACGACGATGTCTTTCAAATGCTTCTTGCGAAGTCTCCTGGCACTGTGTCTGAAGTGGTAACCCTGTGCCAGAGCTATTACGAATTGAGAAGGCAGCGAGCTCTCACTCGACGTTCATCTCAGACGTACAACCAACCACTCACTGCACTGGACGTCGTGCCTGACCAGTCATACCTTCTCGCACAAATGAAAGACTGTGCGTGAGGAGGTGGCCCGTCAGTTGTTCTCTCCTGCCGTTTGCTCAGCGTCAGGAGCTCCCACAACAGCAGCAACTGCAGCAACCAATCCCGTTGGCTCCCGTGCTTCGACACGTCATACAGGAACAAATTTCCGAGGCCTCGCCGGTGCCCATTCAGCAGCACCCTGTCGCCGCGTCTCTTAGTTACGCTGAGGTAGTAAAGCGGCAGCAAATACAACAGTGCTCGCCGTTCGATGGTGTGTCGTATGCTGCAGCCCCGACTCAGCCGTCCGTGACATGGGCTGCTCCCATCACTGCAAATTCCTGGCGAACGCGCGACAACCGGCCGATCTGTTTTGCTTGCGGCGGCCCTGGTCATATTGCCCGACACTGCCGTCGTTGCGCCCCAGGATACCCAGACGCCCGTTCATCGAACTACATGGATCGTCCCCGCTCTCGTTATGAAAGTCCGGATCCCCAAACAAGCACGTCTTCACGTGACTATCCGCAACCCACGTCTCGTCACTCACCTTCACCCCGTCGCCGCTCCTTGTCGCCCATGCGTCGTCGACCAGGCCCTGAAAATGAGGGAAACTAGCCCCCGCAGTTCATAAGGCAAGAACTGCGCTGTCGAAATGCTCAAGTCCTCGAACTTTGCCGTCGAATATTGTCGAAGTTTTTGTTGAAGGCACCCATGCGTATGCTCTTGTCGATATCGGTGCTGCCGTTTCTGTTATAGATGCCAAACTTTGCCGCACGCATCGAAATGTGACTACGCCTCTTTAGATGATGCCCTTACGTACAGCGAATGGGGACCCTGTTCGGCCTATAGCCGCCTGCACTGCTCGACTTATCATCGCTAAAGAACTATATATTGTTGAGTTTATCGTCCTTTCATCCTGCTCGCGCGACATCATACTTGGCTGGGACTTTCTATCGTGTAATCACGCCGTTATTGATTGTGCCAGATCTGAACTTGAGCTCTTCCCGTTGTGTGACCCGCCCTACAATGACACTCATCAAGCCGCCCACAAACTAGTCATAACAGACGACACAGAAATTCCGCCGAAATGAGCTGTTTTGCTCTCAGTGTTCTGCAACATCATATGTGATGAAGCTGCATTCTTTGAACCATCATGCCTCCTTCTAAGTCGGAAGCCACTTCTGCATTATTCGACCCTGTCTATTTCGAATGGAACAAGCGCTTTCTGCCTCACAAATACTCTTCCGTATCCCATCCAACTGCTTAAAGGTGAATCCCTTTGATGCGTGCAACCCATTGATATCGGCCAAATTATTGCCGTGCAGCAAGATTCCGCTCGACGCGACCTCTTAACTCTTCTGATGTACCAGCTGCCGACCTATTCAATTCGTCGATCGCAGACGGACTGTCGCCATTTGAACGCTCTGCTCTTCTCCAGCTGCGCTACCAGTTCCACGAGTCTTTCGATGTTGCCCAACGTGCCGTTGGCCGAACTTCTGCCATTTTTCACTACATTGACACCGGCTCCAACTCGCCAGTGCGACAACGTCCGCACCGTGTCTCCACCGCGGAACGTCAAGTTATTACCGACCGGGTTGACGATATGCTTAAACGCGACGTTACTCACCCTTCACATAGTCCGTGGGCATCCCCTGTGGTTATCGTTAAAAAAAAGATGGCTCGATTCGCTTCTGCGTGGATTACCGGCGCCTAAACAAGGTCACTCGGAAAGACGTGTACCCTTTACCCAGAATTGACGATGCCCTTGATTGCTTACAAGGTGCCGAGTTTTTTGCATCGTTAGATTTGCGTTCCGGGTATTCCCAGTTGCCTTTAGCAGAGGCCGACCGTTCAAAGACAGCCTTCGTCACGCCTGACGGTCTATATGAATTTAATGTCATGCCCTTCGACCTTTGCAATGCGCCTGCCACCTTCGAGCGCATGATGGACTCGGTTCTGCGGGGTTTGAAGTGGCACATATGTCTCTGCTACCTCGACGAGATTGTTGTCTTTGCACCAGATTTCGCAACCCATCTCGAACGCCTCAACCATGTCCTGACTTGTCTGAAGAACGCTCAGCTCCAACTCAATCTCAAGGAGTTCCGTTTGACTGCGCGAAAACTTACAATTCTCGGTCACGACGTATCAAAGGACGGTGTACTTCCGGACACGGCCAAACTACCTGCCGTCACCGACTTTCCCAAACCGACGACTCTAAAGCAGTTAAGAAGCTTCGTAGGGTTATGCTCCTACTTTCGCCAGTTTGTGTGCAACTTCGCCTCTATAATTGCGCCTTTGACCCAACTTTTAAGCAGCGCCACCAGTCTCTCGTCGTGGTCTTCTGAGTGTGACCAAGCCTTCTCCACCCTCCGCCTTCTATTGACGTCAGCACCTATATAGCGCCACTACGATCCTAAGGCCGCAACTGAGGTTCACACAGACGCCAGCGGTGTCGGCCTGGGTGCTGTTCTCGCACAATGAAAGCCTGGGTTCGCAGAGTATGTCGTCGCATACGCCAGCAGAACGCTCACGAAGGTTGAGTCAAACTATAGCGTCACCGAGAAAGAATGCTTGGCAATAGTCTGGGCGCTTGTCAAGTACCGCCCATACTTATATGGCCGCACGTTTGATGTAGTTACGGATCATCATGCATTATGTTGGTTGTCTTCGCTGAAGGATGCACCAGGTCGCCTTGCCCGCTGGGCTCTTCGACTTCAAGAGTTTGATATCCGCGTTAGATATCGTTCTGGACGCAAGCATGCCGATGCTGATGCACTGTGGCGGTCACCACTATCCACCGAAACTGCGTCCATATCCACTACAGACCACCCACTGTCAGCTCTTGACGTCGCCACCGTGTCCTCTGCACAGCGCCTCGATCCATGGATCGCTTCACTTCTTGACGTTTTATCCGAGGCACCCAACCTTTCGCCAACTGGAACACTGCGACGACAAGCTTCGCACTTCAGCATTCGTGATGGCCTCTTGTACCGGCGGAACTACTCGCCAGATAGTAGGAAGTGACTCCTAGTGATCCCCAGAACGCTGTGCTCTACAATCTGCGCGTCCTTTCACTCCGACCCTCAGTGTGCTCACGGCGGTGTCTTCAAGAGCTATGACCGCTTAAGCAAAAGGTACTACTGGCGCGGAATGTTTCGCTTTGTCCGCAAGTTCATTCGCGGCTGCCACGAGTGTCAGCGACGATAAAAACCACCGCATCCTGCTGCAGGCTCATTACAGCCCTTCAGTGCCCAGGCAGCCCATTCGACCACGTTGTAATTGACCTATATGGACTTTACCCTTAACCACAGCGGAAAACCGATGGGCTATCGTTGCTGTCGACCACCTTACATGATACGCCGAAACCGCTGCTCTTCCCACGGCGACAGCACAGGACGTCGCCTCTTTCATCCTCAATCGTTTTGTGCTGCGACACGGTCCTCCTCGTGAACTCCTCAGTGACCGTGGCCGCGTATTTCTTTCCGATGTAATTCAAGCACTTCTCCACCAGTGAAATATTGTACATCGGACGTGTACTGCCTACCATCCTCCGACGAACAGTTTTACTGATTGGTTTGATCGGACACTGGGCGACATGCTGGTGACAGATGTTTCATCTGATCAAGCAAACTGGGACCTGGTTCTTCCATTTGCGACATACGCGTATAACATCGCTACACCAGCCACAACCGGGTTTTCCCCCTTCTTCCTTCTGTACGGTCGCCAGCCGTCGCACACTATCGACACGTTGCTGCCATGCGCACCAGATGCCTCAGAGTGCACGCCCTTGTCGGAAGCCGCCCGTTGCGCTGAAGATTGCCGCCAACTAGCCAAGCGCTTTACTATGGCCGACCAACAACGCCAGAAAAACGCCCGCGATGACGACCACCCTGCTGTCTCAACATTCGCTCCTGGAGCACTTGTCTGGCTTCATGTATCGCCCTGCGCTCCTGGCTTGTCATCCAAACTGCTTTCCAATTATCATAGTCTCTACCGCGTCGTCAAGCGTAGTTCCCCCGTAAACTACGTCACTGAACCTCTTACGCCGCCCGGCGACCGTCGTCGACGTGGACGTGATGTTTTTCACGTAGACCGCCTCAAGCCGTACTTCGACCCTCTTGTCCCCACCTGTTAGATCGCCAGGATGGCTCCACCTTTCTCGACGGGGGCAATTTTAATGAAGAGAATGACATCCCGGGCTGAGCGATCAACATCACGAGGAAAAAGGCACGAGATCGGCGCTCGAACACCACCATCTTGTTCTCCCTGCGTACTGTTCCGAGCTACCGCCTGTTTGTTGAACTCGCACAATGAACCTCTTTACACTGATATAATATTTTTCTAAATTATGGACTTCAATAGAGGAAAAATTCGCAGTGTAAACATTGATTTCTTCATGGTAACTGTAGCGCACCGAATGACCCTTCCGTCTCCTGCTGCTCCCTTGTTTATTGTTTTCCAGGGGGGCTATTCTGTAAGGGTCCACCAAGTAGACTGTCCACGTGGGCTGTCACCATTGGCTGCTGCTTGACGTGCGGGAAGGTGCGAGCCAGTCTCCTTCCTGCACGTGATGCAGCCGCCAATCAGTGACAGCCGAAATGGACATTCCACTAAGTAGACTCTTACAGAATACAGCCCCTGCTGTGCTGGCGTTTAGGAGAAAAAAAAACTGGTTTGAAACGGGCCGGTTCATTACTTTCTAATAAACCGTGCCACACCTTCCCCTGGCTATACGCGAGTAATTTGTCATGTGTATATCAAAGAGCGTCGCATTATATTTTTTTGTTAATGACCAGGCTTGATGTGGTCGAAGAAACGCAGCAAATGAAGCAGCGTACATATTGCGCTTATTGTAAACAGCAACGCTGAACAGCTTTCTTCAGAAATTATGTACGGTAATTGCGCGCGCTCACGGCCAGCAGCGCGAAACAACTCCAGCAGAAATTAACTTGTGAAGCGGTCTGCTAATATCTTTATAATATGCATTGACACCTGTATTACGTACAATGCATGCATTAAGTATTATATATATTGTTACACGGCTCTGCACAATATTGCTACATGACGAGGAAGAGGAACACGAGCTGGGGGGCTGAAGAAGACGACGCTTCAGTGACTGACTGGTGTTGTCAATCATTGTCAATCATGTAAATATTGTAAATATATTTTCCCGTCTTGCTTTTTCCCTCCGTCACATACTTGGTGGAAGTGCTGGGTTCTACTGTGCACGACGGAGCTCCGCAGCGGACGTAGCCTGGCCACTAACAACTTGACGACCG